>NC_080464.1:3737278-4040308 GCF_028018845.1 Melospiza georgiana | reverse complement strand
TGAAGTGTGGCAGATGGATGTCACACATGTGCCTGCATTAGGTTGGTTAAGATGCCTGCATGTTACCATTGACACGTACAGCCACATGATTTGGGCCACCCCTCAGCCTGGTGAAAAGTCAAGGGACGTACAACGGCACCTTACAAGTTGCTTTGCAGTTATGGGGGTGCCTCAATGTATTAAAACTGACAATGGGCCTGCCTATAAAAGCAAGACAGTTGTGCAATTCATGAAAACATGGAATATTAAACACCTGACGGGCATAGCTCATTCCTCTACAGGTCAGGCAATAGTGGAATGAGCTAATGGAACTGTGAAGAAGTATCTTGGGAAATTTCAGAGCATAGCGGACCAACGTGAAAGGGTTAATAAGAGCCTGTTTGTAATGAATCATTTATATGTGTTTGGTGACCACCAAGAGCCTCCTGTAATTATGCATCATGTCAGCCATACAGAGAAGCAAAAACAGCCATCTATGTGGGTCTCTTACAGAGACCCCAAGACAGGGCAATGGAATGAGCCTGCAGAAGTGGTCTTTGTAGGCAGGGGTTATCTTTGTGTGCTTACCCCAACAGGCAACATCTGGGTCCCGAGCTGGTGGACCAAACCTGCAGTCGGCCATCCTGGATCCGGCAGACAACAAGGAGGAAAGGCAGCTGCTCCAGCTCCACCTGGCGATCGACCCACTTCTCCAGCCAGTGAGGCAGCAGATTGACCCTCGATTGCTCAACTGGAGGACTCTTGACCAGCTTGTACAGTTGGTAGCTAGCTTGCATAATTGAAGATCTAGTGGCCTTGCGCGCACTCTTTGTAGCATCTGAAGGGACATGCGTTGTTGCCACTGGATCAAGATTTTCTGTGGGGGTTGTGAAAGAGAATTCTGGGTGCGGCAGAGTGCATTGACAGGATCGTGGTGTGTTGAGTGTTATCGTGTGTGGAGCAGGCAAACATCAGTTGCTGCATTACAGGAGGAAACCGGGTTACCTGGGATCCAGGGGTTATCCCTATATGAGAGTCGGGAGCAAAGGGAGATTGCTAGGTTAAAGTGGGAAGTACGGTGGCTAGTCAGCAGAATTAAGAGCCAAAGACAAGAGTCCTGCAGGAAATTTGTAGTAAACATGTCGATGTGCCAGGGCAGTGGATTGTTCAGCCAAGGCAGATGGAAGAACTATGTCATCGCCTTCGTATTCTCCCTCTTCCTTGTAGATACAATGAGCCACGTAGAAGGCGCAATAGGAGGAGAAGGAGTTGGAATTCCACACATGGTCCCAACTCAACCTAAGACCAATATTTGGGTCACTCTAGCAAAATTAACCAACCAAGAGGCCATTTGTTTGTCATTGTCTTCTCCAGGTAACCCATTTATGACCTGCTTGGTCAGGCTACCAGCGGATCCTTGGCCATGCCCTTCAAGTACACCCACCTGCAGGACTAACAATGCTAGGGCAAGTGTAGACCACTGGGACCAGTGGGTTTCCCATTTTCCCATAGCACCGCAGGAACCCCAAGAATTAGAGTTGTTGGGCTCAGTGATGGCAGATGCATGCCTTAATTTTAACCATATAAGCCGGCTACCAATTAAAAATCATTCCACTATTGTAACTTCCAGCATGGCTGTCTACCGCAATGCAACCACCTGGTGCAATTATGCTACAAAGAAAGTGTCAATCTCATCAAATGACCCTATTTAATTGCCGGCCGGTTACTTTTTAATATGTGGAGACCGTGCCTGGCCTGGTATCCCATCGATGCTGCCAGGGGGGCCATGTACAATTGGATGGCTGTCTCTACTTACACCTAACAATTCCATGATACTGACTATGAGCCGTCATCATCATTGGAGTAAAAGAATGGTCCATGCATTTACTGCTGATTGTAAGGATGATGTAAAATTTTGGTCCCCAGGGGCCATAATCACGGCATCCTTTCTGGCTCCAGGGGTTGCAGCAGCAGGTGCCCATGCCACCCTAAATAAATTGGGATGCTGGCTTGCGAAGCAAACCAATGCCACTTCTCTGGCGCTTTCTAGCCTTTTACTTGATGTTGATTCTATTTGCCACGCAACGCTTCAAAATAGAGCCGCCATTGATTTTCTTTTGCTTGCACAAGGCCATGGCTGTGAAGAATTTGAGGGCATATGTTGTATGAACCTTTCCGACCACTCACAGTTTGTCCACTCCCAGCTCTCTGAACTGCGGAGGTTAACTGAAACTTGCAAATAGAATCAGGCCTTGGTATTGATGGATGGCTCAAATCTTTAGGCCTAGGCTCCTGGCTATGCTCTATTATGAAGGCTAGTATTATAGTAGGTATTATAGCTTTGTTAGTAGTGTTAGTTTTGCCTTGTTTTTGTATATGCTTGCAAAATATGGTGCAAAGGATGATATCTGCCGCATTTAATCAAACCTTGCTTGTGCAACAAGAAAACAGGGGAATTGTGGAGAAATGGCTACATGACAGAGGTCACGTAGACATCTGCTTGTTAGCCGACCAAGAGCTGGGAAGTACCGAACACAGCTAGTTTGAGTTTTTGCACCTGCAAGATGGCGTGTCCTTGAGCCTAGATTGATATGATAACAAGTAGACAGAGAGATGTGGGAAATAGGGTATGTAGGCCCAAAGGAATGAGGAGGAGTTGATGGTATAGTTAACCAATAGATCGCTTGGCTTACAGAATATTCATAAGCTTATTATTTGCTGTATAAGTGTCTGATGCTCTCTTCAATAAACGGAACTTGCTGATCTCATATTGAGTGTCCGAGTCTTCCCTCACCCGACAACAGTGGGTAGGAAAGATTCCTCCCTCAACTTAGTTTTGGGAGCTCACACAGGATTTCATACGATTACGGAATCAAATTTGTGTACCTCTTCCTATCTCCTCAGAGCAAAGCATAAAATTACTATACTGAGGGAAGCTCGTGTAGTAATGGTAAGTGATGTGTGAAGCATGACTGTGCAGAAGTGGATGTTGAACTATTGGTGGCTCCTGGAAAGAGGGAGAAAAGGGGCTGACAGAGGAGCTGAAGTGGCAGCTGGAAAATTCTCTCCAGCTGTAGACGAAGAAGGCATAAGTGGTTAAGCTGACAGAAGAAGAAAGATTTATTGTTTGAGAACCACTGAAGGCTTTGGTAAAGTTGGAAAGGTATTTGATCCAAACCCAGGACCCTGACTGAAATTATATGATGAGAAGGTTGGAATGACTTGAGTTTTGTTATATCTTTGACTTCCACCCCTGAAGCAATCCAGACTATGATGCAGTAGAATTTTTACGGAATGAAATTTTCCCATGGTGCCCATTGACCTTTTCCTCTTTCTCTGAGTATAGGTTCTGGGAATCCCCCTGAAACCTGATTGGTGGGAGGGATAAGGGTGGTAATATCACATATATATTTGTTTGGGTTGTAGTATTAGCTGGACCTGTAAGATCATGGACTCCAAAAGGCAAGACCGCCTAACTATTGATCCTTATAGAGTTTGACAAAGAGTGCAATGTATTGCACTATCAATAAGCAACAGAGAATCTTAAATTGAACTCACCATGCTATTTTGGAGCCCAGCCTACAAGTCCAGCAAGTATCAAAAATAGTTTTATAAAATTGTCTAATGTTCGAGAATGCTGAACCTTACCAAAGAATTAAATGGTATCAAGAAACACAAAGTTAATTACGGACAAATCTGCTAGACTCTGGTCACTGCAGCTGAAAGGCTCATTACCTCTCCTCCCTGATCCTGGTTAGCACTGTATCTTGCCTGCAATTTTAGAGACTCTTGGGGTGGGGACGATGACCTGCATAGAAGGATATTAACTAGACTTATGCTTTGAGTACTGGAATAGTAATTATCCGTTATATGAGTTCCTGTATACTTTCCTCTTCTCTCCTTTCTGCTCTGCCTGCTAAATTAGGATTCCACTGCTGCCACAAGAGGAAAAATACCATTACTGTGGTTCCAGTCAATGTCTCAAGCCACAGGGTGGTTATGAGAGACTGGAACGACTTATGTCTTAAGACATTTTGGGATGTATGTGTGTGAGGGAAAGGGTGGGTCAGGCCTTGCCCCTAGAGTGCACCCCTAGAGCCTGTATCCCAGCCCTGCAGTGTCTACCAATCATGGCACACTGGAGGCAGTGCTTCACACTCCCCTAACCTAGCTCCTGAGTGGCCAAATGACCAGAAGTCCCCCCTGGGAGAAGGGCCCACAAAGGCCGAGGGGTATTTAAGGTTGAACACGAGGCCATCATGTTGTCTGGACCCTACCTCTTCTTGGAGTTTCTATCATTGTTGGAACCCAGGAAGTGGTAGCTCTATCTGTGCTTTTCAAGATATTTTCTGTCTTTCTCTCTTTCACTTTTTTCTTCTAATTCCCTCTTCTTGGAATTCTTGAGTAACTTGGAATTGAACAGGCTTAAAGTTTGCTAAGTTGAATGGGCCACGTTAATGCTTTGAGAAGTGTTTTATGTTGATTGAATGTTGCACTAAACCTTTTGCCAAAGTTTCTTTGATTTTCTAAAGTTGCCAGTAAAGCCTTTTGTGTTGTTTTGACCTCTTGAGAATATCTTGTCAGTATTTCTCCTGCGCGTCTTACTCAGAGTACATGAACCATTGTAAGCCCTTTTAAAAGTCTTGCCAAGTGAATTTTTTGGGGCCTTATACCCTGCTACTTTGGATTTAAAAGCTGCTGAGACCATGCTGGATCTTAGGGTGGTGACTATGCACCTCTCTCTCCTTTTCCTTTCTCTTTCTTCTCCTACCTTCTTTTTCTCAAAACATATTGTAAGCCAGACCAAAAAAATTCAGTCAATGTCAAGTGCCTTGTCCTATCTGCATATTCTAAAGTTTGCAAATAAAAGTTGCTTTCTATTGAATCTCGTGAGAACTTTGTTGTTTCTCCCATGCACTGTCCAGAGTATATGCAACTACCTTCCCTTGAACCCAGCAAGTGGGCTGGGGCATTAGAGCATGTGAATAGTAAAATTAAAGTGCTTATTTTCCCCCAAGAAACATGTTCACTGTAAGAATACTCAGTCTTGCAACACTCCACATAAAGCCTTCAAATAAAAGGTTAGTTCTAGGAATTTGAAATCGAAACATCAGGGTTTTTTTTTCCACATTAATAATGATGACTACACTACAAATGCCTAAAGAATAGTTATATGTGGAAAAAGCAGAATGGTACAACAGCTCAATAAAGGAAAAGAACTTTAGTGCACCTAGTTAATTTTAGCCAACATGCTACATTGCCCTTTTTGCATACAAAATGGACTCAAGGATTTCCATTTTAAGAAAGAAATTACTTGGCAAGCAAAACACTGTGTCAAGCTGTCTTTTTATTTTTTTCCTCATATGCTTGGACATATTAAGACAGGTCTTGATAAACATTACACAATTCCTTTTGGTTTTATTATTAAATGAGAAAGTCTGATTTATTACATTGTCACATTGCTACTCAGAAATGCGGCAGTGATGAATTCAGTGTTGGGTCAACCCAAGTCCTCATTTTACATTTTTTCACAAAGAAATTATAGTAATGTTCAACACAATATTCCTTGCTTTCTTCAGAGAAAAGTCCCATCATTCTTCCTCTAATGGGGCATGTTACTTCATCAATTAGAATTATTTTTTTCAAACAATACATCCCCAAATTTTCATGAGATCAAAACAAGCTTCTACAGATGTTACAGAAATCTTCACACATCATCATCATCATCTGATGTATCACTGCTGCTTGTCTCAGAATCCTCATTCTCCAGAGCAGGTTTGAAAGTGAGGTTTTCCCAGGGGCTAAATTTAAAATCACAGATGAAGCCATTTTTCAAAATGCCATTTTTTCAAAGGCCATTTTTTTGTAACTGAAATGAGAAAACAAGATGTATGAGACAAATAAAAAGCTAAAAACAACAATCTGTTGCATTTCAGCATTCTCAATGTCATCTATGGGCTACATTAGATTCACTGCATGGCCTATTTTATGTATGTGCACAAAGGAAAATTTACCTGAAAACCTTCACTTCTGGGCCAGCCACCTGCATCCACGAGCCTCCAACTGTGCTAAACAAATCTCCTGCAGTGAACAAGAGTTTACCTTCTCACCCACTTCCTCAGACATCTTGCCCCAGTGATCCCTCCCACATGGCCTTTCCTGTGATGCAGTCCCTTTTTCCATGGTCTGCTGCAAACACCTGTGCTAAGAAGGGCAGGTTCTGCAGCAAGGAAGGGGCCCAGGAAGAGAAGAAGCAGAGAGGAATGGGAATCCCAGTCTGTTTACCCGATGCAGTTGGAAAGTCAGACAGTGGAGAAAAGGAAACAACTTATTTTACGAGAAAGAAATTACTGCGTTTCCAGACGTAATGCAGAAACTGGGCAATAAGCCAAGCATTTAAGAGTTCAATACACAGAACCATTCCCCTACCCTTCCCTTGATATTTTGAGAACAGGTGTACTTACAACAAGCACTGGTCCCCTATATTTTTAAAGCAACTGTTATTCTGAAAGCACAAGGAGGCAAAAGAGAGAAAAGAAAAAGGGTGCTGAAATGGCAGCATCGCTAACCATCAGAATTACTGGAAATCCCCCTGAAAGGTAGACACTTAGGGTAGCCACTGACAAGTTCATAAAGGGACATTAGTGTTACCTGTTCACTAATGACATGAAATTCCCTCATCTCATCCTCTGTTAGTGGAGCACACGTTTCATCATTTTCACTGTCTTCCTGCTAGCCCATCTCCTTTAACAACCTTTAAAAAAGACAACACTAAGGAATTTGCTACACACTCAGATGTTTCAAGCTCTGCCTACATAGATGTGTAAAGACCTGTAATAAACAGATTAATCGGGTCATAGTTATTTTAAACTGTTGGAGAATTTTGCTCAGAAATGGCTTATAGAGTTTTGTTCAGACATGCCATAATCATATACAGCTGATGGAAAAGTAAAAGGTAGCTGTGAGGAGCAAATTCTCACAGCCTGTTTCTGTAAACAACAAAGTTCTTAGGCACATTTCTGTAAACAGCAGAGTTCTCAGGCTGTTTTTTCATAACAGGTAAACATTCTGTCCTTGGCTGGTATGGGAAAGCAAAAGTTGACAAACATGGAGGCCTTGAGAACTTTCATAACAGGGTGAGAAAATAAATCTTGGTTTCAATAACAAACCACAGGTATTGAAAACAAAAGGAGGGGTTAATGTTTAATCTGTAACCTATGATGAGCTCGGCTTTTGCAATATGTATGAACTTAATTAACACTGTTATAAAATGTGCTTGGTGGATCAATAAATCGGAGTTCGATGCTGATCAGAGGATGGGTCATCTCCCTTCGCTTTCTACAAATGGTGACACCCGATCGTGATACGGCAACGCACCATGAAGGAGCGAAGAAACGGGTCAGGTCCGAGCAGTCCGGGCGGCAGTAAACGTGACAAAAGGGATAAAAAAGAAGCTGAGACGCGTCGTGCCTTGGGTGTCGTACAGGTGAGCCCGACTGAGACGTGCTGCATGGACCTTGAAGAGGCTGCAATCAGTGCTGATGATTTTAGGTATGGAAAGGCAAGCAGCATATTTACAAAAAAGGCAGGTTAAGGGGGTAGGGCAGGTTAAGGGGGTAGATTTGCAAAAGGATTTACAAGGACTTTGGACTGACGGCTACGCTAGGGGAGTTTTTATTAACCCCCATATGGTTTACGAGTTAACGGAGTGGCGTAAATTCGGTGATTTATTATGGGAGGCTACTTTAGAGAGTGATAAAACTGCCAAGAAGTTAAGTAAGCTATGGCGGGTAGTGCACAATAGACTGCTTCAGCATGTCTCTGAGTGCAAGGCAGCAGCCGCAGCTCGCGGTGTCTGCGGGGCTGTGCCGCTCCGAACTCGGCATGGGCGCTGCGCCGTGGAGAGCAGCCGCGGCGAGCGACCACCTGAAATGCTACGCTGCAGCTGGGGGAGCGGAGCTGCCGCGGGGGGAGTGATCTGCGCCGCGACAGGTGCAGCGCACGCAGTGATTCAGCCTGCCAGCGAGTCTCGCGAAACAAGGAGCCCAGCGCGCGGGGGTTCGCCCGCTCCGACACAAGCGGCGCGGGACCAGAGCGCTTTTCCAGCGGGAGCGTTTCTCCCTCCGCCCCGCAGTTGGTAAAAATCTTCAGTTTTAGACCTAACAGCCGTAATAAATGTGACTCTTGTCAGCAAAAAGAAAAGATGCCTACTGCAATTAAAAAACCAGTGATAATGAACAAGCAACACCAAGGAACATTACTATCCAGACGTTCCTTGCCTAAGTTAAAAAGACCTTTTGTTCTTCCTGGCACAGACTGTGAAACAGGAATCAGCATGGTGAATGCGGAAGTCAAATTTTGGCCGATTTGGCTTAGCATCCGTTATGCTGTCTTAAAATCACCTGTATTATCACAGACTTTAACCATCAGAAACATAAATAACTCAGTCGGTGGAACATCAACTCTGAAATTGTATTTTGAAAAATTTAAAAATGTTAAAAATGTATTAAAGTGATTGTATAAGTAAGATGTTATGAGTGTGCTTTTTGGTATAAAAATGCTGCAGCAAACACGTGAAAAAAGTTGTTTTAGCTTAGTATTTTAGAATCAGGCCTGTAAGTAAGTTATAGTAAATGCTATATTCTAATTTTATAGTAAGTTTTATTTGTTATTAAGTAGTTTAAGTTAAATTATCTATTAAGTGTTATTAAGTTTAAGTGAAGTTAGATCCTGTTAAGATTAAATTATATTAGGTTTAAGTTATGTAGAATTTAAAGTCAGTTAAGTTCTGTTAAAGTTAAGTTCTGTTGAGTTTAAATATTTTAAGTGCTTTAAGTTTAAGTGCTGTTAAGTTTGAGTGATGTTAGATAGATTTATGCTAGATGTTTATTTTATGATCTGCATTTGTTGGGACTATTTGTTTTGCCTGGCATCATTGATGTGGACCATATGATGATGGCATATACCCCTTTTTCTCCCACTTCAAATCAATAAGGGACAGAGAATTCCTCAGCTGGTGACATTTGAGCCAAATGACTAAGGGATTACAGACTGTAAAAGGACAAGAGAGGGGGGAAATGGCTTTGAATCCACCAGAGGACTTACCTTACTGACTTTGAACTTTTCTGAGAAACCCAAGAAAAGGGTGGACGTGGAATTTCAAGGGCAGAAGGATCATTTTCAAGCTTGTTGGACACTGGGGTCGATTTCAGCATTATTAGCCCTAGCGGTTTGCCTCCTCTCCGGGTTCACATGAATGACAACAACTAACAGCCTTCTTTTCTTAGTCCAATTACCACCTACCGGGCAATGGCTGATAAGGCAGGACATTATGGCTCAGTTGGGGGTGGTTTTAACCCTTTGGGGTAAAAGCCATTGCTCAGACCGTGGCTGGGGAACCTTATAGAGATACTAAGTGTGCTTTTAAATGCTTTTACTTGTTTTACCTTGTGTTTTTGATTGTGTTCAAGATATGGTCAGTAGAATAATAGAAAAACCCTAGCAGACTAACCTCCATAAAAGAAAAAAGGGGGAATTTGTTGGAGAATTTTGCTCAGAAATGGCTTATAGAGTTTTGTTCAGACATGCCATAGACCCATCCCACAGGGAAGTCTGTTGCCTCCCTGGGGCCCGGGTACAAAATATCACTGAGAGACTTCCTGGGCTGATTCAGCCCTCTGATTATTACCCACTGCTGATAGTCCAGGCTGGCAGTGATGAGATTGAGAAGAGGAGTGTCAAGGCAATTAGAAAGGACTTCAGGGTACTGGGTCAGGTAGTTGATAGGGCAGGAGCACAGGTAGTGTTCTGCTCAGTCCCTTTGGTGGCGGAGGAAAATGATGAAAGAAACAGAAGAATCCGCATCATCAACAAGTGGCTTAAGGGTTGGTGTCATCGGCAAAATTTTGGATTCTTTGATCATGGGGAAACTTTTACAGCATCTTCTCTGCTGGAACCAGATGGGGTACACCTCGCTGTTAAGGGCAAAAGGTTTTTAGCTCATGAACTGGCAAACCTCATTGAGAGAGCTTTAAACTAGGTTTGAAGGGGGAAGGGGAACCAGCTGAGCTATCTGGAAACAGGCCCAAGAATTGCAAGGCTGAGTTAGGGGTGAAGTCAGTAACCCAGATGAGGTGCATGTATACCAATGCACGCAGCTTGGACAACAAACAAGAAGAGCTGGAGGCCATGGTGCAACTGCAGAGCTGTGATGTAGTTGCCATCATGGAAACATGGTGGGATGACTCACATAACTGGAGTACTGCACTGGATGGATACAAGCTCTTCAGGAGAGACAGGAAAGGAAGAAGAGGTGGAGCGGTGGCCCTTTATATTAAGCAAACTTTTGATGCCATCGAAATTGAAACTAAGGAAGATGGAGTTGAATGTCTATGGGTAAGAATAAAGGGGAAGGCCAACAAGGCTGACACCATACTGGGAGTCTGTTATCGTCCACCCAACCAGGAAGAAGAGGTAGATCACTTATTCTATAAGCAGCTAGGTAATGTTTCAAGATCATCAGCCCTTGTTCTTGTGGGTGACTTCAACCTACCAGACATCTGCTGGGAACTTAATACAGCAATAAAGAGGCAGTCCAGGAAATTCTTAGAATGTATGGAGGACAACTTTTTGTTGCAGCTGGTGGGTGAACCCACCAGGGGAGGGACTATGTTAGATCTGCTGTTTGCAAACAGAGATGGGCTGGTGGGAGATGTGGTGGTTGGAGGTCGCTTGGGGCAGAGTGATCACGAAATAATAGAGTTCTCAATATTTGGTGAAGTCAGGAAGAGCACCAGTAAAACTGTTGCATTGGACTTCAGGAGGGCAGACTTTGGCCTGTTTAGGAGACTTATTCAGAGCATCCCTTGGGAAGCAGTCCTAAAAAACAAAGGAGTTCAGGAAGGGTGGGCATACCTCAAAACAGAGATCTTGAGGGCACAGGAACAGACCATCCCTGTGTGCCAAAAGATTGGTCAACGGGGTAAACGTCCAGCCTGGCTGGGCAAGGAGATTTTGGAGGAACTTAAGAATAAAAAGAGGATGTATCAGCGTTGGAAGAAGGTTCAGGTCTCTAAGGAAGTATTCAAGAAGGCTGCTGGAGCATGCAGATAAAAAATTAGGGAGGCCAAAGCTCAGTTTGAACTTAGAATGGCAACTTCTGTAAAGGATAATAAAAAATGTTTTTATGAACACATTAATGCTAGAAGGAAGGGTAAGACCAGCCTTTGTTCTTTATTGGACAAAGGAGGGAACTTAGTATCTGAAGATGAGGAAAAGGCAGAAGTGCTTAATGCCTATTTTGCCTCAGTTTTTAGTGGGAAGATGACTTGCCCTCAAGACACCTGCCTGCCTGGGCTGGTTGATGGTGACAGGGAGCAGAATGGTTCCCCCATTATCCAAGAGGAGGCAGTCATAGAACTACTGAAATGCTTGGATATTCATAAATCTATGGGACCAGACGGGATCCACCCCAGGGTAATGAGAGAGCTGGCAAACGAGCTTGCAAAGCCACTCTCCATAATTTACCAACAGTCCTGGCTCACTGGTGATGTTCCGGATGACTGGAAGCTGGCCAATGTGATACCCATTCACAAAAAAGGTGCAAAGGAAGATCCTGGTAATTATAGACCAGTCAGCTTGACCTCAGTACCTGGCAAAATAATGGAACAGTTTATATTAAGTGCCATCACGCAAAATTTACAAGATGGCCAGGGTATCAGACCCAGCCAGCATGGATTTAGGAGGGGTAGGTCATGTTTGACCAACCTGGTCACCTTTTATGACCAGGTAACCCGCCTAGTGGATGCAGGGAAGGCTGTAGATGTTGTTTTTCTGGATTTTAGCAAGGCCTTTGACACTGTCTCCCATAGCATACTCCTAGACAAACTCGCAGGCCGTGGCTTGGACAGGAGCACTCTTTGCTGGGTTCAGAACTGGCTGGATGGCCGGGCTCAGAGAGTGGTGGTGAATGGTGCTGCATCCAGTTGGCTACCAGTCACCAGTGGTGTCCCTCAGGGGTCTGTGCTGGGGCCAATTCTGTTTAATATTTTTATTGATGACATGGATGATGGTTAAGAGTCCTTTATTAGCAAATTTGCAGATGACACTAAGCTGGGAACGTGTGTTGATCTGTTAGAGGGACAGAGGGCTTTGCAGAGGGACTTGGAACGGTTGGATGGATGGGCAGAATCTAATGGGATGAAGTTCAATAAGTCCAAGTGCCGAGTCCTGCACTTTGGCCACAATAACCCCCTGCAACAATATAAGCTAGGAACGGTGTGGCTGGACAGTGTTCAGGTGGAAAGGGACCTGGGGGTGCTGGTTGACAGTCGGCTGAACATGAGCCAGCAGTGTGCCCAGGTGGCCAAGAAGGCCAATGGCATCCTGGCCAGTATCAGGAACGGTGTGGCCAGCAGGAGCAGGGAGGTCATTCTTCCCCTGTACTCAGCACTGGTGAGGCCTCACCTGGAGTGTTGCATCCAGTTCTGGGCCCCTCACTTTAGGAGGGACGTTGAGATGCTTGAGAGTGTCCAAAGGAGAGCAACGAGGCTGGTGAGGGGCTTGGAACACAAGCCATATGAAGAACGACTGAGGGAGCTGGGGTTGTTCAGCCTGGAGAAAAGGAGACTCAGGGGCGACCTTATCACTCTCTTCAACTTCCTGAAGGGTGGCTGTGGTGAGCTGGTGGTCGGTCTCTTTCTCCGGGCAACAACAGACAGAACAAGAGGACACAGTCTCAAGCTGCGCCAAGGGAGATACAGGCTAGAATTAAGGAGGAAGCATTTTACAGAAAGAGTGGTCAAATACCGGAATCATCTACCAAGAGAGGTGGTAGAGTCACCATCCCTCGAAGAGTTTAAAAAAAGACTGGATGTGGCACTTGGTGCCATGATCTAGTTGAGGTGTTAGAACATGGGTTGGACTTGATGATCTTAAAGGTCTCTTCCAACCTAGAATTTCTGTGATTCTGTGATTCTGTATATCATTCTAGTCAGAGTCCTGAGTCCTAATTATGATTTCAAATACTTTAGCAACTGTATCCAAATCCTCTCTATAAACTCCTGCTGCCTTTTCCCATGACATTAAATCCACAATTGAAAATGGGATTTTTACTGTTACTGGACCATGATTCTCAATCCCCTGCCAGAGGGGAGCCATCAGAATATCCCCAGCACCCATCCCAATATCGCTTTGCTACTTTCTAGTGTGTCCTGCAATCAGGCTAAAATCCTCCAATCCCCTGAAGTGTTCTCTCAGTTCCAGTCCACTCTGATATGACCTACTCATGTGTCTAGCTGCATTCCCCAGTGATTCATTATTCACCTCACCCACTCTTTGCTGAGAAGCAACCATCAGCTCTAAATCATCCTCGTCCTCTCTTCCACCCTTTAAACACCTCTGCCCTATGCTGCATGCAAAACAACACCTTTTTAACCCTTTGCCATTCTTTTCCTTTTCAAGTGCTAAAATTGTTGGATCTTGCAGGGTCCTCCCACATTCCTTTTGCCCCTCCAGATGATTTCTTTAGGTGAAAAACAAGTCAACATAAGGAACCTCATCCCATTTATTTTCCCTTCTACAAAACAACATTAACTGCAATATGGTGTTATACTTTAAGGTTCCATTCTTAGGCCATTTTGCTTGATCTTCTAGCATGTAAAGTGGCCACCATTGATTACAAAATTTTATAAGTTTTTCACGCGTGAGGGGATCACTCACAATTTCCAGTGTTTCAAGATACATCCCAGTGGTGACACCTGTGATACCCCTTTTGAGGTTTTGTTTCCTGTTAAAAGAAATTACTGTTTAGGAGCTCCTTAGAAGAGAGTCTAACCCTTCTTCTTTGAAGGGACTCAAACCCTTCCCTTTTCCCACCTTAGGTACCTTTAAATCAAACCCTGCATAGCTGTTGCTGTTCCTTACAGGTAGGTTAACAGTTAACATCATTAGGGTAAAGTAAAGAATGCCTTACCAGGGATCTTGTTCCAATTTCCTTGGGGGAGGCGAGATCAAAGTTTCTCCCTAGAATTCTTTGGCCTGACTGGATATCCTGCAATCCCTTGGATCCTGATCTGTTGAAATTCAGGAGTCTGTTCCACTTGGGTTGCCAAAACTGTTACAAAAAATTTGATAAAATAAAAAAAAACTCCTCCTTAACACCAATGCAGCATTAAGAAGCAGGCATTCTTTATTTGACAGGATGCACGGGGTAGGGGCCAGAGGGGGGAGGGGATAGCTCCTCCCAAAACTGTACATACTGGGTGCAGGAAAGTTTCTGTTTATATACTATATTTTGCATCCATATTCATTGATTGTCCTGGACTAAACATACATATAATAGTAATTTCTCTGAAATCATTAATATATGTTCCCTCCCCTTTATGCATGTGTTCTTCTGTCCTGAGGGTCTCTCTGGTGGTCCCTGGTGTTCCTAGACCCCGATGTTTCAGGTGACCTGGCTTAGTTGGCAGGACACTGAGGCTGGTGAACTTTGAATTCTCCTTTTTATACAATGGGCATTGTGCAGTTTCCATAGGTCAGTAGTTTTGGAGAACAAGCATTGAGTTAGCTTACCAGGTGTAGGCCATTTATCATCTGGTAATAGAAAGAGAGAGAGAGAGCGAGTGAGAGAGAGAGAAAGAAAGAATGCAAGAGAGAGAGAGAGAGAGAGAAAAAAAGATGATACAAAGGCAATCACTCATCACTTTGTACAAGTAGACCAATGCCCAGACAGTCCCTGAGCAATGGCTACTTACCCAAAACACCCCTCTTCTCCAATTTTATTACTGCTGCATGATGTGATATGGTATGGAATATCTCTTTTGTCAGTTCAGCAAAATCCAGCCAGCTGAAGTACTGGGCAATCTCCTTTGTGCTGGTGGTTAGCACCATACATGTTGCTATGAAGTAAATTAACTCCATCTTATCCAGATCCAGTACAGCAGATAATTGTTGGGATATTTTTTGTATTTTTGCTGCCACATGGTATCGGGATTACTTGAATTTTGGTCTGGCTTTACTTTTTTGTGGTAAGTTTGTCCTTTCATAGAGGATGTTACATAGGTGTTTCCTGAAGTTCTTTTTTCTTCTATTTTTTTCAGACTTTCCCTTTCTTTTCTTTATTAAAAGAAAATAATGTTTCTTTATTTCCTTTGAGTTGTTTTCAGTTAATACATTTAGATAGTGTTAGCTGAGCTAAGTAGGTTAATATTTTTATATGATGGCTGGATTTTAAGGAGTTTTGGATGCTAACTTCCAGATTATTTTTTGGTCTTTTCAGGCCTCTGGATGGCAGACTGAAAAGAAATGTGGTTTTAAGAGGTATGCCTCATGTAGCCCAAAATATTCCTGACTAGCATATATGCTAATGATAAAACCACTCCTTTAGGAAGAGTTTCTTTGCTTGTCTTCTCTTTCTGTGTGTCTACTCTAGCAAGTTTTCTTTGCTGTAATCTCTGAAAGTTGCTTCTTCAAACCTGTTTCATTAGTTAATTAACTTTTCACTGAAGAGGTCTGTAATATACTGCTAACCCTTCTTCTGGTTGACGATTTTAATAAGACATTATCTTAGTAGAGAAAATATAGCATGGATGAGTATACTTGACTGACACATGGCTACGTCCTTCCACCCTGTCTTATTGTGAATTTTCTTTAAACTGGGAGTGTACACCAAATACCTTTGTAATTTCCTCTACTCTATCCCTTGCTTGGGCTATGAGGCAGATACTGTTCCTAGCCTCAGGGTGGTGTAACATAACATTATTTAGAAACAAAAAGAAGAAATATTAGTCTGTGTTCAAACAATTATTTTGTCATATTGGCTGGATATTTGGATCTGATTGGTTTTTGTTTTCATGTTCCATCAATTCAAAGGTCTGCCTCTTTTACTCCTCTCCAGTGTTATCTTATATCAAAATAATTAAATGCTTTACAAGTGGGAGCAAAAGTACTTTCACAGAAATTTAATTTGCTTGTTCTTCCCTTATCAATTTCAGGATTCATTCAAGAAATGGTAGGGAATCTGTTCCCTTTCTTGCAATTTGGAACAGAGTTTAGAACAATAGACTTTTTCTCATTCTTGCAGAAAGCTAGGTCTCATTCAATATTTTTAGTTCTCTAATTATTCAAAAGAGAACTTTTCCTTCTCTTCGGGATTGAGTCAGATCTCTGAAAATTTAGAAGGTCTCCGATTTCTTTAAGAAGTCACAATGTGTAATTTTGGTTCTTTCTAAAGAATGGTTCCTAGTGAAAAGTACTTCTTTTTTGAGTTAAAACCAACTCTTCAGCTCATCACAGAACTGCTTGTTTCACTGGCTTCTTAGCTCTGTTTGCAAGGGTCCTAAAGAGTGAGCTAACCTGCAAAGGGCTGATTTCTCACATTTCATGCTTCCTGCTTTCTTTTTCAGTAATTGGGACACAAATAAATTTTAGAGAGGTATCCGCTATCTGAGAAGAGTTTTATAATTTAAAAACTGTGAAATTAGAGTGAAGAGTAGTATCATCTTGTCACAAATGATTGTTTGAGATCACTTAAAAAAATCACTGGCAAGGTATCAGCAAAAACCAGACAATACTGACAGCAATGCCTGAAGATTTTTAGCTTCTTTATATATTTGTAGCTTTGTAGATTTTTAATACATAGCTGTATAGTTTCTAGCACTTTCTTACACTTTAGAACAGTAGTTACCCTTTCTCACACATTTGTTATGATCTGCTCAAAGCATAGAAGAGCAAATAGAACTCTCTGTGAATAAAATGGGAAGAACACTAAAGGTTTGAAATATTCCCTGAAATGAGATAAAAACAAAACGAGGTTAAATGTTGATACCTGAGAAAAAAGTTTTTGTGATTCGTGTCAATCGGCAATGGAATCAGCAAATGCTTGTATCTGTTGTGTCGAAAGCAGACACATTCCCTGGGATAACTACAAAGAACAATTTTGAAACTTTCTGACCGAATAGCCAAATAAAGCATTGAACAAAAAAAAAAAAAAAAAAAAAAAAAAAAAAAAAAAAAAACCAGAAGAAGTATAGTAAAGAGATGAGGAAGCAAAATGACTGATGCTTAGAATAAAATAGAGGAAGTTGTGGTAAAGCTGAGGGATACTGCAACAAAGAGACTAGATGCTTATGTATAATAAAAAGCTTGATGCACTGGTACCAGACTAAAATTATGTAGCAGACACTGGTGAAAGGTCTCCCTCTAGACGACCACAAGAAGGACAGGAAGCCAACAGCCACCTGGAAAGATTATGAAATTGCTGATCCCAGCTTATTGATATTTGCTGATTCAGACTAACACAAGCACACAGGAAAATGCTTTCTAGGCTTAAAAACAGTATATATACTCTGGTGAACTTGCAAGTGGTGTATGCTGTTAGCGGAGCGGTGACTCCCTGGCCACCCAGCACTGCTTGTTTGCTTTCTTTAAAATAAAGGATATAAAAATAAAATTCTGTTTGGCTATCAAAATCTTTATCAATACCAAAAAATTGATATATTTAATTTAATTAAATAGTAAAAGAGGCAAGGAGAAAGAAAGACAAAAGTAGAGAAAAGTTAGAAAAAGCATAGGATAGGTCACCACCACACTGTTGCTACCTTTGTTGCTGCTGAGATGGGGGGGGGAGGGGGTCAAAGCAGTTTGTGCCTTTTTTTACCTGCTGTTTGAAACATCTTAGCTGCCTTTTCCAATCTCATGAGCAGTTTGGCTGGAATGCAGCGGTCTGTCCTCTGAAATGCAGGTGCAGTGCCCAAAACCTGCAGTCAAACCTTGGTCTATTCATGGTGCTCTCACCACAGGACACTGGAGCAGGGAGAGAGGGGGGTTTTCCAGAACTCACTCATGACTTCAGTCCAAGGATGCAGGATCCTCTCCACAGTTTTGCAAATATTTTACCTTCCTTTTTATGGGCCTCAAGGTGGGCTGCTCACAATCCATCCCACACATAGTTTTCAGTTGTTCAGTAGAGATTATGATAAGCAGACATAATGAGAAAGCACTTTTTGATGCCTTTCTCTTGTTATCAGGTTCTTACATCCACCCTGTGATTTGGCATTATTTCACGGGACATCAGTGTAGCTTTCTTCAGTGATGGTGATATGAATATAGCATACAGAGGGAGAGAAGGAAACGAGCAAACGTATCATACATTTAACAAGGCCAATGCCAACAAATAGGAATACAATTCCAACGACGACTGTTATTCCAATTTGTGCTAGCTATTTTCCCCACCCTGTGAGTCCTAAAGACTCTAGGATGGTAGTGACCCATTCTATGTATATGTATGTATAAATGTATGTGTGTGTCAAGTTAGTTTTGGTAGTAAGCTGACAATATGGGGATAAGGGGTGGAATGTCCTGGTATGAATTTATGATGCTGAATTGTATCCCCATTTGTCTGTTTAGCCCAGAAATAAGTTTTGTGCCTTTTAAGACTACATCTGAGAGCAAAACAGGGGAGAAGGAAAAGTGGTGGAACTTTTTTGTGGCTGTATTCAAAAACATAGAGATAAAAGCTTCAGCTCTCTCTCTCTCGAACTATGTTGTCTGCAGCACGGACAGGAGGAGAGAGCTCTCCTTTGCTTTTAGTTAGTTTTTTTAGCTAGCTGAGGCAGAGAAGTTTCCAGGACTGTGGCATTTCTTTTCCTGGAACTGTTCAAACCTGCCCTGGACCAAAAACACATAAAAACGAGAGCTCATGCCTGTGGCCCACCAGGGCCCAGAACACTGTATTCCAGTGCCGGAGGGACTGAGAGACACTGAGTAAGCCTAGAAACACCCACAGAGGACTCTCTGAACTACAGAAGGACTTTCTGAATTTGCCATTTCTTCAGAACAATGAGAGGTTCCGTTGTTTAATATTATTAATTTTCTCATGTTTGTGAGTACTTTTCTTTATAAATAAATTTTTTTTTTTCACTTTTCTCCAAGGAAATCTTTCCTGAACTGGTGGAGGGGAGAGACCACTTGAATTTGCTTTCAAGAGGAGATCACTTCAAAAGTTTTCTCCCAAAATTTGCCCTAAACCAGCACACCCATGAACCAGCAAACACTTCTCATGGTTGCATTGCATTAAACAAACTTCTGGTATGATTGCTTATTTCTTTCATCTTATTAGCTTGTGCCTCATCAATGGAGGTAGAGGCATTATGAATTGTTATACAGCATTCAGTCTCTGTCAAATTTAGCATTCCACAAACTCCTTGTTCCTTTAACAATATCATATCCAAGGCTAATCTAATTTTCAAAGTAATTTTAGTAGTTTACTGGACTTAGGTGTTTAATTCTCCAAATGCATGCTGTGTTCAATTGCTTAATACATTTAATTGCCAGGTAACATCTTCTAACACAATTTGGAGTCTTTTTAAGGAGACAACGAGGGTAAAGAACTTTTCCAGGAATAGGGATATTTTTTGTCCAGTGGTGTAGTAATCTGGAAAGTTGTTTCCCTTAATTGCCTACTCTGGTCTTTGTGTTGCCTCTGAAGAGGGATCACTGTGATAGTGGCATTCTTTAGACACTCTAGTGAAAGTAAAGACATGTCTGGGGCAAAGGGAGGGAATCCCAATTCCATACCCAAGACCAGCATGCTGTTCTAATAACAAATGTGAATAAAATTTCCCATTAGAGCATTCCCAAGCCATTCCAAAAGGGACTATGTACTTTGTTTTACAATTAGTTTCATCTGCATAATCAAGGATGGTGATTTTTGGCTTAGTATTTATCGGGGTACCATGGACTGGGTAATGGGTATAGGAAGCTCCACACTGCTTGTCACTGTTTGACACAGGCGCAATGCCAGTGCCCCCATGAAAATACATTCTCCCTGGTGTCTGCTGTGAGATGTGACCAGGAATAGAGCAAAGCAGGCTCCAACTTAGGAATAAAGAAGACAAAACTTTATTAACCTACAACTATATTTAAAAAGAAACACACAGAAAGAATTAAAACCTTCCAAAAACATTCCTCCTCCCCCCACCAAATTTCTAATACATCCATCCCTCAGATCACCAACTCTCAGTCTATCACCACCCTTTAGATAATCAATTCTCAGTTCATCAAGGAGTGAGGAGTCCCTCTTGTACCATAGGCTTCCCCTGGAAACACAGTTGAGACCTCTTGTGTTTCCATGTCACACGTGGCACCGCCCGGAGAACATCTGCCATTGTGACATCTTCCTTCCATGCCCAGTGCTCTCACCACTGCGCATGGATCAGGGCTGCTTCTAGGGTTTTCCTTTTAAGGGTGTGTTGTCCAGTTCCAAAAAGAGCACAGTCTCTCACTTTCAGGACACCTGTCTACCCCAAATTTCACCCCCTGGGGCCGAGGGGTCTCAAGAACAGAGATCTTCTCCTCCACTGAAGATCGAGGGCACCAACCACCCTCCTCACGCATCGTCTCTGTTCACGCACTCTTTCACATAACAACACTGAACTCTCGTGGCTCCCCCTAGATGCAGTTTCTGTCACAGGAAAAATGGTTCTGTCTATGGCTATACAAGAAAAGTCCAGCCAAAGGCCACTCCATCACCTCGACCCATCCAAGATTCTTCTCAACTTCCCTCGTGGCCCATTTCCTCTTATCTCGACTATATCTCTCTTCTCATTCAACTCCAGGAGGATCAGCATTTACAATGATTCCATCATCCAAGAAAAGGGTTAAAAATCTCAGACTCTGCCTGTCCAGAACTCCCATGGCTGCCCTGCCAGGCACCTTCTCGCCACATCCCCCCCCTTCTCCACCTCGGCCAGCCATGCTATCAAATTTCAAGGTGGCACAGGCACAGACACCAGCTGTCTCTCTCTCCTGGGGGGAGGGGGGAATGCTCGATGACTCCCCAATGTCCATCCACCCTTCCATCCTGCAAGGGCCTCTTCACCTCCCCTCTCTATCCAAGGCCCTACCTCACTGGGACACATGGCTTCCCCTCCCCCGCTCAGCCGGCAGCAGCTGGGCAGGGGAGATCTGAACCTTTTACTGACCAGAACCAAGAGAAAGTTTTCCTGGGAGTTCTTTGCTTTTAACCCCCTGTGTTCTCAGAGGCGTATCCATGTCCTCAGTGGCCACACCAGGTGCCAATATTCAAATCTGAGCACCTATTGGTTTGGCCACAATATCTCAAAAAACTCACTTCCTCCCTGTAAGTGGATTTACAGAACCCATCTTGATTTCTACAGCCTTTTGAGGGGTATCCTCAACAAGCACACATTTCCCTTAGTAATGTTTGAATTCTAAGTGAAGACCACACTTCTGGAGGATCTTCAGGTCCTTCTTTGCATGTTATAATCTTTGAGCAGTGGAACAGAGGACTATCTTCTACTTGAGGCATGGTAAATTTGGATTCTGTAAATTTGGCTTTAAGAAATGTTTATACAGACCATGCTCACATTAAGTTTTGTCAGTCAATTGGAACTATATTTGTTATGTTAGGAAGTTGCACACATCAAGAAGGGCTAAAAACTGTAGCAAAATTACTTTTGTATACATCTGGTGTGTATATTGGGTCAAACAGTGGATCCCATGAGTAAATAAGTGAGGGTTGCCTAGCATTATATTCCTCGAAGGTTTTTATCTCTGCACCAAATTTACCTTTACTTGATTTGATAGCTGGATGAGAAAATTCAGTTTGAGATAAGATGGCTACATTTATCTTTGGGTGCACAGTTTTACAGTATTTATGGTGTAACCACCCTTCACAAGATGTATCAGAAGGTGGGTCATAAGTTTGGCAAACATTATGCACTATAGGGGTACCTTTCCACTGAATTTGGGCTCCATTTCTTTTACTTGTCCACTGTTCAGGTAGATGCAACCAAGCTGTCACACTAGCCATATTAAGAACAGAAGATAAATTCAATGGTATTACCGTGCCTGTGTGGGTCGCAGCTGGTGAGAGAGAGACGGTGAATCTTGTTTCTTGAATCAGAAGGCTGATTTATTATGATATTATATATAATACATTATTACTATAATAATAGAATATAGAGAGAGGTTTGCAGAGCAGCTAGGCTAGCTAGCAATAGATAGAAAAGAATCTACAACAAAGCTGTGGCCAAGGACTCAGTCCCCTGGCTTGCACTTTGTGATTGGGCCTTAATTATAAACATAGAAAATGAGCCAATCAGGAAACTCCTGTTACATTCCACAGCATCTGATAATAATTGTTTACCTTGTCTTCTGAGGCCTCTGGCCTCCAGAAGACACAGAAATCCGAAAGAAAGGATTTCTGTGAAGAAATGTCTGCGACACAATGGTATCATAAAAAATTGCAATCCTTGTTCAGCAGACTCAGGTAGTCACACATACACCTTGATCAGTATGATTCCATATTTTTACAAACCCTTTAACCAGTTTCCAGGCAATGTTCCTTTGACTGTCATCTTTAACAGTTAGCTCTGCTGTGCACATGCACAAGGTAAATAACTGTCCTAGGTTACAATATAAAAGTGTATTCTATTCCCATCCTCAAGAGCTGCTGAAACCAGGAGGGGCATTGTTTTTTCCTTATCTCCTGTTAATGGGCCCATCAATGTATTGTTGCATGACTCAGAGATAACTCCTTCTGGGAGCCATTTCTATTTAACAGGTAATCAAGGACCCACCACATGACTCAGAACTATATCAGCCCATTGTGAGATGCTCCGCCCAGAGGGGAGGAGCTAAGCATCCCCACCTGGATATAATCTGGGTTTTGGGACAGAGCAGTCAGTCTTTCCACTGGATTCCCAGTGGAATGGCCACCCTTACCCACTGGTTTCCAGAGGACAAGAGTTACCAGATTGTTTCTACAGGATCACCATTTCAACAAGACCATTTCATCTGGGCTGCTACCACCACCCTAACTAGCAGGGTGTCAGGTTGTATTCTGACTCTGTCAGTGTTTTTTTGTTTGTATTATTGCATGTATTTGGGTTTTTTTCCCTTTTCCTAATAAATTGTATTTCTGACTTGGAGTTTCTCACTGGTTTTGCTTTCAAACCAGAACAAATAATCATATGTGTTAGGTTAACACAACTTGGCTTTTAGTGGGGGTGGAGGAAGCTACAGAGGCTGCTTCTGGGAGAGAAGTTCCTTGAAACTTCTACTCTGTCCAGCAGAGACAATCCCTAAAGGATCTGATGCTTGATATATTGGCTGGCCCAATTAGAGAAGTTGGCAACGCCTCTGTGGTGGCATATTTGAGAAGGAAAAAAGGTGTGCAGTCTCCCTATTTTCCTTTCCTTAGAGGGGTGGGGGGCAGGGGGGGAAGGCATTAGTTTCATTCCCGAGGAGGTGTGCTGAGCCCCCTTCCCAGCAGAGTCACTGGGTCATGCCACCAGGAGCCATCCTGGCACTGCGAGCGGCCCCGCAGCCAAGGCTGGGAGTGGCCAGGGCCTGGAGTGGCCACCACCATCCCAGTCCGAGAGCGACCGCACAGCTGAGACCATGCGGCTGGGGCCGCACCGTGTGACCACTGCCATCTTGGCATGGCTCACAATGAACTTTAATTACTTAGCTGCTTTTTGCCAGCCATGCTGTGGACAGAAGGGCAGAAGTGGTGGCAGAAGCTTTTCTCCTTTTCAGCGCCCTGCATGAAGAGAGATGCTGAGTGGAGCCAGGGGCTGGTGCAGCTCACGCGGTGTCATCAAGGACCATGTGATCAGTAGACATGGCAAGCAATTCCCCAATGTGGAGCCCAGATGGGATCAACCTTTCACCGTTGCAAAACCCTATAAAACTTTTTTAATTTATAGAACTTGAGAACAAACGAACCTACGGCTATCAATTCTTTCCTGAGTCAGAGAAAAGGCAAAAACACATGAGAACATGGTGACACTAAAGTCGGTGAAAGGAAGGAGGGAGAGGAGGAAGTGCTCTGAATGGCAGAGCTGAAATTCTTCTGCAAGCCATAGTGAGGACTATAACACAACAGTTTCCCTATAATTCATGAAGTGCATGGGGTGATGCAGCATTCACCCGCAGCCCATGAGAAAAAGGTGCTTGTGCTGGAGCATGTGGATACTGAAAAGCTGTGATCTCGTGAGAGGCTTGAACTGAGAGAGAGAGAACCCTTGCTTGCAGAGACAGAGGAAGAGGATCCTTGATTTTATACTAGATCAGCTCATCCCTAAAAGACTTTACCCCATGAACCAAATGGTCCACGAAAAAACAGTTGTGGGAAGACTACTTTGCCTGTGGGAGGGACTCACGTTGCAGCAGGTTTGGGCGGGACTGCTACACATGGCAATCAGAATCATGTTGGAAAAGTCCACAGAGAACTGTCTCCCATGGGAAGAACCCCATGGCATAGCAGGAGAGACTCATGTCCCTAAGCAAACTGAAGAAAGATTTTTTTTTAGAAGTGACAAACTGACAAAAAACCCCATGTTTTGTCACCCTGCACTGTTGGTGGGAAAGAAAGAAGGGCTGGGGGAGGGAAAAGGAGTTCTAAAAGTTTATTTTAGTTTTCATTATCTTCTTCTAAGTCTGCTAATATTTTTTTTTCTGTATACTTTTTAAAGTTTTAAGCCTGTTTAGCCCTTTGTCTTGGTTTAAAAAGACAGCCTTTGTCTTGGTTTAAAAAGGCAGGTGTTGGCTAAGGAAGACAGAACACTCTCTTGAAATGGAAAATGTAAACCCCCTTTTTCTGAATTATTATAAATTTGAAATTAAGGGGCTCTCAGGCAAAGATATGGGAGTGGGAATAACAGTTCTTTATTAGGAAAAATAAAAATAAAAATGTAGTAATACAAAAAAACACTGACAGAGTCAGAATATGACCTGACACCCTGTTGGTCAGTGTGTTGGTAGCAGTCTGATTAAATGGTGGCTGCAGTCCTCCTGGAATGACTAATGTGGTTCTGTTGAAGCAGTGATCCTGTAGAAGGGTGTACTTTTCCTCTGAAGGTCCAGTGGTGGTGTAGATAAGCCTGGTCTTCCTCTGGGAATCCAGTGGGAAAAGGCTGCCTGTGGTGTTTGGTTGGCACCCTTAAATTCAGAAAGCTTGAAGTTTTCAGCCGTCAGCGTTCCAACAGTGTTCCAAGTCTCAGATTGTATCCAGGTAGGAATGCTTGGCTCCTCCCCCCTGGACAGAGCATCTCACAAGGGGATGATGTAATTTTATCGGTCATGCGGCAAGACTCAATGGCCCATTAACAGAAGATGTCTTCCTGGAGGGAGGATGAGTCATGGAAGAGATGAAGAAAACTGCCCCACCTGGTTTTTACAGGTGGCCCATTAACAGAAGATAACTGCCCCACCTCTAACAGATGGCAATAGAATACACACTCCCAGCCACATTTTGCATTTGCAACCTAAAACACCCTTAACGTGTTTTCTTCCCAGTCCTTACCTCAACTCATGAACTCCCTTTTAATTGTTCTTTTCCCCTTCTCTGCTCAACTATAGCACAAGAGAATGAGTCAATAATTTTTTGTGGGTGCACTGGCATTTGGCCAGCATCAAACCCATGACACCATTCAAACATATGTAACATAGTTAGTTCTCAGTAAACTGAACCATAGTCCAAATCTGAGGTTTTTTATTCACAATTCTGAATACTTTTTCTGTTCAACAGATACCTGTAAAATAAAAAAAAGTCTCTCTGGCTTCTTTCAGGGCTAACATTAAAATGTAGGAACAATCCATTGAGAACTTATTTTGTGTTCTTTGTCATGAATGTCGTTTGCTTTCCAGGTGTACATGTTAAAGAGTAGCAAGTACCATGTAGCTCCTACAGTAGGCAGTTCCACCAATACAGGTTGTCCTGGGAAGCACAAGGGTTTTTGATTACCTGTAGGTTTTGATATTGCTTGTATCAATGAGGGAAGCTGTGGGTAAAAAGCGGTGAGTCTGGGACATCTGCTTTTGGTTCTACGCCTCATGGGGGATCAGTTTGGCTAGCTCTGGACCCCGGAGGTACCGACAAGGACAAAAGCAAAAGACAAGAGGTGCTCTTTCTTCTTCACACTTTAATGTAGAACAACTCCAGGAGAAAAAGAAAGAGATCGGGTGCCTTGTGCCAGAAGATTTTAAATCCAGGGAGAGGGGGGGCGGAGGAAAGGAACTACAGCCAATGGGATACAACTGATGAGAGGGGCAAAGGGAGGAACTAACTTCAGGGGGAAACCAACATCACAGGACTTGGGGGAGGGGATGGAACAAACCATGTGATACAAAGCAAACCACTCAGTGCAATATAATAACTGAATAAACTAATCAATGGAATACAACAATCCATTTACTCCCCATTGGTCATTTACCATTTTTACAGCATCCCATAGTCATCCAATCTAATTAGAATTTTGAGGCTTCAGAAATCACTTAAGCAGGCCATTTGTCCCTTCAACTATGCCATTTGCTTGTGGATAATAGGGTGTGTGAAATATCCACTGGATCCCTTCTTCTTTGGCCCATTCCTGGACCCTGGCCACTGTAAAATGTGACCGGTTGTCCAACTGGATAGCTACAGGTTTTGGAAAGAAACTGAATCGCATTTTAAGAACTTCTAATGTGCTTGCACTAGTTGGCCAAGGGAAGGATTCCACTTGTACTAGTCCTAATCTAACTTCTACTAACACATATTGTTTTCCCTCACACTTTAGAAAGGGTCCAATATAGTCAATTTGTCATGTGTCCCATAGTCCTTTCCTGTCTCTGATATATAAGGGGAGTTATTCTAAAGAGTGACACTCTAGTTGGGTTCTGCACTGCTCACATGAAGATATGCAGGTACAGCACATCTCCTGAGTCACTGGCCATCCTCTGCTTACTGCTTCCTTGTACAGGTCTTGTACCCCTGTGTGCTGTCGCTTTAAGTGCAACCATTCTAATAGTCTGTTCCAGTTTTCTGCTGGAGTTTTTACACTTATTGGGGCCAATCTGGCCATTATATCTACTTTGTTATTCCAGCGGCTAGCTGGGGTTTCATTTTCTTGGTGGGAGGCTACCCATCAACTCATTTGGAACTTCAGTCCAAGGATGCAGGATCAGGGGATTTTCCTTTAGCTGATGGCATCAGCTCCAGGAGGCCACAGGGTGGCTCACAGCAGGTGATGGGGGGGGGGGAGGGGGAAGGCAAAGGCCTGAGATTCTGCCCTTCTCTTTCCCCTCCACACTTTTGCACAAGTTTTGCCTTCCTTTTTATGGGCCTCAAGGCGGGCTGCTCACAGTCCATCCCACACATAGTTTTCAGGTGTTCAATAGAGATTATGATAAGCAGATGTAATGACAAAGCACTTTTTGATGCCTTTCTCTTGTTATCAGGTTCTTACAACATTATGTCACACTCTTGAAATTCTATTTAGTCTTATTTTCAGGAAAAGAATTTCTAACAAGGACATCCTGTTTTGCACCAGCACTTGGGAGACATAAAAAGATATAGGGCTAAGAACCTCTTGGAGGGACTCCAATCGGGCAGGTCCAAGGGTGGGTTGCCAGGGCAACCATTCTCCTATTGGGTGTACTTTCTAGAGATACTAATTAATTAAGCTTATAAAAATTGTGAAAATCTGATGCCACATGTGGGCATAGCTATAATTTGTGGACCTGAAAGCTTTCATTAAAATACTGCTCTTTATGTTATCAATTCTAGTATTGTTTGGAAAGTTTTTCTTCCAATTTTAGGCAACAGCATGACAAAGTTTGTTGGCAAGGTTCACTCTACTACCTACTAGACTGCTTGTTAAGGCACGCCGAGGGGTAAAAAAACCCCAACAAACAAAATTCAGTAAATCAAAACAGAAACGAACTGAGAATTATTTGTGTGTGTCTCTGTGTGTGTGTTTAGGTGCATGTGACATAATGATAGAAAGGGCAAGGATAAAAAGGAATACAGATGAAAAGCTTAACAGCATGCAAATTTAACAGTACTTAACTTATATCTTAAACTTAATAATTTACATAGGAACAACACTTAATATCATTTAACTTAGCTTATAACTTATATTAACCTTACTTTCAGGCCTAACTTACTTAGATACCTAAAGTACTTAAACATCTAAGAGAGCAGCATTTCTCCCTTATTTGCCACAGCATATGCACACGTGTCTGCACACAGACATTAAGAATCAGTCTAAGGCATGTGTGAAAAATTCCCCTCAAAGATAATGAAATATACTCCCTTTGGATGCCTTTACATCTTCTCAACAGAAGAAGGGTCGAGCCTTGAGGAGTGGGGGTATTGGCCCTGGATTCATTGTTGTTCAACAATCCTCTGAGTACAGCAAACTTGGGAGTTTGCTGGCTCTGAGTGGCCCCACTCAGAGGGAGGTCTCTGGTCACAGCTACTGTGGTCCAGGAGAGCCCAAAGGGTCTCATTTTGGACTGAAATAAAGGGGGCTTTAGCTATAACAATGTTTAATCCTGGCCGGTTTTTGGGTTGGCACATTCTTTGAAAGTGTGAGAACAGGGATGTTATGTCATTCAGGCAAGAAAAATAGTTTTCAAGGCTGTTCATAAACAAAACCAGGAACCCATTAGAGAGCAGCAGTTCCTGGGAGCAGATAGTGTTTCTGATAAGCTCAAGAGGAGCTGTGCCCAGGTACTGTTTGTCAAGGCCAAGGCTTAACGAGCATTTCTCAAATCTCAGTGCAGCCTGAAAAGGGAGGGGGAAAATGCCCCACCACACCTCTCAGCCAAAAATGGATTTTAGGGTGGAGGATCATGTTATGATGCTGATTTTCACTTATTGTCTGGGTTAAGAGTAAATGTTTCTGATCAAATGCCACAATACAATAGATAAAGAATTTCAGATAGCTATTTATACTACTCAGTGTCTGCTATAGCAGATTGTTTAAACAAGTAACTAAGGAGCAGAGCTAATGAAGCTTTGTATCCTATAGATTTGTCTTGATAGGCTGTAATTGACTTTTTAAACAAGTTATGCTAAGATTTTTCAGTAGCTCTCCACAAAACAATATTTGGGATAGAGGTTTGGTGGCAGCTAAAAGTTTGCTGTGATCAGTTCTAGAAAACAGATATTCAAAAGCTGAGGGTAAAATTGTGAATTTTCTGGTCCTGGCCCCTCCTCCTTGGCTTATTGTTTTTATTTAGGAACATAAATATCCTCCCAATTTTTTATTGTCTGCAAACTTGCTTAGTATCCCTGCTAGTCCTGTGTCCAAGTAATTTGTGAAGATGTTGAAGAGCATTGGGCCTAAGATGGAGCCCTGTGGAACCCCACTAGTGACAGTGAATCAAGGGTTTAAACAAACTGAAAGAGTTAAAAGTTTAGCTAGATTTAGTTAGCAGGGGAAGAGTATAGCAAGAAGAATTGAAATAATGAGGGATAGTTAATTATTAGCAGATAAAGTAATTAAGGCTAGGGTAATATATCACTTGCCTGTCTTTACTATGTTTAAAGAAGCAGTATGGGATGCGGATTAAATTGTGAAAAAGCAGAGGATTGTAGCCTGCACCTGGGCCCCGAAACTTGAGCTATAGCCAAGGGGTCCAAAAGCCTGCCAACAAGGCAAAAGTAAAGGGTCACTTTGACCTCAGAAGACCACTGACCCATTTCAAAACCCACCAACCCATTTGATGTGAAAGACTGCGCAAGCATGAAGGAACTTTGGACTCAATTATAATGCATTTAAATATGAAGCGGGGGTAGGCAGGGTTAGGTAATTAGTATGTATTAGATGTTTTGGGAATTATATGAATATGTAAGACTTTTTTAGATAAATAGAGAGCCGGAGCCTTTGATTCTTCGCACATGTCTTTAGGAGATGATTCCTTGTGTGTCTGACACTGTAATAAACATACCACTTTCTAACTTTAACTAATTGGAGAGTTCTATTCCATGCTTCAACAGGTTGCCAGTCTGATGTCACCCCATTGACTACAACCCTTTGTGTCTGACTCCTAAACCAATTGCTCACCTATCGCATAACATGTTTATCCAGCTGAATGCTGGACATTTTGTCCAGAAAGATTCTTGTGAGAGACAGCATCAGAAGCTTTATGGAAATCCAAAAATGTTATATCTACTGGCTTCCCTTGACCAGCTAGATGGGTTACCTTGTCATAAAAAGAAATCGGGTTTGGTAAGTAGGACTTTCCCCTCATGAAGCCATGCTGGCTGTGACTGATGGCTGCATTGTCCTCCAGGTGTTTTTCAATACCTCCCAGAATAATCTTCTCCATAACTTTAGTAGTCACTGAAGTAAGACTGACAGGCCTGTAGTTTCCAGGGTCCTCCTTCTTGCCCTTCTTGAAAATCGGAACAATGTTTGTCAGCTTCCAGTCAGATGGGACCTCTCCGGATTCCCAAGATCACTGTGAGGTGACCGTCCTCATCCTGTAACAGGCCAATGTTATTTCTACACTGCCTTTTGACATTAATATATTCGGAAAAGCCTTTTTTATTGTCCCCCAGAGTTCTGGCGAGCTTCAACTCCAGTTGAGCTGTGGCTGCATGAATTTTCTCCCTACAGTGGAGAGCAGCATTTCTTTATTCTTCCCATGTCCCCTGTAATATATGATTGTATATTTCCTATATTAACTCCAGTGCAGTCTAGTGACTTTATAAATCAGTCTCTAACCCAGAAGGCTGAATTTAGAGATATGTTGGGGTTTTTTAATTGAGAGTAAGAATTTGATGCAAGAAGCCATTACTCTAGATGGTGCTTTGCAAAGGTAAACTTATGTTCTCTTCCTATAACTTAAAGCTACAGGTACTTTTGCCTCTAATCTACAGGTACTTTTACCTCTAATCTTTTTCTGCTAATTGTAAAAGCAACATGGTTTAAATGCTGTGATCATGCTATCTTAAGTAGAATTGATTTCTATGTAATTATGGACAGATATTGTTTTCCTCAAGTACTTAGTGTAGCTTCAAAACAGTCCAAAGTATAAGAAATTTGTCTTTCATATCACTTGAATAGACCAAAGCACAGAGTATTAATTCTTCATTCCTGGCTTAATAGAGATGGTTTTAAATATACTGAGCTTTACATGTATACTTTGTATTTATGTGGAGCAAAATGCATTTAAACTTGATTGCAGGTAAGAATCTGGACACCAAATTAGTGGATTATAAAGTCAGGATGAATGGGATAATTTGTTCCAAATCCATTTCTTGTTTAACAGTGAGTGGCCATAGGAATTCCTTAACTTACAATTATTGTTTGAAGTCATTGTTTGGAAGGCATAATAAGTTGTGTTTCAATGTTCCAAGCCACCTTACAACTTACATATACTAGAAATGCATATTTACTATTTAGAGATATTTATTTTTCTTTTTTAAATTGAATAATTAGATTGGACTGCTTGTTCTGGAAAAATTTTACAGCACCTGTTGATGGGTTTCTCCTCGAGCCAGGTCTTATGAGCTCTCAGAGAACCTATCACACCCGAGATAGCTCAGCTACCTTGAATGGCATAAAATTAGCAGGATGGCTTCTGAGGTAGTGTTGGAAACAGAAAAAGTTTTAATAAAAGGCAAAATAACAAAGCTCATACAGAAAAAAAAAAACTGAGCCAGGGGCAAGAGGTTCTTGCTCCTGCTAAAACACCCCACAAAAGTGATTATTTCCTTTGTTCTCTCCTTTTTCTAGTGAACTACCTAGGCAGGACCTTTTGGCCTCTGTCCAATTGGGTAGCCCTAGGTTTGAGGTGAAGTCCCAAAGGTCCTATGAGGTGTCTTTTTACCAAATTGAGGAGAGAAACTTCTGGGCTTTTTGCCTTTTTAAGGAGACAAGGGATAATTTAGTCACTTCGTCAACAGGGGGCCCATTCCTACAACTGTTGCCTGCATTGCAAAATGGAGGTGAGGGTCATATTACCTTCTATCTCATACCTTTTTTGAAAGGTAAAATTGTAGGGGGGACTAGGAGGAAAGCATGGATTTTTCTAGAGAATTGTGTTAGCTAAAGCAAGATTTCTAATCTCAGTCTTCCTAATCGATGCTCTTTTTTGACACTGTATTAGCTTCATATATCATGCTGGTCCTTATCTGCCTCATATCAGGTTAATTACCCGTGCAGATAATGTCAGTAATCTGAGCAGAAAAATCATTGAATCATTAAGGTTGGAAACAACCTCCAAGATTGTCAAGTCCAGCCTTTGACCACATACCACCATGCCCATTAGACAATATTGTGAAGTGCCATATTCAGGGTTTTTTTAACACTTTCAGGGATAGTGATTCCACCACTTCCCGTGGGATCCTGTTGTCTTGGTTTAAGACAATTTAGGGGAGCACTCTAAAATGAGTTATCCCTCCCTTTTCTTTAGCCAATTCCTTTCTACCAATAAGGAACAAATGCAAGTAGATATAAGTGTAAAAATAAGTTTACTTACAAGAAAAACAGCAACAGGCAAAAAATAATAATAAATAATCACTAAATACAACAGTGTTAAATCTCATGAACCCCACAGGAACAAAGAGAGACCCAAAATGGCAGGGTACACTCCCTTTCCCAAGATTGTGGCTCCCACAGCTGACCTTATGGCCCAAAAGACAAAGGTGAAATGGTGCCTGTTTTCCTCCACTAGATGGCACACATTGCAAGTGACTGCGCAGTCCAGGAGACAAAGGAAAAAAGATGGTGGACAAAAGAAACCCTCCTGGGAAGGTAGGAGCTTATGAAGAAGTTCTAGTGGCAGATAAGAATTGTCAGTGCGTGTGGGGTCGTCAGTGCTTATTCAGCTATGTGTTGGACATTTTATCCAGAAAGTTTCCTGTGAGAGACAGCATCAAAAGCTTTACAGGAATAAAAAAAGGTTATATCTACTGGTGTCCCTTGACCAACTAGATGGGTTATCTTGTCATAAAAGGAAATCAGTTTTTTTAAGTAGGACTTTCCCCTCATGAAGCCATGCTGGCTGTGACTGATGGCTGCATTGTCCTCCAGGTGTTTTTCAGTACTTCCCAGAATAATCTATAACTGTAGTAGTCACTGAAGTGAGACTGAGAAGCCTGTAGTTTCCCAGGTCCTCCTTCTTGCCCTTCTTAAAAATAGGGACAATGCTTGTCAGCTTCCAGTCAGCTGGGGCCTCTCCAGATTTTCATGATTATTCAAAAATCATTGAGAGAGGTCTCACAATGATATCAGACAGGTCTTTGAATATTCTCAGATGAATCCCATGAAGGATTTAACTCCATTCATAACTCACTGGGCTCAGCCATCCAGCCAATTTTTTGCTCAATGAAGAGTACAGTTGTCTAAGCCAAGGGGTCCCAGTTTCTCCAAGAGAATGTCATGGTATACAGTGTCCAAGGCTTTACTGAAGTCTAAGTCGACAACATCCACAGCCTTTCCCTCATCTACTAGATGGGCCACCTGGTCATAAAAGGAGTTCAGGTTGATCAAGCAGGACCTGTCTTTCCTAAACCTGTGCTGGCTGGGCCTGATCCCCTGGTTGTCCTGCATATGCCATGTGATCACTGTCAAGATAATGTGTTCTATAACTTTCCCCAGCACTCAGGTCAGACTGACAGGCCTGTAGTTCCCTGAATCTTCCTTCTGACCTTTCATGTGAATGGGCATCACACTGACTATCCTCCAGTCATTCCCAGTTAGCCAGGACTGCTGATAAATGATGGAGAGTGGCTTGGTGAGCACTTCCATCATCTCTCTCCATAACCTCAGGTGGATCCCATCTGGCCCCATAGATTTATGAGTGTCTAGGCAGTACAACAGGTTCCTGACTTCTTCCTCCTGGATTATGGGAGGATTATTTATTTTCCCAGTCTTCAGCTCCTGAGCTCCTCAGGGCTGAGAACCCTAAGGATAACTGGTCTTACTCTTAAAGACTAGGGAAAGAAGACATTAGGTACCTCAGCCTTTTCCTCATCCTTTGTGGCAATTCCCCCCCACATCCAATAAAGGATGGAGATTGTCCTTGACCCTCTTTTTGTTACTAATGTATTTGTTATATGTTTTTGCATAACTTCATAACATCCTTGTAGTGCTCCTGAGTTTCCTGTCCCTTCTTCCAAAGTTCATAAACTCTCCTTTTTTTTCCCCTGCATTTCAGACAAAGATCTCTGTTCAGCCAGGTTGGTCTTCTTTCCCAATGGCTTGTCTCATGGCACATGGGTATGGCCTGCTCCCGCACCTTTAAGATTTCCTTCTTGAAGAATGTCCAGCCTTCCTGGATCCCTTTGCCCTTCAGGACTGTGAAGTAGAATTGTCCAGAGACTGCAAGTGTAATTGTCCAGATGTTTCAAATGGAACTATCCAGAGAAATTAAGCTGCTGGTTGTCACAGACATCTTTTCATTAAAAATCTTTCCTTAAGAATTTTCCTTCTGAGAAGCTGAGAGGCCTCAGGGACAGAATGTAAACAATGATTGTCTGCTGCTGTGGAATGCAACAGGTGCATCTGTGATTGGTCTCATGTGGATGTTTGGAATTAATGGCCAATCACAGCAGAGCTGGCTCGAACAGAGTCTGAGGCAGCTGCCTTTGTTATCATTCTTTTCTTTTCTATTCTTAGCCTAGTTAGCCTTCTGAGATGAAACTTTTCCTTCTGTTCTTTTTAGTATAGTTTTAATGTAAGATATATAATAAAATAATAAATCAAGCCTTCTGAAACATGGAGTCAAATCCTCGTCTCTTCCCTCATCCTAAGACCCCTGTGACCACCGTCAAAGCTGGTAAACATGCTTTTCACAGTATCATTTTTGGTTGGAAGGGACCTTATGAAATCATCTAGTCCTCAAGCAAGGACAACTAGAGAAGGTTGCCCAGGACTGCGTCTAATCAGTATTTTAATATCTCCAAGGATGGATGCTCCACAAGCTCTCTGAGCAATCTCTGCCAGTGTTTGACTACCTTCACAGTGAAAAAAAGAAGTATTTTCTTCTTGTTGGTCAAAATTTCACATGTTGAGCTTTGTGCCAATTGCTTATTTTCTTGTCTCTGGTTACTTCTGAGAAGCATCTGGCTCCCTCATCTTTATTGTCTCCCGTAAGGTATTAACACACTGTGTTAAGGTCCCCCCTTGAGCCTTCTCTTCTCCAAGCTGAAGACTCCCTGCTCTCTTGGCCTGTCCTCATATGATAGATGTTCCAGTTCCTTAATCATCTAGTAGCCCTGTGCTGGACTTACTCCATTAAGTCTTTCTCATATTGAGAAGTCCAGAACTGGACACAGTACTCCAGATGCGATCTCAACAGTGCTGAATAGAGAGGAAGGATCACCTCTCTAAATGTGCTGGCAACAATCCTTCTTATGCAGCCCGGTATACTGTTGGCCTTCTTTCACACAAGTGCATATTGTTGGCTCATGGTCAACTTTTCCACCAAAATCCCAGGGTCCTTCCCTGCAGAGCCATTTTCTAGCCAGTTGGCCAGTTGGCATGTACTTATACCTGGGGTTATTCTTCCCCAGGAGCAGGACTTGACATTTTCCCTTGCTGAATTTCATGAGATGCCTTTCTGTCCAATTCTCCAGCTTGTTATGGTCCTTCTAAATGACAGCTCAACCCTGTGGCATATCAGCCACTCCTCCCAGTTTTGCAAATTTACAAAGCATGTTCAAGCATCTAGGTCACAACTGAAGAGGCTAAACAGTATTTACCCTGGCATACACCACTTCTGACTTGCCTCCAACTGACCTTTGTTCCACTGCTCAGAACCCTTGCCATGCACAACCCTGGCTATTCAGCCAATTTTCAGTCCATCTTGCTGTCTACTGATCTGTACTTTGTCAGCTTGTTTGGAAGATTCCTAAAAACCTGGATGACAACTTTATGTAACAGGTCTTAAGAGAGCTGACTCAGAAAGATGCCCTCCTTGATCTGCTGCTTGTCAACACAGTGGAGATTGATGGCCATCTTGGCCACAGTAACCACAAAGCAATCAACTTTAAAATCTCTGTTGACAGGATAAAAAGTGCCAGCAAAACTTCAACTCCGGACATAAGGAGAGCAGACTTCAGGCTTCTCAAGGATTTAGTAAGTAAGGTTCCCTGGGAAAATGTTTTTTCAGGTGCTGGGATCAATCAGTGCTGATCACTTTTTAAACACCACCTCCTAAGGGCACAGGAATAGGCAATTCCCAAATGTCAGAAGTCAAGCAGATGATGCAGAAGTTTGGCTTGGCTGAACAGGACTCTTCTCTTAAAAACAAGGCAAAAATAAGAAGGTGTATGCCCAGTAGAAGCAAGGTCATGTAACATGGGAAGAATACAGAGGTGCTGCTCACCGCTGAAGGGAGAAAATTTATGTCGCCGCAGCCCAACTGGAGTTGGAACTGCCAGAACTGTGGGAGACAATACGAAGAGTTTTTTCAAATATATTAATGGCAAAAAGCAGTGTAGAAATAACATTGGCCTACTACAGGATGAGAATGGTCACCTCACAAACAGGGACATAGACAAGGCAGAGGTGTTTAATGCAATTCTTTGCCTCTGTCTTCAACACGGATCATGGACCAAGGGGGGCTCAGTGCCCTGAGCTGTAGGACTATGACTGTGAGAGTGATCAACTCCCAGTCAACTCTGAAATTGTGCAGGACCTGCTGCTCCAGCTGGATCCCTACAAATCTATGGGGCCAGATGGGATTCATCCAAAAATCCTCAAAGGGATGGCTGATGTCATTGCAAAACCTCTCTTGATGATTTCTGAGCAGTCATGGGAATCCAGAGAGGTCTCAGCTGACTAGAGGCTGACAAACATTGTCCCAATTTTCAAGAAGGGCAAGAAGGAGGACCCTGGAAACTACAGGCCTTTCAGTCTTACTTCAGTGACTGCTAAAGTTATGGAGAAGATTATTCTGGGAGGCATTGAAAATCACCTGGAGGACAATGCAGTCATCGGTCACAGCCAGCATGGCTTCATGAGGGGAAAGTCCTGCTTATCAAACCTGATTTCCTTTTATGACAAGGTAACCCATCTAGTTGGTCAAGGGACACCAGTAGGTATAACCTTTTTGGATTCCTGTAAAGCTTTTGATGCATTCTCTCACAAGAATCTTTCTACACAAAATGTCCAGCTTTCAACTGGGTAAACACTTCATGAGATAGGTGAGCAATTGCTTCACAGCTTGGGCACAAATTGTGATAGTGAACAGGGTGACATGAGACTGGCAACCTGTCACTTGTGGGGCTCCATAGGGCTCCATTTTAGGTCCCGTACTCTTCAACATCTTCATAAATGACTTGGATGCAGGACTGAAAGCAATACTAAGTAAGTTTGCAGATGATACTAAACTGGGAGGAGCTGTTGACTCCCTTGAAGGCAGGGATGCCCTGCAGTGAGTCCTTGACAAATTTGAGGGCTGGGCAATCATCAACCCTATGAAGTTCAACAAGGGAAAGTACCAAATTCTACACCTGGAATGGGGCAACCCACAATGTACAGATAGACTGAGGAATGAGATGCTGGAAAGCAACACGGCAGAAAAGGATCTGGGAGTCCTGGCCCATGGAAATTTGAGTATGAGTCAGCAGTGCCCTGGCAGCCAGGTGAGCCAACTGTGTCCTTGGGTATATCAGGCAAAGCATTGCCAGTTAGTCAAGGGAGGTGACTGTCCTACTTTACCGTGCACTGGTGTGGCCTCACCTCCAGTGTTGTGTGCAAGGCCAGGAGCTGGACTCTGACCCTTGTAGGTCCCTTCCAACTCAGGATATGATTCTATGAAATCCAGTTGCAGCATATTCTGTGATTCTATGAGACAGTGTCAGAAGCTGTTGTGGTGTGCTGTAATGTCCCATTTTAGACTTCCAGGTCACTTCCCCAGGTGTGCCTATACCTCTCTCCCTTCCCCCTTGCCCCCATGCTGAGTGAGTCCTGTCAATCAGGCTTAACATTCCAGCAAGGCGTCATGTGGTTGGTCAAGTTCAAAAGATGCCCCTCAGGCCCAGGGGTCATTGGCCTGTCTGGGTGTCATCTTCCCCTGAGACCCTGCCCCTCTCACCTGGTTGGTGGCTCACCTGTACCTCCCCTCCCCCTGTCCCTGAGCTTAAAAGGTGAATCAGACCATGCGGCTGGGATTCTGTTGGAGCAGTTGCTCACGTTCAGACCTCTGTAACCATGGAATAAACCTCTGGACATTAAACCCTCCAGCAGAATCCATTCCTTTTTCTCTTCACCATCGCCTGAAATCTTCCTCCTGAGGTAAACGGGGTTCCTAACAAGCCTGGACTTGTTCAGTGCCCAGCTGCAACCACCAGCAAGCCAAGGTATCTCTGGGGTGATACACTGCAGTTGCTGCCTTTGGCCCAGCAGCAAGGGTCAGGCTGGCCCAGGCACTATCTAACTGGTAATATTGGGATTCATATTCCAATAAGAAGCCTTACTAATGTCAAGGTAAACATCATCAACTGATCTTCCCTCATCCACCTAGCTAGTCACTTCATTGTAGAAGAGTATCAGGTTGGTTCAGCATGATTTCTCCTTTGTAAATCCATGCTGACTATTTCTGATCCCCTTGCTGGACTTCACGTGTCTGAAAACTATTTCCAGGCAGATTTTCTCCATCACCTTCACAGGGACTGAGGTGAGGCTGACTGGCTTGTAGTTTCCCAGATTTTCCTTCTTGCCCTATTTGAAGATAGGAGTGACTTAGTAATCCACGTTGCACAAATTTAGTAATTCATTCTTCTAATATTTTTCTAGCTTCTAAGTTCAAAGGATATTGTTTCTTCCTTACTGATCTGGCATCAGGTTTCAACTGTATTCTGCTGCTGCTGTATTTCTGCTGATTTTGATTTCCCTGGAATTCCAGTGGCCCCTCACCAATGGAGTGACAGCATTTTCCACCTTCTCTGAGATTCCCTCTGTTGTGTTTGGACGGTAACAACATAAAGCCTGGTCCTCCAGGGCCTTACTTTCTGAAATACATACTTGTATTTGTCTATTTTAAAATGATATTTGTGCATTTATTCTACTTAAAATATCTCTTCAATCTTCTTAAAATATCTCTTCCTAACTGTCCTGGGGTGACTTTATGATGCTTATATCCCTATTCATCTGTTTAGCCCAGAAATAAGTTTTGCACCTTGAAGACTGGTTCTGAGAGCGAAGAGGTGGGGAGGGGGTGGGGGGGGTGGGGGAGAGAAGAAGCATGCAGTTTGTTTTCAGAAACTGCACTCACTTCTACACATTCCTGCTCCTGGACTGTGTTGTCTGTGGACGGACAGACAGTGGGACAGAGCTCTACTTTGCTTTTTTAGTTAGTTTTTAGCTAGCTGAAGCAGAAAAGTTCCCTGGGCTGTGGTTTTTCTTTTTCTTGGAATTGTTTAAACCTGCCCTGGACTGAAAACCCAGAATAGCACCAGCAGCTTGCACCTGTGGCCCACTGGGCTGGGTCTGGGCCATGGCATTTCCAGCGCTAGAGTGACTGATAACAGAGTGAGTCAAGCTACAACCCACGAAGGGGACTTTGTGAGTTATTCATCCCTTTTAGAGCAGCAAGAGATTTTTTGTGTGTGTGTGCTGATGAATGCTTTGCCTGTTAAATAAACAGGTTTTTTTCACTTTTCTCTAAGGAGATATTTTCCCAAATCAGTTAGGGGAGAGACCGCTTGAATCTGCTTTCTAGAGGAACCCTTTTAGATGTTTTCTCCCAAATTTGCCCTAAACCAGGACAAATAAATTTTCTGGCACCCAATGCATGGCTCGAGAAAGTGGAAAAAACCTGCACTGATTGCATTTTGGTTGTGCTCTGTATTGGGATAAAGTAGTCAGTAACCATGTTGCTTGAATTCATAATGTCACTTGGGGTGGAGGCCTTCATGTGTTTTGGGTCCCTAGTCTTTTTTAAGGTTTTAATACCTTTCTAGTCCCTAAGCCTATTTTCTTTTCTGGAAATAGCTCCAATATTGTCCCTAACACATAGTTTTTACAGTAGAGGGGTGTCGATTTCATTTTTCTCTTTGCTGCTGTTTTAGGCTTGTTTATGCTTGTTGGTTTTCTGTTTCTCTTGCTGGCTGATTTATGTCTGGAGATAGCTCAGGGATGCCACTTGCTCGGTTTCTCGGCTGTTTCAAAGACCTGGAAAGGCCCAGAGTGGCCTTGGACAGCCCGCGCTTCAAAGGACGAGGAGAGACTTCTGATCTTGTTTCAGTCTCGGTGTTTATTAATTGTTTATCTAAAAGATTTTCTTTCAGCCCGACAGAGGTCTGCACAGCAAGTCAGCCATGGGCACACTGAGAGCCCCCGGGGCAGTCACTTATCTTTATACCCGAAGTTACGTGTACAATATTTATAATTTTTCCCCAATACCTTCTACCCTTATTAACCGGTGCACTTCTAGTAATAACCAATCCCAAAGTGCCACCATCACCACAGAAGATGGAGGCCAAGAAGAAGAAGAAGAAGGACAAGACACGCCCCAATTCCTCCATCTTACTTCTCTAGACCCCCTTGTACAGAAATCCTAAACCCTGTGTTTTATACTCTAACTAACTTATCCCTTCACCATTCACCCAGTAAAATCTTCCCAGTCTTCATACAGATTTCATCTCCTGTGTAGGATCAAAGTCCAGCCACCAGACACTTCTGGCAACATTCCAAGACTCCCGAGCCCCCCAAGGGTGGTCTCAGTTACTCTGCACCTTCATCCTGAGGTGCTGAGATCCCACAGAGGGGCACAGATTAGAATAGCTATTGTGGTGGGCTGGGTGATAATGATTTATAGGGAGTTTAAAAAGGTACTGGAGTCTGTTCAAGATATGTATGATTTATGGTTTCTTCGTCCTACCCTGCGTCCTAGTTCCAGTAGCATGTGTTGGGGATTTATTAGTAATTGCACCCAGTTTGTTCGAGGAGGAGCTGGGGATGAGGCTTTTCAGCCTCTCCTTTCCTTCTTCTCCTTTAAATCTATTAAGTCACTTTTTAAGAATGTTCTGTTTCCCCTGAATGCCAAAGATACCATCTTCCTGGTATTTCATCTGGTAGGCTTCCTCTATATTGTCTGCAGCTTCTCTAAAATGAGGGCTGAGATGTCCAGAGGAGCTGATGAGACATCTGACCCAGAAGTAGACCCAGGCGTGGAAAATCCTGTGTGGTGTGGAGAATAGGAAAATATGGGCCAAACCCTGAAGGAATTTTCTGATCCCCCTGCCTGGGAATTTTCACCTGAACAAATTCAGAACCCAGATGAGGTGGGAAAAATATCTGGAAGATGACTGCCATGATGACTCTAAAGAAAAAAAGATCATTACAATAAGCTGGGCCCTGGCCTATGCTTATCACATGCTACTAGATACTGTAGGGTAGCGTACATAGGCAGGGGGGCAGGGAGATAAATCAACAGCTACTCCAGTCACTCACACTGCAGTCAACACCCCAGCTACTCAGGTTGTAGCTAAACCAGACAGTGAGCCTCAACCAATAGCTGTTGCTCCTACCAGGAGAAGCAGAAAACACAAGCAAAACCAATCGTCCAGTGGACAATGATGATCCGAGGGAAGGACCCTAAATGCCAATTACTGACATAAAATCAGAAGTCACTATTGAGTCCTTTTCCCTGAAGGACCTTCATGGTCTAAAAAATGATTACACTCAATTACCTGATGAATCTATGATTAGTTGGTTAGTCCATGTTTAAGATACTTCAGGCAAGGCTACAATTCTAGACAGTACTAAAGTGAGGCATTTTGGATCCCTGTCACATGATCTGGTGACCAACCAAAGAATAATGAGGGAAGCTAACCCTCAGAGTCTCTGGACACGGGTCCTGAGAAGGGTGACACAAAGATATCTGTGTGCAGACAATCTCTATATACAGCAAACCCAGTAGAAGACCATAGAACAAGGGATTCAACACTTGAGAGAAATGGCAGTGGCAGAGATTGTCTTCTCAGAAGACCTAAACACTGTAAATCTAAATTTAGTACCATATACATCTGTGATGTGGCAAAAACTTATATGGCTTAGGCGACAAGAATACGCTTCTGCTTTAGCAATAATGAAGTGAGATGGAAAGGAGGACACCATGCTTAATATGGCAAAAAAGCTCCAAGCATATGCAGATACTGTGCGTGGCCCAACACATGCAAGAATCGCACCTGTAGAAACACATCTACAGAAACTAAAAAACAAAATGACGTTGTTGAGTCAGGGACGGAAAGACTCCCATCTTCAGGTGGATCAGAAGGCTCAAGAAGAATCTTTATTAGCAAGAAGCAGCGAGCTTTATAGTCTCACTCACTAAGTGGGACTGGATTGGTCGCAAAGTAGAAACACCTCACATTATTGGTGACTATGAATAGCACGCTGTGGAGAACCATAGCTATAAACAATGGTTACAGAAAGAGAGATAATAACTGTGTGAACTCTTTTGTCTAAGATTCCCAGGCTCAGCCTGGGAGAAATTGTTCTTTCTTCAAATGAACTGAGAATATCCACAACAAAATAGAAGAGAATCACAAAAAACTCAAAGAGGAAATGAAACAGGACTTTCTCCAATTCTCAGCAGTACAGATCAGAAGTTCTGGTACCAAATACAAACGTCCTCCAAATAGGGAAAGAAGATGCACCCCAAGAGCTGAGCTGTGGTTCTTCCTGCGTGATTGTGGAGAAAACATAAAGAGATGAGATGGAAAATCTACCGTTGCTCTGGCACAACAGGTGCTTAAATTGAAAAACAGCAAGACTCAGAGAAGAAGTTCTACTGAAAAGGAAGCAGCTCCAATAGCCCAGAGCCAAACTGCCAGATATAATTATGATGATGACATTTCTAATCCCCTTAAAAGAACCTCCAAAACATATGCACGGAGAAAGAAAGATACTCAGGCTTAGAGGGGCCCTGCCTCTAGCCAAGTAGAGGCTAGGGAAAACCGTGGTTTTTAGACTGTGTAGATTCGTTTGCCTAGCACATCAGAACCACAAAAATACAGGGCCTTGGTCGACACTAGTACACAGTGCACATTAATCCCATCAAGACATGTGGGAGAAGAATCTATTTCTATTGCTAGTGTAACAGGGGGATCACAAGATTTTACTTTAGTAGAAGATGATGTGAGCCTGACTGGAAATGAGTGGAAAAATACACCCTATTATGACCAGCCCAGAAGCCCCATGCATTTTGGGCATAGATTACCTCCAAAGTGGGTATTTTAAAGACCCAAAAGGACTCAGGTGAGCATTTGGATAGCAGCTGTAGTGACAGAGGGCATCCAGCAATTGAACACCTTGCCTGGACAGTCTGAGAATCCATCTACAGTAAGACTCCTAAAGGTGGAAAAGCAATAAGTACCAATTACCACCTCAACATCTCCAACAATACAGAACAACTCAAGATTATGTGATTCTCATTCATAAGATGATCCGTGAGCCAGAAAACCAAAGGGTAATCAGCAAAACCCATTCATCCTTCAACAGCCCCATTTGGCCTGTGCCTAAATCTGAAGGAGAATGGAGATTGACTGTGGACTACCATGCATTGAATGAAGTGACTCCACCATTGAGCGCTGATGTGACGGACATGTTAGAGCTCCAGTATGAGCTTGAGCCCAAGACAGAGAAGTGGTATGCCACTATTGATATTGCCAATGCATTTTTCTTCATTCCTCTGGCAGCAGAATGTAGGCCTCAGTTTGCCTTCATGAGGAGAGAAGTGCAGTACACCTGGAACCGACTGCTCCAGGAGTAGAAGCACAGTCCTACCATCTGCCATGGACTAATCCAGACTGCACTAGAAAAAGTGTGAGGCTCCAGAACATCTACAGTACATCAATGACATTGTGTGAGGGAACACAGCAGCAGAAGTGTTTTAAAAAAGAGAGAAAATTGTCCAAATTCTCCTAAAAGCCAGTTTCACCATCAAGAAAAAGTTATGGGACTTGCTCAAGAGATCCAGTTTTGGGGAGTAAAGTGGCAAAATAGACAGCATCAAATTCCCACTGATATCATCAACAAGATCACAACAATGTCTCCACCAACCAACAAGAAACACAAGCTTTCCTAAGCACCATAGGCTTTTAGAGAATACATATTCCCGAGTACAGCCAGATTGTGAGCCCTCTCTACCTAGTCGCCCACAAAAAGAACACTTTCCAGTGGGACCCTGAACAGCAACAAGCCTTTACCCAAATCAAGCAAAAGATCACTCATGTGGTAGCCCTTGGCCCAGTCAGGACAAAACCAGATATAAAAAACACACCCTGCAGCCAGGAGCCATAGTCTGTCCTGAAGCCTTTGGCAAAAGGTGCCTGGTGAGACTCGATGTCAACCACTAAGATTTTAAAGTCAAAATTACAGAAAGTCTAACACCAACTACACCCCAACAGAGAAGGAAATTTTAGCAGCCTATGAAGGAGTCCAGGCTGCCTCAGAAGTAATAAGCACTGAAGCACAACTCCTCCTGACATCCTGAGTACCAGTACTGAGGTAGATATTCAAAGCAAAGGTTCCCTCTACCCACCATGCCACCAATGCCACATAGAGCAAATTAATTGCTCTCATCACACAGGGCACCCATATTAGAAAACTAAATCACCGTAAGATTTTGAAAATAATTATCAATTAGCCTGAAGGTAAAAACTTTAGTCTCACTAACACTCTTCCTGGTGTCACCAACTGCATTAATAATTTTCTAACTAAATTTTCTTTTATATGTATTTAAAACCAAATATACCATTCCAGTATCTATTAAGAAATCCATTTACTCATTCCCCAGTGTTAATGCAACCAGGGGTACAGTTGGGGATGACTTCCCCAGTTTCCTTCATGCTTTATCAAAGGTCATTAATTTCATTGCTTCATCTGATACAACTTTAAAAGTAATTACTTTTGGAATAGCATATTTCATTCCAAATATAATTAGTCGTTGATAATGGGTTGTCCTGGTTTAGGGCAAATTTGAGAGAAAACCTCCAAAAAGGGCCCCCCGAGAAAGCAAACCCACACAGCCCCTCCCCCCAACCAGTTTGGGAAGAATTTCCTCAGAGAGAAGTGGAAAAAAACCTGTTTATTTAACAGGCAAAGCACTCCCCAGTGCAAAAAATAAACAATATCAGATGACAAAACTCATTCGCCACTCTGAACAGACAACAAATTCAGAAAGTCTCTTCTGTGGGTGGTTGCTCTGTTATCAGTCCCTCCGGCACTAGGAAAGGCTGCTGCCCAGAGTAGGCCCCAGTAGGCTACAAAGTGCAAGCTCTTGGTGTTTCCCTGGGTCCCAGTCCAGAGCAGGTTTGAACAGTTCAAAAAAAAAAGGGAAAGAAAAACCAGTCCAGGGAACTTCTCTGCCTCAGCTAGCTAAACTAACTAAAAAGCAAAGGAGCGCTCTGTTCTGCCCCATCAGTGCCCAGACACCACAGTGGAGTTCTGTGTTCCAGCCAAATGTGGAGGAGTGAGGGCAGTCTGATAACAAACTCCCTGCTTCTTCTTCTCCCTGCCTTTGCTCTCAGAGCCAGTCTTGAAGGCACAGAATATAATGTCCAGCATAAACAGAACAGATGACTGAGGATACAAGCATCATAACGTCATCCTAGGACATGGGTTAATAACTTTAATTAAACCTAATTATTAGGACCCCACCGAGAGTTGGTGGACTGAAAATGATCATCTACTGTCCCCTCCTGGACTTGTTGAGCATGTATCCTTTGTGGCTTTCCCCTGGCGGTGCCCTCCCCTCCCCTTTTTGGGCTTTGTTCCACTAACGCAGCTACGAGCTTTTGCTCCTGACCATTGTATACTCTCCATGTTGCTTTCTAACAAATTTCTAGTAACAATGTATCCAAATACCACCAGCATATCATTCCAGTCAGGGTATTTTAAGTACCCTCACAGCTTTCCCTGGCACTTCCCTATAAGTCCCTAGTATCTGACTGAATCCTGCATTGTTGCCAAACCCAAAATCCTTTCTTCCACTCCCCTGTCAGCTCCTCTCTCCCTCATTCCAGCAATTCAACATCCTCTTTCTCAAGTCCTGATTATTTCTTAGTTCAAAAAACAAATCTATATACTTTATTTCACTTTTCTTCTGGCAAAATAACATTAACTGCAAAGCCATATTACAATCCACACTACCATTAACAGGCTACTTCTCTTGATAATCTAATGGATACTCTGGCCACTTATGATACTGAATCTCCAGTTTACTGAAAACCATTTCAATATCACATCCACAGTGATGCCTTGGAGTGGCTACCTAGAACAGAGACTAGACAGAGTTAAGAGAATAAAGTAGGTATTTATTAAAGGCCTTCAATAGATACACCTTGGGCAGTGCAAACACAAAATCCACAACACGGCCTGTGTGCTTACGGCACTATGTCTAATATGCAAGCAAGTGGGACTGGGATCCACAGTACGCACTTCTGTTAACTATTTATACAGTCTTCTGACTAGGTGGTGGGACTAGAACACACAAACCCTTTGATACTCACTTTTATAGTTGGACCATCATATTTTAATAAAAAATAGTGAATTATACCATCACTACTGATTTCTCTTTTGAAACCCAAATATCACACTCCCTTTTCACAGTTACATCACTACTTTCATAACCCAATTATATTATAGACCTCAATTTCTATGGGGAATTTCTGCCACAGCTTATCGTTAGGTATACCCTACACTCAGTAATGCCTTAATAAAATCCCAGGGGTCTTTCCTTGAACTCACTGGATCAGGGAATCAAAGGATCTCCATGAAAAACCTTTATTGTATGCTGGATCCCCTCCTGATCCCATGAATCTGTGGAGTGTCAGAAGCAGAGTCCCACCCGGGTCACCAAAAATTGTCACCAAACACATAAATGAAACTAACACTATTTTTTTAGTATTAGCAAGTAGGCACTACTTTATTCCATCCAGGGTGCAAAGGGGATAATTCCAGGCACACACACGCCACTTTCAAAATTTTTTCCTTATTTATACATTTTTAGAAAACAAAGAAATTAATGTTCCTTGCTTCTAAATTACATCATTTTCTTCATTAATTAGTATTCTGTCTTATATTGGTTTTTGATTTCTCGCTTCTCCTGCTAATTAGTTCACATTTTTCAGTCCTTTTATCATCTTTTTCCCAGACAGGAAGTCTGCGGCGCTCAGGCTGTAATGTCTTTGTTAGTCTCTTCTTTATCTTCTGGTTACTCCAACATGTCTGAAGGGCTATAAATTCTGGATTCCAGGTGTCCCACCTTTAACTCAGGCTTTGTTCATTGAAACTCACCACAGTTTACCAAAACCTTAAGTTTTGTTGATCTAAGTCTAACAATAACAGTCTGTGAAAAGAAACTTAGCTATGTGCTGACTAAAGTAGAAAATTACACTGCTTAGGACTAATACACTGCTTATGATTAATTAAAACAATTAACTCAAAATAATTAATTTCAAATTTATATAACTTCTAACATATTGTTGTGGTCTAGGAATGGTATTCCCCAATTTATTGTTCCCACTGAAACATGCCAGATCACATGTTGCTTGCTCACTCCCCCATCTCCCTGTGAGGTGGGATGGACAGTATTGGAGGCACAAAAAGCTAAAGACCATGTATTGATATAAGAAAAATTTACTAGAAACAGCAATGAAATAAGCAAATCAAACAGCAACAACAATAATAATAGCAGAGTGTACAAGATGGGTCAAGGATTCACAGGCGATTGCTCACCACACATAACCCAGTGCTACCTGACTGTATGCTACAGCAAACAGGAAAGACTCTACCCCCCTGCGCATGGCTTGAGGTAGTATAGAATAACCCCAGGGTCCTGGCCATACTCCTCCTGGCTACCACAAAACTTAACCCTGTCCTGGCTGGAACCAGGACATTATCCATCCCTTATTCTATACCATCATGCCCAGCTCCTATGCCTTCCAAATATATATATATATATATATACATATATATATATATATATATATGTATATATATATATACACCCCCATAAGCATGGGTATCATTCTTTTAGTCAATGGCTGTCCCTCCAAATGTCTGCTGAGTTCATTTAGTCCATGACTGTGGGTTCTATCTTGTTGGAGAGTTTTGCTCAGACATGGCTTGAAGGAAAAAAGGCCATGAAAATATACAGCTGATTGAAAAGTAAAAGGCAGCTGTAAACAGCAAAGTTCTTAGACACGTTCCTGTAAACAGCAAAGTTCTCAGGCTTGTTTTTTAATAACAAGTAAATACCTTGTCCTTGGATAGTGATGGGAAAGCAGAGTGACAAACATGGAGGCCTTGAGAACAGTTAATAACAGGATGAGAAAAACAAGTTTTGGTCTCAATAACAAACCACAGGTATTGAAAACAAGAGGAGGGGTTGGTGTGTAATCTGTAGCCAATGATGAGCTCGGGTTTTGCAATATGTATGAACTTAATTAACACGGTTATAAAAATGTGCATGTTGGATCAGTAAATCGGAGTTCGATGCTCATCAATCGGATGGTCATCTCCCTTCACTTCATCACTACCTGTCCTAAATGTCTTTCAGGGCAGGAGGGTTGGTGGCTGTCAGCTGGTTGCAAGCTGCATCAGGAGCTTGTGACTGGTGTATTTGGAGCAGTCTGTACTCATTGTCAGTGGTAGTTCTGGCACACAGAGTGGCAGTGTCATTCGGCAACCAATATTATACAATTCAACATTACAGACCGTTCTCACCCAAAATCAAATCTCCCTGAGATACACATTGAGTTTCCCCATTCCTCTACATTACCCGCCAAGTGCATACAGGTCCTTGAGCAAAACCAGTCCCACAGATGGGTTTGCTTTTGCTTGAGGCAGGACTAATCCAAGCTGTCTTCCATAATATATTTCTCATATGCACTGGGAGAGTTTTTGATTGGGGGTATATGGCGGTTTTGATTGGGCAGGGTCAGCTCGATTAGTAGAACCTCTAGTGTTTACTAAGCAGGTGGACTTCAATAAATGTAGATACCAATGTTTAAAGATCCCATCACCCATTGCTTTCAATGTGGTTTTTAACAGTCCATTGTACTGTTCCATTTTCCCAGAGGCTGGTGCATGATAGGGAATATGATACTCAATCCCATGTTCTCTGGCTCAGGTATCTATGAGGCTTTTTTTGAAATTAGTCCTGTTGTCGGATTCAATACTTTCTGGGGTGCCATGTTGCCACAGGACTTGCTTTTCAAGGACCAAGATGGTGTTCCAGGCAGTGGCATGAGGCACAGGGTACATCTCCAGCCTTCCAGTGGTTGTCTCCAACACTGTAAGTACGTAGCTATTACCTTGGTGGATTTCTGTGAGTGTGATGTAATCAGTTAGGCCTCCCCATATTTGTATTTCAACCATTGTCCACCATACCAGAGGGGCTTCACCTGCTTGGCCTGCTTGATTGCAGCACATGTTTTACAGTTATGGATAACCTGGGAGATGGTGTCCGTGGTTACGTCTCCCCCTCGATCATGAGCCCATTTGTATGTTGCATCTCTTCCCTGATGACCTGAGGCATCATGGGTCCACTGAGCCAGAAATAATTCACCCTTATGTTGCCAGTCTAGATCCACCTGAGACACTAATCTTGGCAGCCCAATCCACCTGTGCATTGTTGCAATGTTCTTCAGTAGCCCAGCTCGTGGATATGTGTGCACCTACATAATGTAATCTTAAAGCCAACTTCACTACCGGGGCAGTGATGTCTTGCCACAATTCAGCAGCCCAAATGGGTTTCCCTCGGCGCTGCCAATAGGTCTTTTTCCATCAGTCTACCTCCCCCCCAGAGCATTTGCTACCATCCACAAGTCAATGCAGAGGCAGAGTGCTGGCCATTTTTCTCCTTCAGCCATATCTATAACCAGCTGGACGGCTTTCAGCTCTGCAACCTGACTTGATTCACCTTGTCCCTCAATAGCTTTTGTGACTCGCCATGTAGTACTTCATACAGCATCTTTCCATTTTTGATGCATTCCTACAATACGGCAGGAACCATCAGTAAAGACAGGGCATTACTTTTAAATTTCTGGTAGCTGATTATACATTAAGACCTCCTTAGCACGTCACCTTTTCCTCCCCCTCTTCTGATGATAGTCCAAAATTTTCGCCTTCCGTCCAGTTTGTGATGACTTCCAGGACCCCGGCATGATTTGAGTTTCTTTTTTGAGCTTGCTGTGTGACCAGAGCAACCCACTTGCTCTGTGTAGCACCTGTGTAGAAGGGACTTTTCCTTTGAACATCCAGCCCAGCACTGGCAGTCGGGGTGCAAGGAGGAGCTGTGCTTTGGTGCCAATCACTTCTGAAGCAGCTCGAACCCCTTCACAAGCCGCCAACATCTCCTTTTCACTTGGAATGTAGCAGGATTTGTATCCTTTGTATACCATTCTCCAGAACCCCAGGGGTCGTCCTTGCATCTCCCCAGGTACCTTGTGCCAGAGGCTCCAGGAAGGACCAGTCTCCCCAGCAGCAGTTTAGAGCACATTTTTCATCTCCTCCTGTCCTGACTGGCCCACAGGCTACTGCATGAGCAATCTCCTGCTTAATTTCTTCAAAAGCTTGTTGTTGTTCAGGACTCCACTTGAAATTGTTCTTCTTCTGGGTCACTTGATAGAAAGGCCTTACAATCTGACTGTACTCTAGAATATGCATCCTCCAAAACCGGGCAACACCTAGGAAAGCCTGTGTTTCCTTCTTGCTGGTTGGTGGGGACATAGATGCTATTTTATTGACTGTGTCCAGTGGAATCTGACAACATTGATCTTGTCATTTTACTCCTAAAAACTGAATTTCCTGGGCAGGTCCCTTGACCTTACCTTTCTTTATTGACAAACCAGCCTTCAGGAGGATTTGGATTATCTTTTCCCCCTTCTCAAAAACTTCCTCTGCTGTGTTGCCTCACATGATGATGTCATCAGTAGACTGCAAGTGTTCTGGAGACTCACCCTTTTCCAGTGCAGTCTGGAGCAGTCCATGGCAAATCATGGGGCTGTGTTTACACCCCCTGGGGCAATTGGTTCCAGGTGTACTGGGCACCCCTCCATGTGAAAGCAAACTGTGTCCTTGTCATGGGATAAATAGAAGCCTCAGACAAGCCTTGCCTTACCCTTGGATTCTGGCAACAGTTCCAATTTAAGGAATCACTCTGGCCCGCAAGTTCTAATGATGGCAAATCAGGTCTATTTATAAAAATGAATTATTTATTAAACAGATGAGATAACAGATTAAAAGCTTAGAATTACTTACTATACAGTATAAAACTAAAGAGCTATTAATAGATTATGGCATAACATAAAACTGTACAATATCAAGGTGCCTATATTAAATCTAGCAAAAGAAAGCCATAAGATAAGCAGGCAAAAGCGTAGCTTACATAATTTAGACTGTAGTCAAATAGGAGATCCGTGGTTCTGGAGTAAATTTAAGCAAGTGATGGTTTCAGCTTTCCTACCATGGGGTGCTGCTAGCAAAGCATTGACTCTAGCAAAACAAATAGGGTGTTGGGCTAAGGGTGAACTGAATAAAACTTCACAAATATTAGATATGTTAACTTCAGATGTACAAAGTGTTAATCACGCTGTTCTACAAAATAGAGCTGCTATAGATTTCTTACTATTAGCACAAGGCCATGAGTGTGAAGAGTTTGAAAAGATGTGTTGCATGAACTTATCTGATCATTCTGTATCTATTCATGCTAAGTTAAAAGAGCTACGACTAAGATTTAACAAACTTAAAGAAGAAGAAAGATTAAGTATTGATGAGTAGCTGAAAAGTTTCAGATTGGGACCCTGGCTAAGAAACCTTATAACATATGCTATAGGGATATTAGGAGTACTCTTATTACTTTTACTTTTATTACCTTGTTTCTGTAGCTGTATCCAAAAGATGGTTAGTAGGATGATAGAGAAAACCTGGCAAACTAACCTCCTTTCTCTCGAAGAAAAAAGCGGGGGAAATGTCGGGAGTTTAGTTCAGGCATGGCTTGAAGAAAAAGGCCATGAAGCCATGCAATTGAGAGAAAAGTAACAGGTAGCTGTGAAGCAGTTCCCAGTCTGACTGCTATAAACAATTAGACTCTTTCAGGCATCACTGTATAAACAATAAAGTTCTCAGGCAGTCTTCCCATAACAAGTGTAACACTCTCTCTGGGAAAAGATGGCACCCTGAGAACAGATGTGGAAGTTTTGGGAACCTTTCATATCACAGTGAGAACACTGGTTTTGTTTTGTGTAAACAATCAACGGTGTAGTAAAACAAAAGGTGTGGTTAGAGTTTTCTCTGTTAGCCTATCATAAACCTGTATTTCGGAATATGCATGAAGTTCGTTAACACTATTATTTAAGCTGACTGATCGATCAATAAATCGAGTTCGATGCATCACAGGATGGTCGTTCTCCCCTCACTTCAACACAGGTATATGCGAAATTTGTCTTAAAACAGCCTAGGATTGCAAAATGCAGTTTCTTGTAGACTTAAGCCAAGAAAGGAGGTCAGAGAGAAAAAATAGGCGACTTCTGCCTTGCACCATCACAGCAGCTTCCCCACGAGAACGAAAGGGCAAGGCAAGAGAGCCTTTCTGCTTGAGCGACCCCAATCTTAAGACCAGACCTCCATGGTTCTGTTTCCAGCCACTGGGTCTTAAAGAGACAGTAACAATTTTTGGCATAGCACAGATCGATATGGAATACATTTTGGGTTACCCAGGACAGTTCAGTCCATGTTTTGTCTGTTACCTCTTCCAATTACTATCCTTATCTCAAACTCTTCATCATCCTGGGTTTTGTCACCAGGGTTCCACCCTTCTTAGCTAGATGGGATGCTAAGCTGTATGACGTGGCTCTTGGGTAAAATGTTGGATTATAAGAGCAAATGCAAATTTTCATTCCTTTGTTCTCTTCTTTTTCCCTATCAACTTTTTTTCCTCGTGATTTCGAAAAAGCCCAGTACAGTTAATTAAGCAACCTAGCAACATAAGAGATTAATTAAAAGGGATAAGAAACAGTTTGGTTTCTAGAAACAAGTGTCTAGAAACAGAAAATAAAAAATACCTTGTCAAAATTATAAAGGAATTTTGAGAGTTATGTTACCGAAACACATCCAGGTTTATTGGCATCTCTCACGGGATGCCATCCTTTGCATCATAATGACCAACCTTCCTAGCATTTCTGTTAAACTTTTGTCAGTTCTTAGATAAGACTGAACCTTATCTTCAATCTTTCCTTGTTGCTGTTATTTCATGTTTGATATTTCAGTTACTCAACATAGATATTTTTATTTCTTACAAGACTTTAGAGGTTTGCAGAGTTGATTTAATACTGAATCTCTTTAAGGGAAATATTTCTAATTAAGATGGCTAATTTAAACCTTTAATTTTTCTTTTTTTCCCTGCTAGTCGTGATAGAACAATGCAAGATATTGTTTACAAACTTGTGTCAGGCCTCCAAGAAGGTACGTTTTCTACTATGACCAATTTTTACTGAATATTAGATTTAGACATAGTTCCCTTATATTAATCAAAGGAGGAAGTGATGAACACGTTCATGGAGGGATGAAAAACACCATCTCCACTTGCTCCAGTTTTAACACTACTTTTCCTCTGAACTTCATTCTTTCTTTAAATTTTCTATTTGTACTAGCAGTATTACTGAAAAAACTTCAGGAATGAAAAATGCTGGTGTTATTTCAGGGAAGAGTAACATTATGTAAATTTAGTTGGCACTGCAACTTTTTCATGTTGGCATTCTATAATTTGCATGCATTCTTTTTTAATAAATTGTGTACATATTCATGTCAGTTTTGACAGCTTTGCAGGCTTCTCAGAGGTAGAATAGTAATGTAGTATAGCTTTGAGTTTCAGTGAATTTTTCTTCTAAGATGTACTTAAATCCTTTGCTGATGGGTACATTTGTATTTGTGTTCTTATAATCTACTTTGACAATGAATCTGTAGAACTAATTGTTCGGTATTATTTTTCAACAGTGTGTTGCTACAATTATTTAAGTAGAATATTTCAATCCATTTAAGCTCTCAAGTGAGGACATTATAGGAGATTTATAAACAATTTTATGTGAAGATTTTTTTTAAATTGTTTCTGGGATATTGGAAATTGGAAATATGGATAAATATTCAAAACAAGTATTTTTTGACAGAAATATTGAATGTGGAAAACACAAAGCATGCTATAGTATTTAAAATATATTTAATATATAATAACAGAATGGTGTAATGATAGCTCTGCAAATGACTTGGTAGTATTCTGGCTCTCAAGAATAAGATTTTGGTTAACTCAATTATGGCAGCAAGAGTAGAGAAGTAGCAAAAAGGGCAAAAAGGACTAATACCACTTCCTGCCTGACAAGCTTCTTTTACAGAACAGAGGAAGGTTTTGGAATACCATGAAAAATATTCTGGTAGAACATTATTGCTAAACTAATATTTACAATTTTAAACAGTGGAAATGAAAAAGCAGATGGAATTCTATCACAAACTGGGTAGGAAGTACCAGGGGACATCAAAGGGGAGAAGTGCTCTGCAAAACATCATCTAGAATCACATCACAATGGTAAATGGTCTTATGTTTATTGTCTTGGTGGGGGATGCAGACAGCCATTAAGCTGATGAGCTGATGAAAGGATCTGTCAGAGGTAGGTGTCTAGCTAATATACATTATCACTCATTATTGTTGTGTGATAATGTACAAGGCTTGTATGTGCTCATATATTGGACTATTGTCTTAGTTTAAAAAATTTTATGGGGCAGAAACTCTGAAATAAGTTATCTCCCCTTAGTTTTCAACCTCTCCCATCTACCAATAAGGAGAGACAAATGCAAAGATATATAAGTTTAAAAATAACAGTTTACTAAAAGAAAACAGCAATAACCAAGAGATTCAAAGGTGAATGGTTCAACCCTTACCCATAAATGCAGAGGTCCCCCTAACTGTCCTGGGGAACACAGACAAAAATGGCAGAGTCCCCTCTCTGGGCCATGTGGCCAACAGAGAGAACAAAGGAAACAACACGTTGTCAGGAAAATTAATCCACAAACACCAGAGGTTTATTTCCAAAATGGAGACATAGGAGTCCTGTAACACTATTAGAATAAAGGGAGAGGTCAGGGGCATTTCCCATGAGGTCTCTCAAATTTTTAGAAGACACAGCCTCCTTTTTATCCTAATTTCCCGGCTGCATTTCCCTTCTCTCTTTCCCCATTGGCTGAGGTACTTGAGAGGTACAGACTTCCCAGAAAGCCTGAGAATCCCTTCTAATGTATACCCCCTGCTTTATCTTTTCCTTGTGTCAATCAGTGGAATTCCTATGAAATTTATGGTTCTTACCATTGTTTCTTTCATCTCTCAGTATCCAATTTAATTTAACAGTAGACCTACAGTTTGTAAAGACAAACTCTCTCATTCCATTAATCAGTCAGTGGAATCCTTCCCATTGTTTCTTTTATCTCTCAGTATCTAATTTATTTACCAGCAGACCCACAATTTGTTTGTAATTACAAGTCCCTCATTCCTTTCAAATGAGCCTCCAGCCTCCGGAGTTCCAAAGCTCCCTTCTCCCCCCAAACAACAGGGGAAGGGAAAAAACCAAAACTTGGAAAAACTGTTTTGTCTGAAAGGAGTCAATGCTAGTCACTGTGAAGTCGGACAAAGGTGGGAACAACACTTTCAAAGTCAAGCAGCAAAAGCTCCACTTTAATGTTCAAAGTGTTAGGAAAATTAATCCACAAACATCAGAGGTTTATGTCCAAAAAGGAGACAGAGGAGGCCTTTGACTTTATTTGAATAAAGGGAGAGGCTGTGGGGCATTCCCCTGGGGTCTCTCAAATTTTTGGAGGATGCAGCCTCCTTTTTATCCTAATTTCCCTTCTCTCTTTCCCCATTTGCTGAGGTACTTGAGAGGTACAGAATTCCCAATGTTATAAATGATCAAATTGTGAGCCAAAATTATCAAAAATTTCAAAAATATTTATTAATTTGTTTGCGCGACTGAATTTCAGTCTCCGAGACCACCACAGCCAAAGAGACAGCCTCGAGCCCGGGATTGACGCTGGGTGATCGTGGACCTGACCCCTAGAGTGTCAGAGTCTCCCTCGTTCATGAATGCTGCTTCTTGCAGCGAGGTTTTATACAGTTTATTGTGCCCGAGGCAAAGATGACCAAATTTCCTTTGTAACTCTTCACATGCATCGCTGTTCCTTTCAATGTGCAGAGCTGGACAAAAGCCAGTTCCAGGTGTGCAGTCAGTGTCAACAGGCTCTGGGAAAGCCATGTATTCATTCAGATGTATAAGTTTGGGCCGCTGACTATCTTGATTGGTGCAATCGGCAAGGCGATAATCGCTCTTGGGTGGCTCCCCGAGGACTCACTCACTCAGAATACGGGTGATCATCGCCCTGGAAGCTTCTATTCTTACATTAAGGCGTCGATCATTATCTTAATTTGTGTCCCCGAATTCGTTGTAATCTGAATAGACAGCTGCTCCCAGCCGGAGTGGTCAGAGACATAGTTTTTGGATCTTGCAATATTTTATACCATACATTAATAGCGTGAATTATCCCTACCATATATTACACTGATATGCCTGGTTCCAAAGATTTCCCTCTAATGTATAACCCTCCCTTTTAATTTTTAATTCTTATGGAATTTAGGAGTTTTTCTTCCCCATTGTTTCTTTCATCTTTCAATGTCTAATTTCATTTATCAGCAAACCTAAAGTTTATTTGTAAAAGCAAATATCTTTTTCCATTCATCAATCAGTGGAATCCTTCCCATTGTTTCTTTTATCTCCCAGTAGACCCACAGCTTGTTTGTAAAGACAAATCCGCTATTCCTATCAAAAGCCTATTTTTATACGGTTTTCAAAAGCATTGTGTTTAATTCTGATTAGTTAGTAACTTTCTTGCCACTCGATTGGTTAATAGGTGCTCATATGCGTACGAGCTAAGGTTCTCTTCTTCCTCGGATGTTTACATTTTTTCTTCACGGATTCTCAAGGGTAGAATCTTCTTCCCCACAGGTGCAAACTGTCTTCTCACAAAAATAGATTGTTATAAAAACTGTTTCTCACTATTACAATTCTTTTCTCACTGGAACTTATTAGGCTAGCTGTTAGCTTAGCTGAAGTAACAAGGCCTGATTTTACAAGGCCTTTCTTTTATAAGGTTTACCTATATGTAGCAAATGCTGCTGAAACGCTGGAAGAAACTTCCTGGCAGTTGCAGGGCCGACCCCCTCAGCAGCTGACAACTTATGAAGCAGCTACAACCTCCTGGCATGGCAGAGAAAAAGTGGTGGACTGCTGGCAGTGGCTGGAAAGTTGTGGAATGGGTCCAACCCCCAGCAACGGGCGGCTGTGGGCATCAGTGGACAAGCCCCCCCCTTCCCCCTCCCTCAGCAGGCAGCCGTGGTAAAGGCCTTGTGAAATCTTCCAGGGCACAGAGACAACAAAAGAGAGAGCTCCGTGTATCTGTTCCCTGTTTTTAAAGGGACCCAGCACACCTTCCCCTTCAGTGAACCCGGGTAAAGCACAGAGGTTCTGGGTCTTAAAGAGACAGTAAACAGACTTTGCATATTGACATGTGAAATGCACAATTTTGCATCACCTAGATCAACTAGGACAACTATATACAAGAACTCACCTCTTTTGAACTCACCATCTATGTCTCAAATAGTTTTGCATCACACTTGTTTATAGAATGGGTTCTTTTAGCTGGCTGTACTGTGTTCCTGGTGAAGCTCTTCAGTAGTATCTATGTGGGAACTATGATAAGAAAAAGGTAATTTTACTGAGACCCTAAATTGCATTAACTTCAGAAACTGATGATGTTATGTCTGTCAGGAAAATTAATGCAAAGACCAGAGGTTTATCTTAAAAAAGGAGACAGAAGAGTCCTGTTACTTTATTCGAATAAAGGGAGAGGCCATGGACATTTCCCATGGGGTCTCTCAAGTTGTTGGAGGATGCAGCCTCCTTTTTATCCTAATTTTCCTGGCCACATTTCCCTCTCTCTTTCCCCATTGGTTGAGGTACTTGAGAGGCACAGACTTCCCAAATTGCCTAATACAGATCCCCTTCTAATGTGTACCCTCTCCCCTTTTCTTCTTCCTTATGTCTCTGTTCTTTTTCTCTAAGTCTATGGATTTAGCAGTCTTGAGTGAGTAACAGTCTGTGTCAAATAGTGAAATTCCTATGGAATTTATGGTTACACCCATTGCTCCTTTCACCTCTCAGTATCTGGTTTTATCTACCAGCAGGCCCACAATTTGTTTGTAAAGACACTTCCCTCTCATTCTTTTCAAGTGTAATTCTGTGATAGAAATGCTGTGGTGGTTATACCCAAAATGTATGTGCATGTGAGAGATATGCTACTCACGTCCAAAAATTTAGAAAGGTTTATTAAACCTTATCAAAAATACAACTGAAGACTGAATTGTGAAAAACACCAATCACTTGTTTTTAAAGTTTAAAAAGTTTAATGATAATAAAATGGTTATAAAAACGGCAATATAAATAGAGTAATAATAATTTGGACAAGTTTGATTTGGACAATATGAGACAGTAGAAACAAAGAGTTACAGATGTCTGGGTACATTTTTCTGGGTAAAATAAGCCCGAAAAAGGACAAACGCCAACAGAGGATTAACCCTTGAAAACAATAGCCTGTTGCATATTCATACACCTCATACATGATGCATAAATTCCATTCAAGCATAAGATTATGTCTGGTCAGTGTCAACTTCTTCCTCTTAATCCTGATGGCATCTTCAGGGTTGAGCAAGGCAGGAAGAAGTTCATTTCTTCTGATAAGAGCGCAATAAATTCTTTTTCTCTGAAAGATTTAGGTGTCCTGTGGCTGCTATCTTGCTGCAAGTCCTTTCCTTTAAAAAAGTATCTTACATAGCATAGTTTCTATTTTAACATTATCTTATAACCTAAAGCTATATTTAACACACTACTTAAAAAAATTAATACAGCATAACTTTCTAACATAACACATACAATATTCATTTTAATATTTGCAAAAAGCCAATCATAAAATACACGTTTTTCACGGAATAGAGAAAATATTATGGCGCCAGAAGCAAAGGATTTTTCCTACCATGAGCTCCCCCACACAATGGAGGTTTTGCATTTTAACTCTTTTGCCCCTTCCAGAGTTCTGTCCACTGACTCCTTCTTTGCTGTCCAGTGGAGTTTACTTCCTTAAATCTTGATTGGAGGTCAGGTGTTGCCATAGTGACAAGCCGACCCTCCCAAATGGCCCAAACCCAGGCAGTCCCCAATAACAACACAAGGGGGTGAAATATAACTATAAATCTATAAAACTCTTCTTAACATATATACATGATATTCGCCCCAATTGATAATTGTGAGAGTCAATCATCGCATTACTCATCTATCACATGCGTGTTTGTGTTTTTATCAAAGAGTTAACGAATTCTCAAATTTGTGACTGCCAGGAAAGCATGGCAGTTTTACAGAATAGTGAATGAGTCTTGATAAATTTGTAGCAGTGTCTTGAACTGATTTTCTGGGAAGCTTTGGATTACTGTCTACATTCTCACTACCAAGACTACAGCTGCTTTCCAACTTTTTTCCTGGTTACAAAAGACGCTGATCATGCTCTGACAAGTCTAATTACTTAAAAAACCAAACCCAAACAAAAACCCCACAGTTGCTCTTATAGTCTTGACTTTGTTTCAGGATTACCTGTCATTTGATACATATAATTTAATTACTCTAATGCTCTGCTTTCTTCTGAAAGGAGAAACTAAACGTGATGGAAATTCAAACAAACTACTGAAGAAAAACAGGAAGAAGACAATGACTATCATCAAAGTGATGAACAGGTGGGCTTACTTCTAATATAGGAGATTTGTTAGTTTTATTTTCCACTTCCACTTTAAATTATTATTTTCCTTAGATAAACTTTTTCCCACTGACAGAGACAATATACAACAGACTTCCATGTTTTTGTGTAAACTTGAGCTTCATCTTTTTTGTTTAGGTAGGTGTGGAGAAGTTTGGTTTAGAGAATTTCGTTAAGTTTTGATAGTTATAACTATTTCTGAGTTTCCAGAATACTGGCTAAACTCTGTGTTTGCTTTAATCTCAACTAGATTTCAAGTTATTTGGACCTTTTATCTGAGAGTCTACTCTCATGTAACTCTGGTGCATCAGGACTGAGTATGTTTCAATAATTAGAATGAAAATATTTTTTTACTTAGTATTTAGTGTTGTGTTTCAAACAAAATGTGTTTGAGTGTGGAACTTGCTATTGGAATACAAAAGTCACTGCCTTCATGTTTCCCTGCTAACTGCCCAAAGTAAATTAAATTTTTATTAATTTTCCATTTAATGATAGCTCAATGGTTATATTCAGATGGATTGTGCTTTGTATTAGATCATTTAGGTGCACAGAATGAAAGTTATCCTAAAGACTTTAGAATAAATAAAGTAGATGAAGAAGAGGGAATTGAAGCAGAGTTTAAAAGGACCTTGTTTCCCATATAATCTTTTGAACTTCAAAAATGTGTTTTATCATCTACATCAGTAAGTTTTAAATTTCAATATATTATCTTAAAACATGCCCTAAATATTAAACTATGTTACTGGATTCAGAGGTTAGATTACTGTTGTGGTTTAAGACAATTTAAAGAGGTGGGCACTCTAAAATGAGTTACCTCCCCTAATTCCAACCAATCCCTTTCCACCAATAAGGAATGAATACAAGTGGATATAAGTGAAAAAATATCAGTTTGCTAATAAATGCAACAGCAACAGGCAAAAAAATAACAGTAAATAACTGCTCGATTCAAAACTGCTTAATCTCACAAACCCTGTGGGAACAAGGAGAGCCCTGAAATGCCGGCAATACCCTTCCCAAGATGGCGCTTGCCAGAGGCGGCCACATGGCTTGAAAGAGAAAGGGAAGATGACATCACACCCTTCCCTTCCAAGATGGTGCCCTCAGGTGACTGCATGGTCCCAGGAACAAAGGGACAAAACAGCAGAAACCCCTACTGAGAAAGACAGGAGCCTATAGAGCAGTTCTAGCAGCAGATGAAGACTTGCCAGATCATGTGGGGTCGGTGCTGCTGCTCGCTGCTTCCTCCTGCCATTTGCTGGGCTCCCCTGGTGCTGCTGCTGTGCTCTGCACTGTGGATGAGGGGGAGGATAGGAGACCAGTCCATCGGAACCAGCACAGGGTGGCCCGACCCCAGGAACTCACTTGGGTTTTTTTTCGCTGCTGGCAGAGTTTGCAAAGTTCGCTTTGAAACATTTTCTAATTGTGAAATACAGTCTTTATGAGTGTCTACCATTGCAAACCCAAAACAACCACCTTCGAAGCAGAGCTCCCGCCTTCAGTAAAAGCTGCCATGAAAGAGTGTCTGCTTTCGTAGTCGTCTTTCTTGGAGCGGGGGCCAATTGAATTGGACCAGCCTGCTGGAGCAGGGCTGCCCCACTCAATGACAGGCAGGCACCTGTGGAATTCACCTCTAGGCAGTTCAAAACTACTAACTGTAGTCTCTCCAAGACAAAGAAAGAAAAATCGAAAAGAGAACCCAAAAAGGGAAAGCCCTCTGCCTAAGCAAAGACCAAGAAACCAGTGAGGTAGAAGTCACGCCACAAAAGAGCACAAGCTGCCTGCTTGGGCACACTTAAAAAGTGCCCATGTTACCACACACACACACAGCCTCCCCACCATTTTCCCTGCTGCAGGGTCTTAAAGAGACAGTAAAAATATGGGGCACAGATAGATACAGAATGCAAAACCATTTTGGGTTACCCACAACAATTAGAAACAGTCAATAAAAAGTGATAATGGTTTTCTCAGGGAGCAGCAAGGGCAGACTGCTGCTCCATAGGCGCAGGCAAGCCAGGAACCAAGAGTGACAGCAAGGCAGACAGGGGCACTGACCTCACCAAAAAGGGATTCAGTCCCACAGTATTTGAATAAGGATAGAATAGCAGCTCTGGTTACAGTGAACAGATTCAGTCACAGTCCAGTGATCATCAGAAAAATCTTTAGTGATGAGGCAGGCCCAAGGTTAAGCTAGAAAGTAAAATCATCAAGTTGAAATCAGGTCTAGAGATGACAGTAACCAAGGTCATACAAAGTCCACTGATCACCAAGCCAAGTCCATGGCAATGAAACAGGCCCAAGATCAAGCCATGAAGTCCAATCTCTGGGTCAGAGTCTAGGCCAGGCACAAGCATGGCTGCAATGTACCTCATGACAGGAGGGAGCTTTTGCAGGAACTCCGGGAAATAAACAGAATCTATTGCCTTTGGAAAAAGGGGCAGGCAACTCAGGAAGTGTTTAAGGATGTTGTTAGGATATGCAGAAAGAAAATTTGAGAGGCAAAGGCTCAGTTAGAACTTAACCTGGCCACTTCTCTAAAGGATAATAAAAATGTTTTTTTAAAATATGTTAATAACAGAAGGATAGCCAAGGAAAACCTCCATTCTTTACTGCATGTGGGAGGGAATATAGTCATCAAAGATAAGGAAAAGGCTGAGGTACTTAATGACTTCTGTGCCTCACTCCTCAACAATATGACCAGTAACCCTCACAACAACTGGCCCTGTGAGCTGGTAGACAAGGACAGGGAGCAGAATGGAGCCCGTGCGACCCAGGTGGAAGTAATTAGTGAGATGCTGTGCCATTTAGACACTCACAATTCTATGAGACTGGAGGGAATTCACCCCAAGGTATGGCTGGAGCTGGTGGAAGAACTTGCTAAGCCACTCTTCATCATTTATCATCAGTCCTGGCTAACCGGGGGGGTCCCAGATGACTGGAGGTTGGCCAATGTGAGTCCCATCCCCAAGAAGGGCCAGAAGGAAGATCTGGGGAAGTACAGGCCTGTAAACATGACTTCAGTGTCCAGCAAGGTTACGGAACAGGTCATCTTGAGTGCGATCACATGGCACATAAAGGACAACCAAGGGATAAGGCCCAACCAGCATGGATTTAGGAGGGGCAGGTCCTGCCTGACCAAGTTGATCTCCTTTTATGACCAGGTGACCCACCTAGTGGATGAGGGAAAGGCTGTGAATGTAGTCTACCTGGACTTCAACAGAGCCTTTGATACTGTCTCCCATGATCAGTGCTATGATGCCTGACATCCGGGAAGAATGATGCACAGAACTCCATGATTTCAGAAGGTTAATTAATTACTTAATTATACTATATTATATTATAACTTCTTTACAGACTATTACACTAACAAGAACTATCACTAACTAACTCATGACTGTCTCCAGACTGACAGTCCCCACAGCTTGGATCTGATAGGCTAATTAACATAAACAATCTCCACCAGAATCCAATTACCAAATTCCTTCAGATAAACAATCTTCCAACACATTCCACATGAGCACAAACACAGGAGCAGAAAATGAGATAATAATTGTTTTGATCATTCTTTTCTCTGCTTCTCTCACACCTTCTCTCTGTTCAGAGGGCATGTGAATACCACATCCCATGGCGTTCTTCTGGGAAAAGCTGGAAGCCCACAGCTTTGACAGGAGCACTCTTTGCTGGGTTAAGAACTGGCTGGATGGCCAGGCCCAGAGAATGGTGCTGCATCTGTTTGATGACTGGTTACTAGTGGTGTTCCCTGAGGCTCAGTATATCTTTATCGATGATCTGAATGAGGGGATCAAGTGGATCCTCAGTAAGTTTGCAGACAAGGCTAAGTTAGGTGGGAATGTTCATCTGCTGGAGGGTAGGAAGGGTCTGCAAAGGAATCTGGACAGGCTGAAGCCAATAGCATGAGGTTCCACAAGACCACATGCCAGGTCCTACACTGAGGTCACAACAACTCCATGCAGTGCTACAGGCTGGGGGAAGAATGGTTGGAAAGCAGCACAGCATAAAAGGACCTGGGGGTGCTGGTTGACAGTCAGCTGAACATTAGCCAGTGTGCCCAGATGGCCAAGAAAGGCCAATGGCATCCTGGTTTGAATCAAAAATATCTTGGCCACCAGTACTGTGTTCAGTTCTGGGTCCCTCACTAAAAGAAAGACATTGAGGTGCTGGAGTATGTCCAGAGAAGGGCAAAAAGGCTGGTGAAAGGTCTGGAGCACAAGTCCTATGAGGAGTGGCTGAGGGAGCTGTGATTGTTTAGCCTGAAGAAAAGGAGGCTCATGGGAAACATTATCACTCTCTACAACTACCTAAAAAGGAGGCTGCAGCAAGGTGGGGGTTGGCCTCTTCTGCTCAGCAAGTAGCAACAGGACGAGATGACAGTCTCAAGCTGCACCAGGGGAGGTTCAGGTTGGACATTAGAAGGAATTTCTTCACAGAAAGGGTTGATAAACATTGGAATGGACTTCCCAGGGAGGTAGTGGAGTCATAGTCCCTGGAGGTGTTCAAGAAAAGACTAGATGTGGCACTTAGTGCCATGGGCTAGTTGACAAGGTGGTGATCAGTCATAGGTTTGACTTGATGATCTTAGAGGCATTTTCCAACCTAAATGATTCTTTAATTGGTTGCTAAGTTTAGCAAATTAGCATAATTGATAAGAATCCCCAATTAGAACCACAGATGATGAGGGTCTTGATAGACAGATTGGAGCAGCCTCATCTTCACAAGCCCTGGTCCTCAAGGGGGACTTACACCATCCTGATATCTGTTGGAGGGACAACAGAGCAGGGCACAGGAAATCTAGGATATCCTTAAAATGCATTGATGATCACAGGATCACAGAATGAAATAGGTTGGAAAAGACCTTTGACATCAGCAAGTCCAACCTATGACCTAACCTAACATCTCCTCATCAACTAAACCATGGCAGTGAGTGCCTCATCCAGTCTTTTTTTTAAACACTCCAGGGACGGTGACTCCACCACCTCCCTGGACAGATGATTCTAGTCACTCTTTCAGTGAAGAAATTTTTTCTGAAATCTAACTTAAACTTCCCCTGGCACAGCTTAAGACTGTGTCTTCTTGTTCTGTCAGTGGTTGCCTGGGAGAAGAGACTGACCCACACCTGACCACAACCACCTTTCAGGTAGTTGTAGAGAATGAGAAGGTCTCCCCTGAGCCTCCTTTGTTCCAAGCTAAAAAACTCCAGCTCCCTCAGCCGTTCTTCATAGGGCTTGTATTCCAAGCCCTTCACCAGATTTGTTGCCCTCCTCTGGACATGTTCAAGTGTCTCAATGTCCTTCCTAAATTGAGGGGCCCAGAACTGGACCCAGTACTCAAGGTGCAGCCTCACCAGTGCTGAATAAAGGGGGAGAATGACTTCCCTGCTCCTGCTGGCCACACTATTTCTGATACAGGCCAGGATGCCATTGGCCTTTTTGGCCACTTGGGCACACTGTTGGCTCATGTTCAGTCACCTGTCAAACAGTACCCCCAGGTCCCTTCCTTCCTTCCCGCTGTCCAGCTCACCGTCCCCAGCTTTTAGTGCTACAGGGGTTGTTGTGATCAAAGTGCTAGGACTCAGCACTTGGTCTTGTTAAACTGCATGTTGTTGGACTCTGCCCATCTATCCAGCCTGTGCAGATGGTCCCTTTGCAGAGCCTTCCTACCGTCCAACAGATAGACACATGCTCCCAGCTTGGTGTCATCTGCAAATTTACTGATGGTGGAGTCAATCCCCTCATCTAGATCATCAGTGAAGATATTAAACAAGACTGGCCCCAACACTGATCCCTGCGGGACACCAGTAGTGACTGCCGCCAACTGGATGCAGCACCTTTTACTGTAGCAGGCCCAGAGCCTGAAAGGGCTCCCTGGTGGCCAGCAGCCTAAGACAGGAAATGCCAAGTCATGATGACTGGACCTTCAAAGCCCCTCTCTTCTGCCTTCAGACCCTTGCTTATCTCTCTGTAAGACTATAGGTCACTTTCCTTTGACCCTTACTATTGGACAATTTCCAAAAGCCCTATACCCTATATAAAGAGCTACTTTTGTCCAGCTCGGCAGGAGAGCTGTCCCTGAGACCTTCACAGAAGACTTCAATAAAGACATCACTGTGAAACCTCATACAGCCTTCTCCTCTCTCTCCCTTCGTCTGCCTGCCTGCGGCACTCAGCAAGCTAAGAGCTGAAATCACAATGAGCTGATAATCACTAAAAGAGCTGATATCACTCAGGCTTGCTAAGGTTGCTTGCAACTAAGAACTGCTTGGGAACTCGGACAGTCTGTTCTGAACAGGACTGCGCTATCCGGAACCATTGCAGCCCGCTGGGGACCCCCCGAAACCCAACTAAGGCCGCATTACTTGGCGCACTGAACTGAAAAGATCTCTGGAGCAGCATTTCTTCTTGAAATTGTTACTGTTGGAAAAGAAATGAAATTTAGCGAAATGTTTAATTACAGTTTAGTTATGAGTTGTGTGTGAATTGGTTTGTTAAAAGCAGTTTTGTAGCCGTTGATAGTATGTGTTGGGTTTCGTGTGTAACCTAGCAGGTAGTCTTAGGAACTTAATAAATATTTAAACTAGTGTAGGAAAGTAAGAATGCTAACCTGTCTGGAGGCAGCATACAATGTTCTTAGAATAAGATAAGCCGAAGATTTATTATTTTGTTTGTGAACTAAGGAATGTATCACAAGGGGTCTGCGGCTAGGCAAGGGGAACTGTTTCTTGGAGACCTTGTTATGAATTGCATGTATAAAAGGGAAGCACCTGTGCGTGAAGTTGGGGCTCGGACTTGGGACGCTAGTCCACCGGCTCCTGGGCCCTTTATAAAGCACCGCACAAAACTTATCCGAGTTTTGTGTCATTTATCAATCAGCAACATTACTGCCTTTGGTTCGCTAAGACTTCCTGAAGAAAAGCCCTCTGTTATAGCAGGACTTTTCTGAAGGGCTTCCAGTCGACCCTAACAGCTGGCATCTGGACCAGAGTCCGAGGAGACTGACAATGGCAAGACCACCTCTAGCAGACCTTTGACCCACATCTGGCTGAAGAAGTGTAAATTTTAAACCAGCCTTTTATTGCACACATTTTTCCTTGGGTCCCTTTTTTTTTTTTTTCTTTTCTTTTTCTCTTTTGTCTGCTGGTAGGGAACAGGAAATATGGGATCGAAACTTAGCATGTTGAAATGATCCCAGAACAAGAGAGACTTATATTTACTAATCCTAGAAATCCTATCTTCTAACAAATTTTCTTTCTGTAAAGGTATTCTTTCAAAAACTAACCTGAAAAAATTATAAAATGGATTCTTTCTCAGTTTCCAGATACTAACACACACACTATCACTACAGATTCTTTTTGGGACACCGTTGGGACCACAATATATACCCTCCAAACTAATCAAGATTTTTCTGTAACTCGGTTTATCCCTATGTTTCACATCATAACCAAAGTTGTAGAAAAAACTAACAAAAGAAGCTTAACTTCTGTGCAAACCCCTTCTGAGAAAGGCAAGAAGATCTTATCTCTTTCATCAGACAACCTCCCTTCTAATGCTAATCACGCTGATAACAACCTTCCCCTCTCAATCCTGGAATTCAGTCCTCTGGGTCCCCTCAGTCCTAGTGCCGACCCGCAGCATCCTGTGTGCACCCTTCTCCCACTTCAGCTCCCCCCACCCCTGCTGTTATGAGTAAAAAAAAGGTTACCCCTTTCTTAAAAGGTTGGAGAGTGAACAGGTTGGACCAGTTGCCGCCAGAGTGGTGTTCTAACTGAAATAAACAGGGCCAGGACACTTCTTCTCCTTTTTAATGCCTTTATTAAAAGTGATCAGCTCAGGATTGGGCAGTTCGACAGGGCTGCAGTCTCCCGTCATCTCTCCCAGGACGACCCAGAGGAGGAGGATATGTGCAGCTTTGTCCACTAGGGGCAGAGCTGGGGGTCCGGTCCTCGTGGGAGCCTTTTAGGGCATGGTGATCCCATCCGATGTTGGATTGGTCTCAGTCACGCTTCCTCCCAGACCTGGCCCGGGGGCTCTCGAAGACAGGGTGAGGAACAACAAAGGTTTTCAGCATCTCTGCAGGCCCAGCACTCCGCTCCTCTCATCTAGACATCACTCCAGTCTCTCAACTCTTAGGTGGCTCATTGTTTTTGGGGTTTTCTCAGTACGTTTGGAGCGGCAGTCCCTCACAGCATGCTGATCCTTGGAGTCACTTTGCATAGCCCCTCCCACCCTTTAAGGTCTCTTCACCATTCTGGGAAAAGTACAACTTAGCCTCGGGCAAGGCTCTGCTAATACAAAAGGAGCAATTAGCCACAACGACCCGTGATTACAATAACAAAACACACAGAACTTCAGCAGCGACAGTGATCTGGCTGCCTTTTTGTAACCTTTTCTCACAAAAAAAAATTACCAGAATTTTTGTTCATAACACTAACTGTTTGTTATTGTAATCACCTGTCGTTATCGTTAACTACCTGTCGTTGATGGTGAAGAATTCCTCCTTTTGTCAGTACCACCCTGCCTGCTGCCAGGTGGATGACCCTTCCCGGACAGTGAAAGGAGAGGACATCAGGGGGGTGGGGGGAGGACATCGGAGGGCATGCAAATGACCTCGGAGCCAGCATGCTATGGGAAAGCCACCCCACCAAACTTACCAAAAGACCCCAAAAACAATGGGCCAACACAGAATTAAGAGATCAAAGTGATGTCTGGACATGAGGAACAAAGTCCAGAGCCTGCAGAGACGCTGAGACCCTTTTTTGCCCCTCGCCCTTGCCAAGGAGGACCTCGGCTAGAGGCAGGACCCTGTGAGTAAAACGCAAGGAACAAGGGATTTCCTAATGCTCTCGTGAGGACGGAACCCCCAGCTCTGGCCACAGACCAGTGGACAAAGCTGCACTCTTCCTCCTCCTCTGAGTCTCTCCAGGGAGCAGCAGCGGCGTGAGCGCGGACCCGTCGGTTCTCCCCCCGAGCTGATCGCTTTTAATAAAGGCATTAAAAAGGAGAAAAATCTCCTGCCTGTGTTTATTACACCTGCCACGGCCCTCCCCACCCCTCCCGCCGCTCTCTCCTCCCCTGCCGCGGCTACCCCTGCCCCTCCTGCTGCCCCCCCACACCCTCGCATGTCTCCCTACCCCCACCACCATCCCTGCCGCAGCAGGAAGTCTCCCTGCCTGCCTGCCGCAGCCCCAGCACACCACGCTGTACCCGCGGCAGCCCATATCAGTCCCACTGCCTCCTCTCCCCTGCTTCTCCCTTGCCCCCATCACCAGTCTTTGCAGCCACACACCCATCCTCAATGTCATTTGAACGGAACCTCCGAGACCCCTCCCAGTACCACTCCACTTCCCCACACGCCCCAATCCTGTGCATGCTGTGCCACTCGTGGCGCTGCCATTCCAGCACCACTGCTGCCTCCCTCTAGCCAAGCCCTCCCATGTGCTCTCTCAGATTCCCTTCAGTTCCCCACACTCCTGCAAAATCTCGGTCCAACACGCCATAAAAAAGCATAGAGCACTGCCTGCTCGCTCTCACTCCTCCTCTGAGGACAGCAGTGACAGTGACTGATTCTGATACAGAGGACATTGATCCATGGGCTCTAATAAAATAGAAGCATCCCAGGCAGGAGACTGGCAAATGGCGCAGAAAATTAATTCCTTCCCAGTAGATTATAAAAAGGGAAAAAGAGGTGGAGCCACTACTAGAAAGACGTGGGAACCTAACACAAATGAAGAACTCATACAGCTAAGAAATATAGCCAAAGAACATGGTAGAAGATCACATATTTTTAGAAATTTCCTAGAAGCTATGTTCTCAGCCCATGTTTTAGTACCCCACAATATTAAAAATATTGCCCACTGCCTCCTTTCCCCAGCAGAATATATGTTATGGGAAAGGCATTGGAAAAGACAGATAAAAACATTATCAGACTGTCACCCTGTTTTTTTAAGATTTTCGAAGCCTTCTGATGTTGACATTCTTGTAGTGAACTTTCTCACACACTTTCTGTAAATACCTCATTGTTTTGCATTCCTTTATGGAGGAGGAGAGAGTTGATGGACTGTTGGTTTGACCAGTGTCATTGGAGAGGTGTCACTGTCACCCTCCAATCTGCCGTCACTTTTGGAAAACTATAAATGTTGGAGTCAGAAAATAAACTTCCCTTTTTTCTTAACCTTGAGAACAGCGGTGTGAGCTTGTGTTCTTTTGTGTCCTATAGTGACATCAGACACATATTCTACAAATGCTGATAGGCCAGATTTTAGAGTCAAACAGTTGGCTGTGGAAGGGGATTTACAGAAACCCTCTGACCAAGCTGACACCTTACCTAAGGGAGCACTACAAGATGTGGCTCTTGCAGCAAAAAACTCCTTACTTCTTACCCTAGATGACTCTATCCCTACCCAGCACTTTTCTAATATTAAACAAGGAGTAGATGAAAGCTTTATCAAATTTGTGGACAGAATTAAAGATGCTCTGGAAAAACAGATAGAGAGCACAGAGGCAAGAAAAGAACTGTTGTGCAAGCTTGCCATGAGTAATTCAAACAAACAATGCAAAACAATTCTGAGGTCTTTACCCTTGGATACAGACCCTACCATAGAGCAAATGCTGGAATGCTGTACACATCACATGTCAACTGAAAATACAGTGGCCCAAGCAGTTGCTAAGGGTAATGCTGAAGGAGTTTCTGGTGCATATGCAGTAATGGTTTCTAAAGACCAGGCCCGCTGCTTTCACTGTGGAGATTTTGGACATTTTATAAAAGACTGTCCAGACAGGTCACCTACCCAAAACCCCTGTAACACATACCAAAGACTCCAGTATCAGCAGCGCTACCAGCAGCATTCAAGAAATGAGTCGCGCAGCGCAGTGGAGCTCCATGCCAAGACAACAAATCAAAAACTGTCCAGATACAGCCACGCATCATCCCAGGAGATTCTGGACCACATGAATACGATCCAACACATGGAGCTATACAGATGGGAACCCGGCGCCAGCAGGTAAATGCTCTCTCCATTGACTTTAATAATGAGAATGCTTATCGTGTTCCCACAGGCAAACATGGGCCAAAAGGTGGTCCTTTTGACATCTTAATTATAGGTGACACTCTCCATAGCCCAAAGGAAATCTGTGTTGTTCCAGAACTAAGAACAGTGCACTCGGGACAAGAAATCTCTGTCCAGATGTACTGCACGGACTTACCATTTTTCCTTTCAAAGGGAACTCCAATCACACAGGCCTTTCTACTCCCAAAGAATCACAGGGAACAGCTTCCTCTCAACCCTACAGCAATGTGGGAATGAGTTGTGGGACCAAGCAAGCCTACCATCCAGTATGGTCTTTCCTGCAGAGGAGAGAAGATCCACCTACCAGGGATGCTGGACAGTGGTGCTGACGTGACCATCATCGCCGGCTCAGAATGGCCAGCACACTGGGAACTACAACTGGTAGCAGGCATGATTTCCGGGATTGGTGGAGCTACAGTATCCATGCAAAGAAATAACAACATCCTTGTCTAAGGACCTGAAGGCAAGCTGGCAACCATCCGCCCATTTGTGGTAAGGGCCCTCATCACCCTTTGGGGCAGGGACATTCTATCCCAATGGGGGGCTTCCCTACGTATTCCCACTTGGGATTTCTAATTGGGGCCACTGAGGAGCATGCACTGCCAGATACCCCTCGTCTCATCTGGAAACGCCATGACCCAATCTGGATTGAACAGTGGCCCCTCTCAAAAGCAAAGCTGCGCGCTCTAAACACCCTTATGGAAGAACAGCTTGCCAAAGGCCACATTGTTGAGACCACTAGCCCTTGGAACTCTCCAGTCTTCGTACTGCAAAAGTCTGAAACGGACAGGTGGAGGGTCCTCCACAACCTTCGCAAAATCAACGAGGTCATCGAGGACATGGGCCCCCTCCAGCCTGGCCTGCCCTCCCCATCGATGCTGCCTAGAGACTGGACACTTGCTATCATAGATATTAAGGATTGTTTCTTCAGCATTTCACTGCACCCCCAGGATGCTCCACGGTTTACTTTCTCCGTTCCCTCTCTTAACAGAGAGGCCCCACTCAAAAGATATCATTGGCATTTTCTTCCCCAAGGACTAAAGAACAGTCCCACTATATACCAGTGGTTTGTTGCTCACATCCTGTCTCCCATTTGAAACCTATTTCCATATGCAATCATCCACCACTATATGGATGAAATCCTAGTTTGTGCATCAGAAAAAGCTTACTTAGACAAAGCAGTTAAAAAGACCACTGAAACCATAGAAAAGGCAGGATTTGAGATCCGTGAGGACAAAATACAGTACACCAACCCATGGACTTATCTTGGATTCCAGATCCAGGAAAGGACCATCGTACCCCAGCAGCTCACTATCCGAGACGACACAAAAATCCTGAGAGACTTACACAGTCTCTGCGAATCCATCAACTGGGTACGTCCACTGCTAGGAATTACAACTGAGGACCTCGGTCCCCTGTTCAACCTTCTTCATGGCAATGAAGACCTGGACCCTCCATGCACCCTCATGACAGAAGCACGAGATGCCATCACCAAGGTCCAAGAAGCCCTGTCTTCATGCAAAGCCCATCGCTTCGAGCCCAGTCTGCCTTTCCAGTTCATCATTCTGGGAAAAGCACCTCGGTTCTATGGACTGATTTCCAATGGGACACTCAGCTTTGAGACCCTTTATTGATACTGGAATGGATTTTTACAAACAACCTACCTACAAAGACAATTACCACCTTCCAAGAAATCATGGCACGTTTAATAAAAAAGGCCAGAACTCGCCTCTGCTGTCTTGCAGGGTGTGAATTCACATGCATATACTTGCCACTGACCACTGGGGACCTGGAGCATTTGCTCCAGACCAATAAAAATCTCCAGTTTGCCCTAGATAGCTATACAGGCCAAATTTCAGTTCATATCCCAAAACACAAACTTTTTAATCAAGACGTAACCTTTCATCTAACCCCAAAATTAGTCCAAAGTAAAACGCCTCTCAATGCTCTAACCATCTTTACAGATGGCTCAGGGTCATCTCACAAGTCAGTAATGACATGGAAAGACCCTCGGACCCAAAAATGGGAATTTGACATCCAAATAGTGGAGGGATCTCCACAGATTGCAGAGTTAGCAGCTGTTGTCAGAGACTTTGAGAAATTCAAAGACAAACCCTTTAATCTGGTCACAGATTCAGCTTATGTTGCTGGTATAGCTATGAGACCAAAACATGCTCTTCTCAAAGAAGTTTCCAATCCAAAGTTATACCAATTGATTTCTACATTAACGCACTTAATCTCCCACAGAAAGCAACCTTACCATATAATGCATGTGAGGTCACACACTGACCTCCCACGTATCGCAGAAGGGAACAGGAAAGCAGATGCATTAGCAATGGCAGTAGAAACTGCTAATGCCCCAACATCTTTGCCCAGGCAAAATTATTACACACATTTTTTCATCAAAATGTGCCTGCCCTTATCAGAATGTTCAAGCTCTCAAAAGATCAAGCAAAAGCTATTGTTGCTACATGCCCGAACTTTCAAAACTACGAAATACCATCTGTGGGGACGGGAGTCAATCCCCGAGGTCTGAACAGCTTCCAGCTGTGGCAGACAGATGTGACTCACTTCACACCTTTTGGAATGTCAAAATACATTCATGTATGGGTCGACACGTTTTCTAGAGCAGTATTTGCATTGGCACATCCAGGAGAAACTACACAGCACACCATAAAACACTTCTTCCTTGCCTTCACTACCCTGGGAGTACCAAAGGACATCAAAACAGATAATGGACCTGCCTATACCTCCCGTAAGTTAAAAGAGTTCTTCAGTGAATGGGGAATAGAACACAAGACAGGCATACCTGCAAATACCACAGGACAATCCATCGTGGAAAGGTGTGGTGGTTTGAGAAGAAGTAGGTTTTCTGAGATACTGTAGTCAAACCAATGAGTGCTCAGATTTTAATATTGGCACCTGGTGTAGCCACTGGGACACTGGATACGCCTCTGAGAGCACATGGGTTAAAAAAGAGAGCACTCCCGGGGGAAGCTCTCTTGGGTTTCTGGAGGGAAGGAGTTCTGATCTCTCCCCCTTCCCAGCTGCTGCCAGCTGGGCGGGGGAGGGGGGAAGCCATGCGGCCGTGAGGTAGGCCAGGCCTTGGACAGAGATGAGAATTATGCCTGGCCAAAGGGTAGAAGAGTGGAAGAGCACTGAGAAGTATCGGGCAGCCCCCCCTGAGAGAGGGACAGAGAGGGAGGGAGAGAGAGAGGGAGGAGGGAGAGAGAGAGAGAGAGAGAGAGGTGCCTGAGACAGTTACCTTGAAATTTGATATCATGTGTTGGCAGCGCTGCCTGGCCGGTTGAGAAAGGGGGGGTTTGTGGCGAGAAGGTGTCTGGCTGCTTGTAGGAGTTTTAACCCCTTTTTAGACAATAAAAACTTTACAGAACATTAACCTTTCCTAGAAGAGAGATAGAGTTGAAGATGAAGAAGGAAATGCGTAAGTGTGATGAAGGTCTAGGCCAGTGAGAGATATTGGAAGAATAGAGAAGAATCCTAGTAGGAAGAGATGATAGAGTGGCTTTTGCTAGATTCTTTTTCTATAGCCATAGACTGAACCATGTTTCCTTGTGATACAGAGACTGCATCTAGGGAGAAGCAATGCCTCAGAACCAAGAAAGTTCAGTGTTGGTACACCTCGGCCCCAGGAAGTGAAACATGGGGGAGACAGATGTCCCAAAGTTGAGACTGCGCTCTTTTTAAAACGAGACAAAGCATCCTTAAAAGACGACCCTAGAAGCAGCTTTGGTCCATGTTCAGTAGTGAGAGCACTAGACATGAAAGGAAGAAGTCACTATGGCACAAGGAAGACTCTTGTCCTCTTGACGAATTGAGAATTGATTATCTACAGAGTGGTGATAGACCGAGAGTCAGTGATTTAAGAGATGTATTGTATTAGAAATTTAGTGAGGGGGAGAAGGAAATGTATTTGTAAGGTTTTCATTTTCCCTGTGTGTGTTTCTTTTTATTTATAGTTGTAGTGTAGTTAATAAAGTCTTCTTTATTTCTAAGTAGAGGCCTGCTTTGCTTATTCCTAGTCACATCTCACAGCAATAACCAAAGAGAAAGTATTTTCATGGAAGCACTGACATTGCGCCAGTGTCAAACCATGACAAAAGGACACATCCAACTCTCAAAAGAATCCTCAATCAACAGTGCACAGAAACAAGAATCATATCTCCAGGTGAAAGACTTTGCAAGGCTATGTCATCAACTTACTAAATTGTACAACATCAGAGCCTGATCCCCCAATACTTCGCCACTTTGCAAATACCACCCAAACAAAGCTCACTGAGAAACCACCTGTGCTAGTGAAGGACCCAGAAACACATCAAATTTCTGGGCCTTTCCAATTGATTACTTGGGGGAGAGGGTATGCATGTGTTCTACTACTATCAGGTCCAAGATGGTACCCAAGAAAAAACATAAAACTATACCTAGGCACTGCAAACATCACTCTCACAAACAGTGACAAGAATTCCCCTGAGTCAAACACAAGACCTCCACAAAACCAAACCAGTTCTGCCTGGAGACGAAGACGTTGCCGAATGTCCATGAGCAGAAGAAAAGACGGTCCCATCATGCGACAGCAGACAAAATAGAAAGCTAAACAACATTCTGCTGCATCAAGCCATAAGCCAGACAGAGCCTGAACACAAAATTCTTCTCTGAATTATATGTTGTTACCCCTTTTTACCCTAAAAAACTCTATTATCCCCTTTTCTCAATTCCTACCAAAACCCCCTAACCTTATACCCACTACCCCTCCCTTAGCTTAGAGAAAAAAAAAAAAAAGGTGGGGACGAAGGGGAACGAACGGAGGAAAGGAACAAGGGAGAAAACCCTAACTGTCCCCTCCCATCATAAAGATAACAAATTTTGCTTATTTTCCCTATCAGAAGCCCCATTCCGGTCCATAGATAAAAAATATCTCCGTTGGTGCTGTCCTCACTGCTGCCTGGATGTTCTTCACCATACCGCATGCCTTCGGCTGGATTAGCCCACAGCCTAGCCATAATGTTTGGGTAACCTTAGCAAAGACATTAAAACAGGATAACATGTGCCTATCCATGGGAAACATTGATAACCCACTTTCCACATGTCTAGTAGGAATTCCCTTCGTAGCAGATGACTGACCCATCTATAACTCAGAGCTCCTCCGCACCACAGGTAAGAGACCCAACCTGGTAGATACTTGGGATGAGTGGACAAAAATGTTGCCCAGTGCTCTAGAGGAACCCCAAGAATTGGACCTGTTGGGATCCTCCAAGGGAACATACTGTGTCAAATTTTACTTTAGACGTCCGAAAAATAATTGGCCAGAAATTGACCAGACAAAAACAACATACCGAAAAGACATATCACCAATTAACAAAGCCTATAACTATCCTGGTTGGTGTAATTATACTGCTCGTGCGATCTCTGTGTCCTCTCTCCATCCCAAAGTGTTACCCAAGGGAACGTTTCTCATCTGTGGTGATAGAGTATGGGCTGGGATCCACTCCCGACTCCAGGGAGGTCGCTGTACCCTTGGAAAACTTTCTACCCTCACTCCAAATATCACCCTGTTACATAATTGGAAAAAAGAAAGTGAATTAAAATGCCACAAAAGATCCTACACGGATTTTGATGAAAATTGCGATCCCAAATTATATGATTGGAACAAACCAAAAAGGATTGCTGTCTCCTTATTCCTACCATGGGTAGCTGCAGCTAAAGCCCTCGGTGAAATAAATCACCTCGGATGCTGGCTCAGTAAGCAAGTCAATGCTACATCTGCTGCCCTGAGCTATCTCTGAAAGGAAGAAGAAACCACAAGACATGCATCACTCCAAAATTGAGCAGCAGTTGACTTCCTGTTGCTTGCCCACGGACATGGCTTCCAAGACTTGGAAGGGATGTGCTGCTTCAATCTCCCTTCATGTTGAGAATCCATCCACGCAAACATCCAGAAACTGAAGGAACTTGTGAAGGATTTGAAAGTAGAAAACAACCCAGACTGGGTCAATGACCTTTTCGGTCAATGGGGATTAACAGGATGGGTTGCATCTTTGGTTAAGGGAATGTTGTGGATTTTCCTTGTAATTGCCATTGTATTAGCTATGTTCTCATGCCTTGTTCATTGTTTCAAGAAAACTATAGGGAACGCCTTTTTAAAAAAACAGAAAGTGGAGTTGCAGCAGTCCCAGAGCCTGCAAGGGCTCCCTGGTGGCCAGCAGCCTAAGATAGGAAATGCCAAGTCATGATGACTGGACCTTCAAAGCCCCTCTCTTCCACCTTCAGACCCTTGCTTATCTCTCTGTAAGACTATAGGTCACTTTCCTTTGACCCTTACTATTGGACAATTTCCAAAAGCCCTATACCCTATATAAAGAGCTACTTTTGCCCAGCTCAGCAGAAGAGCTGTCCCTGAGACATTCGCAGAAGACTTCAATAAAGACATCACTGTGGGACCTCATACAGCCTTCTCCTCTCTCTCCCTGCATCGGCCTGCCTGCAGCACTCAGCAAGCTAAGAGCTGAAATCACAATGAGCTGATAATCACTAAAAGAGCTGATATCACTCAGGCTTGCTAAGGTTGCTTGCAACTAAGAACTGCTTGGGAACTCGGACAGTCTGTTCTGAACAGGACTGTGCTATCCGGATCCATTGCAGCCTGCTGGGGACCCCCCGAAACCCAGCTAAGGCTGCATTATTTCACCAGCACACTCTGGGCCCATCCATCCAGCCAGTTCTTAACCTAGCAAAGGGTGCATCTGTCCAAGCTGTGGGCTGCCTGCCTTTCCAGGAGTATGCTGTGGGAGACAGTGTCAAAGGCCTTGCTGAAGTCCAGATAAATAACATACACAGCTTTTCCCTCATCCCCCTGGCCAGACACCTGGTCATAAAAGGACATCTGGCTGGTCATGCATGACCTGCCCCTCCTAAACCCGTGCTGGCTGGGTCTGATCCCCCGGCCATCCTGTAGGTGCCGTGTGATGGCACTCAAGATGACCTGTTCCATAATCTTGCCAGGCATCGAGGTCAGGCTGACTGGCCTATAGTTACTCGGATCCTCCTTCCTACTTTTTCATGGATGGGCGTCGCAGTCGCCAGCTTCCAGTCATCTGGGACGTCCCTGGTGAGCCAGGACTGATGATAAATGATGGAGAGCAGCTTCGCAAGCTCATCTGTCAGTTCTCTCATCACCCTAAGATGAATTGCATCTGGTCCCAAAGATTTGTGAGCATCTAAGTGGCTCAACAGGTTTCTGAAGACAACTTGTCTTTCTGTTGAAAACTGAGGCAAAGAAGGTCTTAAGTACCTCTGCCTTTTCCTCATCTTTGGTTACTAAATTCCCTGCCACATCTAATAGAGAATGGAGGTTGTCCTTGCCCTTCTTTTTGCCATTAATGTATTTATAAAAATATTTTTTATTATCCTTTACAGAAGTGGCCAGATTGATTTCTAACTGGGCTTTTGCCTCTTAATTTTTTTCCTACATGACCTAGGAACTCCCTTAAGCATTTCCTGAGATACCTGTCCCTTCTTCCAAAGGTGATGCGCCCTCTTTTTTTTCTTTACTTCCTTCAAAAGCTCCTTGCCCATCCAGGCCAGTTTTTTTCCTCGTCAGCTCATATTTTGGCACATAGGGACAACCTGCTCCTGTGCCTTCAAGATTTCTATTTTGAAGCATGCCCATCCCTCCTGGACTCCTTTGTTTTTAAGGGTTGCTTCCCAAGGAACTCTCCAGATAAGTCTCTTGAATAGGCCGAAGTCTGCCCTCTGGAAGTCCAGTGTGGAAGTTTCATTGATGCCCCTCCTTGTTTCACCAAATATTGAAAACTCTATAATTTCATGATCACTGTGCCCCGGACGGCCTCCAACCACCACATCTCCCACTATCTCATCTCTGTTTGCAAACAGCAGGTCTAGCGTAGTTCCTCCCCTGGTAGGCTTGCTCACCAGCTGTGACAAGAAGTTGTCCTCCATACATTCAAAGAACCTCCTAGACTGCCTCTTCTCTGCTGTGTTGAGTTCCCAGGAGATATCTGGCAGGTTAAAGTCACCTACAAGAACAAGGGCTGATGATCTTGAAACACCCTCCAGCTGCTTGTAGAATAAGTTATCCAACTCTTCATCCTGGTTGGGTGGTCTATAACAGACTCCCACCAGGATGTCAGCCTTGTTGGCCTTCCCTCTGATTCTTACCCATAGGCACTCAACTTTATCATCATGAGTCTCAATTTCCATGGTGTCGAGAGCCTTCCTAATATAAAGAGCTGCCCCATCACTTCTTCGGTCTGTCTTGTCTCTTCTGAAGAGCTTGTAGCCATCCATTGCAGCGCTCCATTTATGTGAATCATCCCACTACATTTCTGTAATGGCAACTATGTCATAGCTTTCTTGGTGTACCATGGCTTCCAGCTCCTCTTGTTTGTTACCCATGCTGTGTGCATTAGTGTACATGCACTTCAACTGGGCTTCTCATTTCACCCTTGTCTCTGGCTTAGTGCCCTTGAGCTTGTTTCTGAAGAGCCTAGTTGCATCCCCTTCCCCCTTTGAATCTTGTTTAAAGCCCTCTCAGTGAGTCCTGCCAATTCATGGGCTAGAATCTTTTTGATAGACAGCTGGAGCCCATCTGGCTCCAGCAGGTCAGGTGCCATAAAAGTGTCCCAATGATCAAAGAACCCAAAATTCTGCCAATGGACCCAGCCTTTAAGCCACTTGTTGATAATGTGGGTTCTCCTGTTCCTTTCATTATTTGTCCCTGCCACTGAAGGGACTGAGCAGAATACCACCTGTGTTCCTGTCCCATCAACCACTCTACCCGGAGCCCTGAAGTCCCTTTTAATTGCCCTGGTGCTCGTCTTTTCAATCTCATCACTGCCAGCTGGGACTATCAGATCTGGGTAATAATCAGAGGGCTGAATCAGCCCAGGGAGTCTCCTGGTAATATCCCGTACCCAGGCCCCAGGGAGTGACCTGCTACAACTACCCTTCTTTTCTTTTTAGTGCTAGAGGTAGTGATCCATCTGACAGACGTAGTGTAATTGGGAGGCTCTCTGGGCAGATTATTTTCTTTGATGTCGTATGACTGACCCTCTGGATCCAGGGCCTCATACCTATTCTCAAGTGGTACCTGGGTAGGTGATGGGGGTAGGGAGGAATTTTTATTAACTCCCCAAGTAGGGACCTATTTCCACTTATCTTTATTTACTAGGTTTCCTCCTTCTGCCTGGTGGTAGGAGGCATGGAAGTCCTCTGACTCCTGGTGAGCTTCTCTCAGGGATGGAAGGGTGAAACTCCACCAGTCTATTTCCCTTTCACTTTCCCTAACACTTCTTAGTCTTTCTACTTCCTCTTTAAGCTCGGCCACCAGGCAGAGGAGATCATTCACCGGTTCGCACTGCACGCAGGCTTCTTTTTCATTGTCCCCTGGTACTACTGACAGGCTAAAAGACTCCTTACAGGAAGTGGTGTGGACAGATGCATCCTTCTTGGGGTGTTCTGTTTGGGTTGGTACACTCTTACTAGCTATAGCTTTTGATTGTTTGGAGACCATTGATGAAAAAAACCCATAACCAAACAATCCAACCAACCAAACCCCAACACAAAATAAAAACCCCACTAGGAGGAGGATCACTGCAACCCTGCCTGCTTGCCCTGCCTGTGCAAACTGCCACATGAAATGCTGTGCCACACCTTCAAAAATGTGCCATGCCCTCAAAGACGTGTCATATCCCTGTTTGCCCGCTCTGTGTCTCTGCACTACCTAGAGCCTTCTTTTAATCGCACCTCTGATGGCTGGAGGAAGCCCCTCCCTGCGCCTGAATGGCTGATGACCAGTCTTTCCAGCCAGACCCCAGCCCTACAGCACTATAGCAAGGCAAAGATCATAGCCAGGTTCAAACAAGAACTCAGATCATTAGGGAAGTTTGTGGTGATGAGGCCCTTAGGGTCTTGAGTGTGGGGTCACCAAGGCATGGGCTAGGCAAATGTTAAGAGCCAGTTTTAAACCAGTGCTTAATCTGTCACTAATCCTTAAAGGTACTAATACCAAAGGTAATTTTCCAGTCCATTGTTTTGATTCAAAGGAATTTACTGTAAAGTAAAGCACACCTTTATTGGCCTGGCTAGGGGGAGCGTGGGGCATGCAGGAGGTTAACACCAGACCTCCATGTGCATCTCCACCATGCTCATCTTACAGAACTTATTTATGCATTAACAAGTTTGGCATCTGCCTTGTTTGTTTACCTAAAAGTTACAGTCTTAAGGGGTTGGGGTCTTACATAACTTGTAGTTTTCTTATCTTAGGGTTACAAACATGGCACGCTATTCTTATTTAATACATTCATCATACCTATTTTGCTAAAGTTTAATTTTATTATTACACACTTTATTGCTATATTAGTTATACTTCATCTATAATTGGGTAATAATTATGTTCCTATTCTTTTATTACATTTTTCTACCCTTTGTGACAGTTCTTCTATTTGTCATTAAAATGGCAGTTAGTGTGCATCTTCCTTCTTATTGCTTAGCCCACCAGGGTTAAGCCCTTGTCCTGCAGAAAAAGTGGTTAGCCAACCCCATTAGCTCACATTTCTTTCCCTTATCATCTTAGTCCACTTGGTTTGGCTTTTTTCCAAGGGCAACTAGGCATAGCATCTACTATTTGTTTATCATCATAGCCCCTTCTGGGGCTAAGCTTCTTGTCTTGCAAAAGCAGTTGCAGTTGAGCACAGTAGCCAACACCCAACTTTTATTAATATATACCTTATACTAAGGTGCTTGTGTTAAAGGAGTCCTGTGTTTCATATATTAAAGGAGTCCTGTGTTTCAAGTCTCTACTCTTAAAACTTTTGCAAATTCTTTTGCAATTGTGATGTCATCCATACTTGAGATGTTACAGTCCACGTTTTACATCACATCCATAAGTTTACGGCCGTAAGGGCTATGGTTGTTAGTAACAAAATTAAAATCAGGTGGATTGAGAAATTAAAATGCTGGGTTGTTGTGGGTGATTGAGTCCATCCAAGAAAAATGTCACACCAGTGGTGTTCTCCTGTTTTTCCAATGGAGTCCACTATTTCCTTGATTCATTCCAGATCATGTTTGACAGTAATGATTTGTGGAAAAAAAATCCTCCACAATTTGTAAAAGTTGTAAAGCTGGTATGTTTATTACAGCGCTGGACACATGTGAGGATCACTCCCCTTAAAAGACATGCGTACCTCTGGGAACTCAGATCCTTTTTTATCTTCCTTACTAATCCATATGCCTGGAATTTCACAATAGGTTCATACATATTCATTTTACTGATTTCCCATTACACTTGCAGCTAGTTACCCTTGCAGCTATTTTTTTATCAGAAAGTACAGAAAGAAATCCTGGATCATCCTGCTCTGTCTCCTGCAGTCTCTCCATCTGTTTCAAAGTTCGAGCCCCCCCCCTCCCCTTATCTCTGTCCTTCTGCTGAAGCAGTTTCTTCGAGCTTAGGTTTTTTTGCGAGAACAGGCAGTCAGACCAAACAGCCATGTTTGCAAGCTACAGACTTAATTCAAAGATGTACATTTTACCTAAATCTGAAATGGATTTCTACTCTGGAAAATTTCCACTCTGTCTCAGTATTGCTCGCTGACCGGTCTCTTTAACATATATTGTCATAGTGTCCAAGTCTGGATGTTGCAGCATCTGTTTTAAGCTACTGTTATCCTTTGTGATTTTTGCAGTTGGGACTTCATGGTAGGATATATACTCATCTTGTACAAGCTGATATGTAGTAATGAGGGTACTGTAATTAAAGTCACAACCTACTCTCCTTGTACAAGTACAAACACAAAAATTGGTATGGTTAGTAGGTTCAACACAGTCATCTATAGTTACATTTGGGCAATTAGTTGAACACATGCATATCCATTTCCTATGTAATATGCCTGGGACTTTCTTTTCCAAGAAGGGAACATCTCAAAGGTACATGCGCTATCTTGTGTGTCCAAACATAAGTCTTCTGTCTCCAGCACTGCATCTTCACAAATAAATCCCAAGTGATTATGGGGAATGCACCCTTACAGTTTGCCATTTTTTAGTCTTGTATTTTCCCCAGATATTGTGTCCTATAGGCCTGATTGTGGTTCCATTATGTTTGGTTCCCAAAGCAGCAATAGGAAAAATGCTGGTGACAGAAGCATTTTTGTATGGTTAGAACATAAGCTGTAATGTTTTCATTATGTGGCTCATAAGTGAAATTGACTAGTTTCCACCACAACTGGTACTGTTTTTCAAATTTTGTGACATTTTTAGCAATTATTTCTTGTAGTTCATACAGCAAAATACCTGATCTTCCTTCTCTAATTACACCAGATACCACTGTTTGCATCCACTGCTGTGCTTGTGATGCCTTGGAGCAGCTACCTAGAATAGAGGCTAGACAAGATTAAGAGAATAAAAGCAGGTATTTATTAAAGGCCCTCAATAGGTACACCTTGGGCAGTCAGAAGCCTCCCAGAGTCTACACCCAAGATGGACAATGGTCTCAAGTTTTTCAGAAAATTATAAGTTTGTCCCATTTTCATATCAAGGGTTAATCCTCCAATTACGGCTTCAGATAATGAAATCATATACCTCCGGTTTGCTTCCTTCAGTTCACATTTGTTTATAATTTCAGGGCCTGAGGCAGTAGGGTGTCCTTGAGTTTCAGGCCTAGAGGGATTATTTTGTCTGACCAACATGTGAAGACAGTAACTAACACTCTATATGGAGTTTAGAGTTATACACTAATGCAGTACAGGATTTGAAAAATATAAACACTAAAATCCTAAGGCATCATTCCCCTCACTTTAGAGGCTTGACAAAGCCTCTACCTTGTCAAGTCTCTATGCTAAATATCCACTAGCAGTATGTATCTAACACCAGTATATATCTTAAAACAGTAAATACTTAACAACAGTAATGTTTACACAGTCGGCTATCATGCAAACAAGAATTATCATTGCAACTATTACGAACAGTTCTTTAAGCACAGAAGAAGAGCTATTTAAATCACATACTCATATGTATCAGTCTCTGTTTTCCCAGTTGTTTCAGGAGCAGAAGCCTTCTTGACTCTGGAGTAGGCAATCCAGGGTCTTTTGCCAGCAACTTTGACTGCGGTGAGGGTAGTTGTGGGGGCCTGAGTTAACTTATGTATTGTAAGTGTATGGCAGTTAAAGATCTCTCTATTGTATTAGTGACCCTGCCCTGATTCTGGTTATTGTAAATGGGCTGCAGCTGTGATGTCCTTGATTGGGCAGCAGCTGTAGCCCATGGAGGCAACTGAGATAAAAGGGGGCGGGGTGGTCAGGGAGAGCCTGGGGAGAGGAGCCCTGACTGAGAAGCAACAACACCACTGCTGTGAAGATCTGCCATGAGAAAACCACCCAGAAGGTATGAGACTCAGGAAATATAATTATACAACAATATGAATACAACATCTGGTGACCCCGACGTGATTAAGAACATGCAGCCAAGGAAAGAAGGTGTGGAATCCCCCGGACAGCTGTGAGCTGTGGCAGCCTGAGAGCTGGGACTATAGAAGTAAAGACAGCTGCGAGCTGTGGCAGCCTGAGAGCTGGGACAGATATGTGTGTGGCAGCCTGAGAGCTGGGACAGATATGTGTATGGCAGCCTGAGAGTTGGGACAGATATGTGTATTGTAGTTGTAGGGTTGCTAGGCTGGGACAGATATGTGTATGGCAGCCTGAGAGTTGGGACAGATATGTGTATTGTAGTTGTAGGGTTGCTAGAAGTAAAAGAAAAAAAAAAGAAAAAAAAAAGAAAAAAAAAAAAAGAAAAAAAAGAAAAAAAAAAAAAAAAGGAGGATATGTATATATTCTATGTATGAGCTGTGGCAGCCAGAGAGCTGGGACTAGACAGCTGCGAGCTGTGGCAGCCAGAGAGCTGGGACAAAAATGTCTATGGTAATTGTAAAATTGGTAAAAGTAAAGGGGGAAATGTGGGGGCCTGAGTTAACTTATGTATTGTAAGTATATGTATGGCAGTTAAAGATCTCTCTATTGTATTAGTGACCCTGCCCTGATTCTGGTTATTGTAAATGGGCTGCAGCTGTGATGTCCTTGATTGGGCAGCAGCTGTAGCCCATGGAGGCAACTGAGATAAAAGGGGGCGGGGTGGTCAGGGAGAGCCTGGGGAGAGGAGCCCTGACCGAGAAGCAACAACACCACTGCTGTGAAGATCTGCCATGAGGAAACCACCCAGAAGGTATGAGACTCAGGAAATATAATTATACAACAATATGAATACAACAGGTAGTCAGCAGGACTTGGAATGGTTCCCTCCACTTGGCCTGTAAAGGATCACTGTCTCACCACTTAACATAGACCCAGTCTCCAGGTTGGAAGGGATGTGCAGGTGTGTCCAGTCCTATGGGTCTGGATCGCATGATGTAATTCTGGAGCTTCTGCAAAGTGGAACCTAAAGCAATTAGATATCTCTGTAAATAAAGTTTCCCCTTCATGTGAATTTCACCTGGAACATGAGGAATCTGATATGGCCTGCCATACAGTATTTTATAGGGACTGATGTTATCCCTCCGCCTTGGTTATATGCGGATCCTCAGTAATGATATAGGCAAGGCCTGGACCCATTTCATCGATGTTTGCTGACAAATTTTGCTAATTTGTGTTTTAAGGGTTCCATTCATACATTCAACTTTACCACTTGCTTGGGGTAGGTAAGGTGTATGCAGATCCCAAGTAATTCCCAAAATCCAGCTAACTTCTTTAACCACTGTTGCAACAAAATGTGGTCCCCTATCTGATGACATTCCTAAAGGAACCCCAAATCTTGGAATTATATGATTGAGCAAAACTTTTACCACCTCCTTGGCTGTGTTAGTGCAACAGGGGTAAGTTTCAGGCCACCTCCTGAAGGTGTCAACTAAAACCAGTATATACCGGTATCCTTTTTCCATGGTAACTCCACAAAATCTATTTGCCATTAATCTCTAGGAAGATCTCTTGCCTTTGTTACTCCTAACACAACTCTTTTCCTCGTATCAGGGTTGTTTTTACAGATTTCACATTTGCTCACTACTGATTGTACAGTATCAGTCATTCCCTTTCCTATTAATACCTTTTTTAGATGTTTCAAAAGATTTTCAACCCTGAAATATGTGCTTTCATGTTCTCTCTTAGCTAGCTCCGGAAGGATCAAGGGTGAGACTATAACCTGATGTCCTAGGATGACTTTATGATGCTTATTTCCCCAATTGTCTGTTCTGTTTATGCTGGATATTATATTCTGTGCCTTCAAGACTGGTTCTGAGAGCGAAGGCAGGGAGAAGAAGAAGTAGCATGGAGTTTGTTATCAGAGACTGCACTCACTCCTCCACATTCTTCCCTGGAGCCCTCCTTTGCTTTTTAGTTAGTTTAGCTAGCTGAGGCAGAGAAGTTTTCCCTGGGCTGTTTTTCTTTCCCTTTTCTTGGAACTGTTCAAACCTGCTCCGGACTGGGGACCCGGCGAAGCACCAAGAGCTTGCACTTTGAGGCCCACCAGGGCCTACTCTGGGCAGAAGCCTTTCACAGTGCCGGAGGGATTGATAACAGAGCGACCACCCACAGGAGAGACTTTCTGAATTTGCCATCTGTTCAGAGCAGCGAATGAGTTTTGTCATCTGGTATTGTTCATTTTTTTTGTGATGGGGAGTGTTTTGCCTGTTAAAGAAACAGTTTTTTTTCCACTTCTCTCTGAGGAAATTTTTCCTGAACTGGTTGGGGGGAGGGGCCACATGGGATTGCTTTCTTGGGAGGGGGGGGTCTTTTGGAGGTTTTCTCTCAAAGTTGCCCTAAACCAGGACACCTGATTTGCTGATGTAACAGCCCATCCACTTTCTATGATCTCAGCCTTAAGGAACCTAATTAGTTTGAGCTCTGCCTAATCATACTTTGGGGTGAACCCTGACAGATCAGTCTCCTTTTGTGGAATTACTGCGAGAATACCTTTTCCTGCAATCACTCTCACTGCTTTATCAGCAAAGCAATTTCCCAGTTTTGCAGTGGTTTTCCCTTTTTGATGACCCTTACAATGTGTGATAGCTACTTCTGTGGGTTTTCTAATGCTCTCCAAGAGGGCATGTATCTGTTCAGCATGTTTGATTTGATTGCCTTGAGCATTCAACAGTCCTCTCTCCTTCCAGATGGTTTCATGGGCGTGGAAAACACTAAATGCATATTTAGAATCAGTCCCTATATTTACCTTCTTTCCTTTGCTCAGGTCTAGGGCTCTAGTCAGTGCAATCAGTTCCGCTTTCTGCAATGACACATCTGCTGGCAGGGCCTTTGCCTCAAACACTTTGTCCTGGGTTGTTAATGCATAACCTGTCATCTGCTTACCATTTCTCATGAAGCTGCTCCCATCTGTAAAAAGCTTCCAATCTGGATTTTCTAGGGGCACATCCTTCAGGTCTGGTCTGCTGGAATAGACCTCTGATTGTCTGCAAACAATCATGCTCAGGCACATCGTCAATTAAGGTGGAGGACAGCTACATAGCAAATCACGACTGACACAGAATGATTGGAAAAAAATATGGATATGCTGGAAACTCAGGCCTAAATAACACAGATAGTGGGGAAAGGTTTTTAGGAAAATTACTATTGTATTAGTGGTAGATAAAACAAAAATTGAAAGAGGTGAGTGTTTTGACCTGCTGCACTGTACTGTATAAATGTTTTCCTACTATTTTCTTGGTTAGGTCAAGGCATTTTCTCCACAGTGAGACTTATTATATTCTTCTTGTACTATTTTCCACAGAATTCTACTTGGCACTACAGTTTGTCCATCAGGGATAATATAAAAATTGTTTTTTAACTGAGCATTTAAGTCTTTATCATTTCATATCACAGCCAATGCCTGTACCTGTTCTTTTTCTGTCACCTTTTTGGCCTCTAAGTCTGCCAATCAGTTTCCCATCTCCTGTCCTGTGCTACCCTTTTGATGTCCTTTACAATGCATAATTGCCACTTGTAAGGGTAGGTTGATGGCGTCTAGTAGTCATAGGATTTCTTTTGTGTGCCTAATTTGTTTTCTGTGTGATGTTAAAAGTACCCTTTCTTTCCGTACAGTTCCATGGGCATGCACTGATAAAGCCCGTATTGGCCTTATCATAGGCAGAGCAAGAGCCCAAGATCTCTGTCCCCAGGGGGACAGAGTGCCAGAAGCTAGCTCGCTCAGCCAAAGAGACCGCGGGTCAAACTTCCAGCAAGCAGGGTGATATTCAGCTCTTATAGTGATTAGCCAGCTCATAAGATTTCAGCTTGCTGCTGGGTAAGTTTGCCCTTGACTCGAGGCTCCAGCAGACGGAGAGAGAGGAGAAGGAAGAAGACGCCGGCAATTCAATGAAGATGGCTTTATTTGGGGAGTCCGTGAAGAGTCTCAGCTCTTCTTTTGAGTTGGTAGGGGTACAGTATGCTATTTTTATAGCCTTGGCCAGAATCCAAGCTTTGACCAATGGCAAAGAGTTAGAGGGACCATAAAGCGACCAATAGGTAAGGGTTACAAGCTTTTTCCTTAAAAGGGTATAAAGATAAGTTCTGAGTCGGGGGGTCAGGAACTTCTCTGCTGCTGTGTCAGCATTCCTATTGTTAAATTCTCCATGGCGCCTTTGCTAAACCTGTAGGGTTTACTACAACTCCACTTTGTGTTTTTACAAAAAAGGCATTCGCGATAGTTCTTTTGAAACAGTGAACAAGACACGAGAACATAGCTAACACAATAACAACTACAAGTGTTTTGCAGAGAAAAGAAGAAACCTCACAACTTTATAAAAGTTGTAAAGCTCGGTATGCTTTTATTACGTGCCGGACGCAAGTTCTCCTAACAAGGCATGCGTACTTCTGAAGACTTCAGGTCGTCTTTTATCTTCCTCTCAAATGCACATGCATACAGTTTCACAATAAGTTCATACATATTCATTTTGCGTGACATTTAGCACTAGTTCTTCTTTATTAGAGGAATTCCTAGGTCTGGGGCAGATCGACCTTGTGGTAATTTCTGTTTTTCTTTCTCTGTCTCTTTGCTGTCTCTGGAATGTGGCCTTTCTTTCAGCTTTGGCCCTACAGACCTCTCACCTCTCCCAGGCACTTCACCTAATTCAGAATGGATCTTCACTCCGTCTCATTCTCCCCTTTCTTAGGAAATAAGTAAATTTTTTTACTTAATGAAAACTTTCACAACAGTAAGTGTCTTTTAGTGCTTTACCGTGTGCTTTTGACAAAGATGTTAGTACAGCTATTTGTTGTAGCATTCTTCAGTACTAAATTAACAATATAATAGATAGTCTTAAACTTATCTCAACTAATATTAGTAAGACTACAATGGGGTGACACAACTTATTAAAGATTCTATTCGCAGTTGGTGACCGTCTAAAGATCACATCTAATAATTTTAACAAAATTACATATACAGAGATTAGAATGGTTTCTACTAGACAGAATAACATCATTGCTATTAATTTGTACAGCAGCACAAGCAGTTCTCAAGCATACTCCTTTTTTTAGTATATACGAGCACAGTTTTCTGGTCAGTGACTGGATGGACTTCGAAGTGACAAATACTCTGTTCAGTGTCTAAACACACATCTTGAGCATTAATAGTATTGCTTTCGCAAATGAATCTCATCTGTTCTCTAGTAATGCAGGATTCTAAGTTTACTGTCTGCTACTTTCTATTCATCTTTCGTGCTCACACTCTATGTTCTGAAGGATAGAGTATTGTTTTTTTATGGTTTGATCTTAGAGCGATGGTGGGATTGACAACATAAACAGTGGCATTATGTATGGTAAGCACAAACGCAGTTGCTACATTAGAAACAGGATCATAGGTGAAATTCACCATAGTCTGCTAGGTTTGAAACTTCTTTTCAGCATCAATTGCATTATCTTACACAATTTCTTGAATTTCAGCTGGAAAATTACCTTCACCCCTTTCCCATATGATCAGAACTGCTGTTGCTTGTATCTATAACTGTGCTTGTATACAACTGAAAGCTAAAGACACATTATCTTGAACTCTACTAAGTGCTTTTACTATCAACTTGTGGTCTTGGTCTCCGGCCTTTTTATACTTCTTTACTTTGGCAGTACTTTTGAAATCTGTCACTGGCTAGTTCTCAATGCTAATAGAGATTACTGTAAAGGCTGCTTCAATTTTGTTAGGCTACCTGCTGCAGTGGCCAGTTTATTCACTAGTATTTCTGAATCAATTCTATTTAAAACTCCTAATCTTGTCCCTAATATGCTAGTTAGATGTTTGTTATGGGGAACAGGAACTGCTTCTGTTTATGACCATCCCTCTCTGCCAGAGGGATGTGCTGGGCTCACACTGCAAATTCAGACACACTTCACAAGTGTATCTGACAGAGGTTTAGGTCATATTTGAGGCAGATGTTTGTTCTGAAATGTAGAGACCTCAGGAATCTCCTTCCCCCTCCAGAGCACCTGATTTCTCAGATGTGTGGCAAGCAGGAATGTCTCTCTTGGTCTACGAAACTTCACTTACTTTGCTCTTAGCTTCAGGTCTAAGCTTCAAGTAAATAATGAAGGGGAAGTCTGAGAGAAGAGCCTAAATTCATTGCAGTGCCTCAGAAGAAACTGGGATCAGGTTTCTGCTACTTGAAACACTCAGCACAAAAGTGATGCTCAAAATCTTACAGCCTGCTGCTGAGCTCTGGGGGGGGGGGGTCTTTCTCTACTTCTTTTAAGCAGAATCTAATTGCTTCAGACTGGGACAATCACTGATCTAAATCTCAGTAGGAAAGGGGATAGCTATAAATAAAGAAAATCACTTCTCTTGCTTGGGTTAATTTACTACTTGCAGTTCAGCACCTTTTACTAGTCATTGCTTGGGTGTTCAGCCAACTGGCTTGGAAAATGACTTAAGGAAATTGATTTCTTGGTGTTCTTGGTTTTAGGCACTAGGAGAGCTGGCTCTTTCTTTTTTTGTTCTGCTCTTGAGATATGCTTGTTTTAGTCTGAACTAGTATGGGGTGTATAAGGCCCTGCTGTGGTAAAAAGTGCAGTGTCTAGCTTTCAAAGGGAGTTTTTAGGAAGGAGGAGCAGGCTGGTTGGATTTTTGAGATGTTAATTTGCATTATCAACTCCACACATTTGAGAGACTATTCTGGATTGAATAATAGCTGTTGTTCAGTCACATCTACTTTGAATTCAAATGAATGTCTGATATTAATTCGAGCTCAAAGGCAGGTCACTTCTACAGGCTGTATCAAGGTGAAATTACACTAACAGTTTGATTCACTTAGGTTATCACAGACTTCCTGGTGTTCATATACACCAGGGGAGGTTCAGACACTAATTACATCTGGTCTCTCATAAGCTACTTTATTGATGACTTGGCATCTTACTTTGATTTCTTCTCTTCTGATTCTTTGAAGAGCCTACAGTTCTTGTCTTTGCCATTCTTGCTCTCTACATATCTGATTCTCGTGGATTACTACAGTAGATATGTTTAAATCTTTTATCTCAGAAGGTTTTCTTGTGGATCTAGTATACTGATTAAATGCTAGGGACTAAGGCCATTTAGCATTACTTTGAACAGAGGTACTCTCGAGTTCTGAAACTTCAGTTATGATTACACACAATACAATTCTACAAACTAAAATATGAGCTACTCCTGACCGCAATATACTCATTTTGCCCGAGTAAGTTTTAAACTCAGTTCATTGTTTCTTGGTGTCACTCTTTAAGGGGTTTCTGGGCCTTCTTCACTTAAGAGTGATGGATCTAGGCATTCTGCTTTTTGATTTTGATTGCAGTGAAGGTGGTGAGAAGTACTCGCAGTGGTCTCTCCCACTGTGGTTCTGAAGTCTTCTCTGTAAGAGACTTAACATATACATCATCTCTAGGCTAACTCCTTGCTCTGAGTTCTAGCTACATGTTTCTCAATTACTCTCAGCTGTTTGCTTAATGCTACTATGTAGGTGGACATTCTGGACATTCTCTTTGTATTCTATATGGTCTTCAATAAGGCATTCTAAAAGGACTCAGCATTCTTTTAGCTCAAGGTTTAGTTTGAATTTGCAATAGTGCTAGTGGAAGAGTTTGGGCTAGGGTAGATGTCCTGGTTTAGGACAAATTAGGGGGAATCTCCAAAAGGGAGCCCCCCAAACAAAACAAACCTCCAACCACCCCTCCCCCAACACCGGGTTCGGGAAGGAATTTCTCGGAGGAGCAAAGTGGAAAACAAAACCTATTTATTTACAAGTAACAAAAGAACACTCCCCAACACAAGAAAAGGAAAGAAACAGACTGTGTGTGGTGAGGGCGTCAAGCTTCTCTTGCAAGCTCCAGGTGTCCTGGACGTCTCAGGTCAGGTCCGGAGCCGGTCCAGTATCTTCAGGGGAGGATAAGAAAGAGGGAACAAAAGAAAAGAAAAAAAACAGCGCAAAAAGCAGAAAGCAAGCAAGCAAAGCGGCTAGCCAAGCCAAGCAGCAAAAAGCCAAAAGCCAAAAAGACCTGGTCAAACACTCCCCCCCCTCTCTTCCCCGCCCCGCCGCAGCAAGACAGCCGGGGGGGGGAAAGAGAGAAAAGGCACAGCTGCCAGACACAACACACGATATTGGGATAAAGGCTGTCAACCCACGACACTCCACCCCTTATCCCATATCGTGAATATACAATAAAAACTTTCATTTCACTTACTCACACCTTTGACACTTACGCATTCCTCTCATCTTACTTGCTCAGACCTTTGACACTTACAGTTTCCTTCTGTCTCACATTCAACAAACAATGACATTCATATATGAGTCTCATCCCACAATCAGGTCTCCCTGAGGTACACACTGTGTTGTTCCATCTTTCTGCATTATCCACCATGTATAACCTGGTCCTTGAGCAAAGACAATCCCACGGATGGGTTTGTCTGTACTCGAGGCAGGGTTGATCCATACTGTCTTTCCCAACAAACCTCTGACATGGGCCACTGGGGCTTTATCCCCATCTACTATATTAAGGAGCTCAGACTGAGCAGGACCTGCTCGGTTGGTGGAACCTCGAGTGTTAACTAACCAGGTAGCCTTTGCCAAATGCTGCTCCCAGTTTTTTAAAGACCCCCCACCCAATGCTTTTAAGGTGGTTTTTAACAATCCATTATACCTTTCCACCTTCCCTGCAGCTGGTGCATGATAGGGGATATTGTATATACACTCAATGCCATGTTCCCTAGCCCAAGTATTAATAAGATTGTTTTTAAAATGAGTCCCATTATCCGACTCAATTCTCTCGGGAGTACCGTGCCTCCAAAGGACCTGCTTTTCAAGGCCCAAGATAGTGTTATGGGCTGTAGCATGAGACACAGGGTAGGTTTCCAACCATCCCGTGGTGGTTTCTACCATGGTTAGTACATAGCGCTTGCCCTGGCGGGTCTGAGGCAGTGTGATGTAATCAATCTGCCAGGCCTCCCCATATTTGTACTTAGACCACCGCCCCCCATACCAGAGGGGCTTCACCCGCTTGGCCTGCTTAATGGCAGCGCACGTCTCACAGTCACGAATAACCTGAGAGATACTGTCCATGGTTAGATCCACCCCTCGGTCTCGTGCCCACTTATAGGTGGCATCTCTACCCTGGTGGCCTGAGGCATCATGGGCCCATCGTGCTAAGAATAACTCTCCCTTATGCTCCCAGTCGAGATCTATCTTCAACTCCCCTATCTTTGCAGCCTGATGTACTTGCTGGTTGTTTTGCTGCTCTTCATTAGCTCTACTGGGGACATGGGCATCTACATGGCGAACCTTCACAGGTAACTTCTCTAACCGAGTAGCGATATCTTTCCACTCTTCCGCAGCCCAAATTGGTTTTCGTCTTCGCTGCCAGTTCGCCTCTTTCCATCTCTTCAGCCATCCCCATAGAGCGTTGGCTACCATCCAAGAATCGGTATACAAATAGAGCCTTGGCCACTTCTCTCTCTCTGCAATACCTAGGGCCCGTTGAATAGCTTTGATTTCAGCAAATTGACTGGATTCGCCTTCTCCTTCAGTAGCCTCTGCAACGCGTCGAGTGGGACTCCATACAGCTGCTTTCCACCTCCGTTTCATCCCTATGACGCGACAAGAACCATCGGTGAATAGAGCATAAAGCGTTTCTTCTGCTGGTAACTGATTGTATGGCGGAGCTTCCTCAACCCGGGTCACTGGCTCTTGTTCCTCATCCGCAACACTAAAGCTTTCACCTTCGGGCCAATTTGTAATTATTTCCAGGATCCCAGGGCGATTTAACTTCCCAATTTGAGCGCGCTGCGTAATGAGGGCAATCCACTTACTCCAAGTAGCATTGGTGGCATGGTGGGTAGAGGGAACCTTTCCTCGGAACATCCATCCCAGCACTGGTAGTCGGGGTGCCAGAAGGAGTTGTGCCTCTGTACCAATCACCTCTGAGGCGGCTTGGACTCCTTCATAGGCGGCCAAGATTTCTTTTTCTGTTGGAGTATAGTTATCTTCAGACCCCCTGTAGCTCCGACTCCAAAATCCCAATGGCCGGCCTCGGGTCTCGCCAGGCACCTTCTGCCAAAGGCTCCAGGACAGACCATGGCTCCCGGCTGCAGAGTAAAGCACGTTCTTCACATCTGGTCCCGTCCTGACTGGACCAAGGGCTACAGCATGAGCGATCTCCTGCTTGATCTGGATGAAAGCTTGCTGCTGCTCAGGGCCCCAATGGAAGTTGTTCTTCTTGCGGGTAACCAGATAAAGGGGTCTCACAATCTGACTATACTCAGGGATGTGCATCCTCCAGAAACCTATAGCACCTAAGAAAGCTTGTGTTTCCTTCTTATCAGTTGGTGGGGACATAGCAGTGATTTTGTTAATAACATCCGCAGGAATCTGACGCCGTCCATCTTGCCACTTCACCCCCAAAAACTGAATTTCTCGGGCAGGTCCCTTGACTTTGCTCTTCTTAATGGCAAATCCGGCTTCCAAGAGAATATGAATGATCTTTTCTCCTTTCTTGAACACTTCTATTGCCGTGTTCCCCCAAACAATGATATCATCAATATATTGTAAATGTTCTGGAGCCTCACCCTCTTCTAGTGCAGCCTGGATCAGTCCATGACAGATGGTAGGACTGTGTTTCCACCCCTGGGGCAGTCGGTTCCAGGTATACTGCACTCCCCTCCATGTAAAAGCAAACTGGGGCCTGCATTCTGCTGCCAGAGGGATGGAGAAAAATGCGTTAGCAATATCGATGGTCGCATACCACTTTGCTGCCTTGGACTCCAGCTCGTACTGCAGTTCCAGTATGTCCGGTACAGCCGCACTCAGTGGTGGAGTCACTTCATTCAAGGCACGATAGTCCACAGTCAGTCTCCATTCTCCGTCAGATTTTCGCACAGGCCAGATAGGGCTGTTGAAGGGTGAGTGGGTTTTACTGACCACCCCTTGGCTCTCCAGCTCTCGGATCATTTTGTGGATGGGGATCACGGCATCTCGATTCGTCCGGTACTGCCTGCCGTGCACTGTTGAGGTGGCAATTGGCACTTGTTGCTCCTCTACCTTCAAGAGTCCTACTGCAGATGGGTTCTCTGATAGTCCAGACAAGGTATTCAATTGTTTAATACCCTCTATCTCCACTGCAGCTATTCCAAAAGCCCACCTGAATCCCTTAGGATCTTTGTAATAGCCATTCCGGAGGAAGTCTATGCCCAAAATACACGGAGCCTCTGGACCAGTCACAATCGGATGTTCCTGCCACTCCTTCCCAGTCAAGCTCACCTCAGCTTCCAACAAAGTCAACTGTTGTGATCCCCCCGTCACTCCAGCAATGGAAACAGGTTCTGTCCCCACGTGTTCCGATGGCATTAAGGTACACTGTGATCCAGTGTCAACCAATGCTTCATAGTCTTGTGGCTCTGATGTGCCAGGCCATCTGATCCACACCTTCCAGAAAACCCAGTTTTCCCGTGCCTCTTCCTGGCTGGAGGCAGGGCCCCTCTAAGCCAGGTTGTCCTTCTTTCCTTGGGCATATGCCCTAGAAGTTCCTTCAAGGGGATCAGACATGTCATCGTCATCAGCATACTTAACATCTCGGCTACGAGCGACCGGAGCTGCTCTCTTTTTGGTGATACTTCCTCTTTCCTTCAAATCACGCACCCGTTGTGCCAAAGCAGCGGTGGGTTTTCCGTCCCATCTCCTCATGTCTTCTCCGGACTCACGCAGAAAAGCCCATAACTCAGCCCGTGGGATGTACCTTCTCTCCCCATCAAAGGAGCGCCAGTGTTGGACACCAGGGCCTCTAATTTGTACAGCCGAGATTTGAATAAGGTCCTCCTTAATCTCTTCCCGGAGTTTCTTATGATTCTCCTCTATTTTGTCCTCTAGTTTCTGCAGTCGGGTTTCCACTGCTGCAATTCTGGCATGAGTTGGGCCATGCACAGCATCTGCATACGCTCGAAGCTTCTTTGCCATATCGAGCACAGTCTCATATGTATCATCCCGCTTCATTATTGCTAGGGCAGAAGCGTATTCAGGTGGCCCAAGTCGCACAAGTTTCCTCCACATTATAGGTGTGCATGGTACCAGGTCCGGATTCCTAGTTGTTGTATCATCTGAGAAAATGAGCTCTGCCACCGCCATCTCTCTCAGGCGTTGGATCCCCTGTTCTATGGTCTTCCACCGTGTCTGCTGTATATAGAGATCATCCGTACACAGGTATCATTCTGCTACGCTTCTTAGGACCCGTTCCCAGAGGCTGTGAGGGTTAGCCCCCCTCATCATACCTTGATCAATGACAGGATCATGTGACAGGGATCCCAAATGCTTTGCTTCAGTACCATCCAAAATCGTAACATCCCCTACAGCATCCCAAAGGCGGACTAACCAACTAATTATAGATTCGTCAGGTTGTCGTCTGTAATCCTTTCTTAGGCCTCTGAGGTCCTTCAGAGAAAAGGAGTCAATATTAGCTCCAGAATCTGTGCCCCTTGATGTGGCCTCTGATTTTGGTGAGGGTCCTTCTCCTGCATCATCATCATCATCATCATCCTCCACCTTTCGATCGGTCTTGCCTTTACACTTTCACCTCTTGTATTAGCTGCAAGAGCCATGGGTTGAGGCCTATTGTCTGATTCAGCTGCTAGCCTGGAGCCTGGGATGTTAGCTGCAGCCTGGGTCACTGGGATAGTAACTAACTTATCTCCCTGTTCCCTTTCTGCTGTCTGCTGCTCCACAGTATCTAGCAGAGTATGGTAAACAAACGCCAAGGCCCAGCTCACTGCAGTAATCCTTTCTTCCTTAGTATTACCATGGCACTTCTCCCTCAAATACTTTGCCACCTCGACTGGGTTCTGAATTTGATCAGATGGAAAGTCCCAGTCTAAAGGATCGGAAAATTCCTTTAAAGTCTGGCCCATATCCTCCCATTTCCCACTCCAGTCAAGATTTTTCCTGCTTTGTTTTACTCCTAAATCAGGAGTCTCTCTAACCCCTCTAGAAATCTCAGCTTTCATTTTATATACACTCCAGACAGTATAGAAAAGGCTTAATAAATTAAATGCCAGAAAGATGGTTTCTTTTAAACTCAGGGGAAATTCAGTATTTTCTAATAGAGATGTCAACAATTTGGAGGAGAAGAAGGAAGACAAAGGCTGAAAAGTCCCTTCCCCTTCTTCTCCCCAAACAAACTGAGTACACAGCCATAACAACAATCCATACATTCCTGAAACAAAGTCCAGCATTTTTATAAACCTCCGACAAATCATCACACATAAGACCAGCCCAATGACTATTCTGGTTAGTGCCCCCCGCTTACAAAAGCTACTTATTAGGGACAACACCAGAAGTATTTCTGGGTAAGGAAATAACCCTAGGGACCACAAAGGTATTAAAACTTCAACAACCCCTAGGGACCAGAAATACCGGCAAACTTCCACCCCAAATGACATTATGAATTACCAATATGCCCACAAAACAACCAAAACCAAAATATTATTGTTATAGGTTTTTTTTCCACTGTCTTTGGCCTCTGTTTTCCGGCCAACGCACCAAAAAATATACTGTCCTGGTTTAGGTGTCTGTGCCGCCTCTGCAAACTGGGGAAAAAACCCTCCCTGCTCTGACTTCCGGGTCTTTGCGTCATCATCGGGCGCCTGCCGCGCTCCGTAGCAGTCGCAGGGATGCTGCAGTCGTCCCGTGTGCCTTAATCCCGCTCGGCACAGCTGCCGCGACCTGTGTGCGTTCCCCGAGTGGCCGCTGCCTGCCAGCCATCACAGTCGCGCAGGTTGTCCCCTTCGTGCTTGTAATAAGTAGCAATACGTTTGTTCATTAATAGCTAGATAATTTAAATTATAAAACAATAGCTAAACAGCTCTTGTTTATCAAGATATAATGTATACCTATGTGCAGTCACATATGGTAAAACCTTTAAACTTCGTGAGAATTGCTTTGCTTACAAGCCCCCCTCATAAGTATAGGAGACCCTCTGTAACTAGATACAGCTACATCTGGTAACAATTATTAACTTCGCTAGAATTGCTTGGTTTGCAAATGCCACCCCATAGGTATAGAAGACCCTCTGTAACTAAATACTGTCACATATGGTAACAATTACTAACCTTGCAAGAATTGCTTAGCTTGTAGAATTTAGACTTATAGATATGCCTTATAAGGAAAGCGGCCAAAGAGGAAGACTTGGGGCCTTCATCCCACGACCACCAGAAGGCAGAGAAAGACCTCCTAGCAACCGGAGGAGCAAGTGCAGGAGACAGACCACGTCATCCAGGAATCCGGAAGAAAGGGACAATAAAAAGCGAACTTTAAAGGGGGAAAGTTGCACGCCTAAGAGGAGCAGGGACTCCTGGCTGCCCAGCGCTGAACCTTGCTTATTCTTGCTTGCATAATAATAAAGATAATTATATGATTCTTAAATTTGGTGGATTCGTTTATTACAGTGTGCGTCTTTGACACTCCCTGCGTGAAACTGCCGCTGCCATCGCGCATGGGCCCGCCGCCGCCAGCACCGCGCCTCCCGCTCCCGCGCTCTGCTCCGCCCGGCCCCACTCGGTGCTGCTCCCGCAACCGCCGGGCATGCCCTGGACGGCTGCTGACCGCCCACTGCTGCTGTGTCTGCGACTCCCCCCGCTGCCCCCGTGGCCCCCCTGCTGGCCTCCGCAACCCCTACTGCTGCCTCTGCGTCTCCCCTGGGCTGCTGGCTGTCTGGAGCCATCGTGGTACGGGTTCGCCAGTCGCTGAGAAGCAGCTCTTCCCCGGGTTTCCGACTCCCTCCACCCTCCTCCCCCTGAAAGTTCTGGGGTTTCTGGGCGTTCTGGGGACCCATGGGACCCTGAGGACTCTGGAGATAATGCCAATTCCTCCCACACCTGTTTGGTAGGGATTGCTTTATCCCCTCCCTGTACGGTAAGGGCAACTGCCACCTGCTGATGGCAGGATGACTTCCCTTCCCCCATCCTTGAGAGAATACTTGCTGCCTGCTGATAGCTGGCAGACCCTGTGGAATTCTACAAAATTGCCTCTAACATTACCCTTGCTGGGGAAAAAAGCTTCAAGGCCGTTTTATCTTTTTTCAGAGATTTTTACAGGGTGTGTGGCTGTCATGCCCTGTAGGGCTGACAAGATGCTGCGTTGTTCCTGGGAGCATGTACCTCCCATGTTCTCAATTTTGACCTTTCTTACCAAAAGCTGAATCATCTGCAAGGCCAGTCTAGAGTTTGCCCTGATCACTGTCCATCAGCTCGCAGGTGAGGATTTTCCAGGCTGGCTTCTGGTCCTCCTTGCTTCCGGGTCGAGCTTGAAATGAATCTCGGCAGAGGTCGAGATGTTCTTTCTGGATTTTTTCCTTGAGAGTGCTTGTTTTCTTTCCTTCTCGGGCTGGATTTCAGTGGCTAATAGCTGGTGGTGTTGCTGCTTGCCAAGAGCCCACCTGGGTGCCCTCTTGGAGCCCACCCAGGGACGCCAATTGTCGGGATAATTAGCTTGTCAGAGTGACCCCGAGAAAAGTTCGAAAGTCTCTTTTCCCAGCCTGGCGCTTGAAGAAGGAGTCAGAACTCTTCATTTCTCGGTCTCAAGGTTGTTTATTTTATCTGTAAAAAATTTTCTCCTGCCCTGCTGAGGTCAGCTCAGCAAGACAGTCCGAGGCACTCTGCCTGTCCCCAGGGCAGTGTTATGTCTTTATACTAAAAACTACGTATACAATGTTTACAATTACTTTCCAATACCTATCACCTATGTTAGACAGCGAGCTTCTACTCTAAACCAATCTCTAAGTGCCAACACCACAGCAGAAGATGGAGGCCAAGAAGAAGAAGGAGAAAGGCTGGACACACCCAGTTCCCTCCATCTTGCCTCCTGAACCCCCATACCAAAAACCTAAAATCTACTTTTCCACCCCGTGATAATTTCACTAATATTCTACTTAAACTGTTGTGGCCTGCTGATCTTCATACAAGGTTGGTAACTTGCTCCACGGGTCATAATCAAAACCACAGGCATTTTGGGCTCTGTGCCAGGGTCTCTGAGACCCCTGGCAGGGGTCCTGGCTGCTCAGGACAGCCAGAGCGATGTCCTGGGTTCTGACAGAGATGTACAAACTTTAACTGAAATAGATAAAAAATTCTGGAAACAACAGGTCCCAGGATAATGGCAGAAAAAAGTCCTACAGTGTGGGGAAAAAATTACCAAGTTGAAACAATGGGACCCTCAGTTTGTCTCCCTTATACAATAACTATATTCTTAAAAAGCTAGGCTTGGTCTGGGAAAAATCCTTAAGGAATGTTTAGAACAAGGTGTTTTGTGAGAAATTATAAACACATATGTCAGGGTGCAGTGAGGGACATTTGCTCCCTGAGGGATGAGGAGCCATATGTGATAAGAAGGCCAGCAGGGCAGGATCCTTGCTGGCCAGAGACCTCACAGTACCTGAGCAAGGTGAACAGTATAGACTCAGGGATGGTAAACAGGTTCAACTAAGAGTCCAGAAATTTCATGGCGATGAGGAAGTCCAAGATCAAGCCAGGAAGTTAATCTGCATGACTGATGAGAGTAACCAGTCAGATAGTGATCACTGAGTAGGTTCATAATGATGAGGCAAGATCAAGGTCAGACTAGGAAATCAGGTTGCAGGTCAGGGTCTAGATCCATGACAAAGCACAGCTGTGACTGAGCTGGAGTCCAGTACTCCTATGGCATAGCTCAGGTAGGGACTGAAGGCCCAAGTCTGAGCTGAACTGGGGCTCCCAAGCAGAGAATGTGGAGGTCCTGAGTAAGGCTGGTCAGGACCATTAAAACCTATTAGTGCCCTCAGGGGCCTGATGGTGTAATTCTCCATTATGGCTTGTTGAAAAGGCTGGTAAAAATCCTGGAGAGTGATAGTAGGCTACTAGCAGATAAATAAGTTCATCCTGAGACTGGCTGCTATTGTGGCATGGATATCTGATATTATTGCTAATTTTCAAGAAAAGAACAAGTGGTTTTCAGTTATAAATATGTTTCATTACCATCTGACTTACTGAAAAATCAGTTTGGAGATTTGATTTCACATTTAGAGAAAAATTATATACCTTTATTTAGGCACTGCAGGGGTTTTACAAAGAATAAACTTTTTGTGGATAAAATTCTAGTGATTTGAGCTACAGAAGTGTAAGAGACAAGTATGTGAGTTTTAAGATAACCAGACTAAAAAGGATTTAAAGTAAATTTGAATAGGATCCAATTAGGGCACCAAGTAAACTACTCGGGTATTGTAATTGGGGAAAAAGAAAACTATGCTGGTATCAGGAGACCATTTGTGGCAGGACGTTTGCCCCTATCACAGAAGAGCTTATCTGTTCTATCAGCTGGTGCGATAGTTTCGGGCATTCTCCCCCTCACATGAACTGATGAGATAACCCAGGCCTGACATGTCTGATAGTGAGTTATCTCATCTCAGACATCTTTTTATGAAAATCCTTTTCTTAGGATTTTTCTTCCTGAGAAGCTGAGAGGCTCCAGGAAAAAAATGTAAACAATGGTTTGCTGCTGTGGAATGCAACAGGTGCATCTGTGATTGGGCCATCTTGGATGTTTATAATTAATGACCAATCCCAGCCCAGTTAGCTTGGACTCTCTGTCCGAGACAGGAACCTTTATTATTCATACCTTTCTATTCTTAGCTTAGCTAGCCTTCTGAGATGAAACTTTTCCTTCTATTCTTTTTAGTATAGTTATAATGTAATATATATATCATAAAATAATAAATCAAGCCTTCTGAACATGGAGTCAACATTCTCGTCTCTTCCCTCACCTGAAAACCCCTGTGACCACCGTCATAACCTCTGGCTAGTGAGTTATCTCTCTCTCTGGTGCCAGAGGTGGAACTCCCAGTTGACAATAAACATTTTGCCTTGAGAACAAAATGTAGGGAGATAAGCTGCTGGAATTTATGACTGACAGACATTTCACTTTACAAACTATAAAAGCTATACAAACGTTCATGAAATCAGAAGTTTCCTACAGACACCCTGGAAATATGTAGGACTTCTCCCCAAAGTCTGGACTTATCTTCATGGTTACTTTTCCAGAAACTGAGTGAAAGGATTCTATGTGTACTCCATCATCAATTTGGTGGCAAGTTACATGGACTCCTAATCTATACTATTTCTTTGCTAGCTGTAATATAGGTACCTTTTATTGTGCACTGCTTTTTTTATCTACTAGTAGCTCTTTTTGTTTTATCCTGTGTAATAAGTAGTCTGTTTAAAGTCTTATGTCTGTTAGTCTTATGTCTGTTAATCTTGTGTCTATTCAATAAATAATTCATTTATAATAGACCTAATCAGCCATTTTTAAGAATTTGCGAGTGAGAGGCATTTGGGGTGCAGGCCACCTCAAACAGAGCTACTGCCAGAAATCTGAATCAAAGGCAGGACTTGTCTAAGCTGTCATCTCCTTTCACAACACCAATATGAAAATTATTGAGAAAGAATCAGGAATGGAACTGGATCAAGGAACTTGATGTTTTAACAAAATTCAAAGACGTTGCTTTAAAAAGTTTTGATTGATTCCATGGGAGCAGCACCATTACAAAAATAAAAATGCATCCTCTTCAGAGGTCAGAACAGAAATTATCTGGCTGTAGGAAAGACTGTTTAGCAGCAGTCTGGGCTATAACAGTCTAAATGCTTTCACCCTTGACAGTCCAGATGTAATCCAATTGTATTAGGTGTCTGTGGCAAGGTTTTTGTAGTGAGGAGGCTGCAGGGATGGCCTCTGTGAGAAGAGACTAGGAGCTGCCTTGTGACAGGCTCAGTCAATTTCATTTATGTCAGCAATGGACCCACCGCTGACCAAAGCTGAGCTAATCAGCAAAGCTGGTAGTGCCTATGTGAAAACATATTTAAGAAAGGAAAAAATGGCAGACAGTCAGAGGAGAGAGGGAAAAAAGTGAGAAACAGTAATGCAAACACCAAGGTCAGAGAAGAAAAAGGAAGGGGAAGAAGTGCTCCAGGAGCCAACGCAGAGATTCCCCTCCAGCTTGTGAAAGAAACCACGCTGGAGCAGGTATTCCACAGAGCAGATATTCATACTGCAGCCCATGGAGGACCCCACACTGGAGCAGTTGGATATTTCTTGAAGAAATAGCAGACTGTGGAAAAAACATGCTGGAGCAGATTTTTCTGACAGGACTGTAGTCTGTGGAAGAGTCCATACTGGAAGAGATTTTTTCCTGATGGACTGCAGCCTGTGGAGAGGAACCAATCTGAAGAAGGGAAAAAGTGTGAGGAGGATGAATTGGCAGAGAGAAACTGTTGTATACTGACTGTAATCCATCCATACCTCTTGTGCTGCTCAGGGGGGTAGAAGAGTTGGGAATGAAGGAGTGAAATTAAGCCTGGAGGAAGGTGGGAAGGGGGAGAAGGTGTTATTTTGAGTTGGTTTTTGCTTTTGTTTCTCACTATTCAAATCTATTTTATTTGGAAATAAATGAAATCAAATGTTATTAAATTAGTTTTCCCCAAGTTGAGCCTGCTTTGCCCATGATGGTGTCATGGTTTGATGCTGGCACAATGCCAGTGCCCCCATGAAAATATATTCTCCCTGGTGTCTGCTGTGAGATGTGACCAGGAATAGAGCAAAGCAGGCTCCAACTTAGGAATAAAGAAGAAAAACTTTATTAACCTACAACTATATATAAAAAGAAGCACACACAGAACTCAGAATGAAAACACTCCAAAAACATTCCTCCTCCCTCCACCAAATTTCCAATACATCACAGTAGGACAAAATCTTGGATTTTCAATTCAGTTATCACCCCTCAGATCATCAACTCTCAGTCCATCACCACCCTTTAGATAATCACTTCTCAGTTCATCAAGGAGAGAGGAGTCCCTCTTGTACCATAGGCTTCCCCTGGAAACACAACTGAAACCTCTTGTGTTTCCATGTCACAACGTGGCACCGCCCAGAGATCATTTGCCATTGTGACATCTTCCTTCCATGTACAGTGTTCTCACCACTGCGCATGGACCAGAGCTGCTTCTAGGGGTCCCCTTTTAAGGATGCTTTGCCCAGTTCCAAAAAAAGCAGAGTCTCTCACTTTCGGGACACCAGTCCCCCCCAAATTCACCCCCTGGCACCGAGGGGGTCTCGAGAACAGAGGTCTTCTTCTTCCCTGAAGACGGAGGGCATCACCACCACCCTCGTCACCCGTCATCTCTGTTCACGCACTCCTTCACATGACATCACTGCACTCTCTTGGCTCCAAGCCATTACCTGCCCCTAAATGCAGTCTCTGTGTCACCAGTGTCATGGTTGGACCCTGGCACAATGCCAGTGCCCCCATGAGAATACCCTCTCCCTGGTGTCTGCTGTGAGATGTGACCAGGAATAAGCAAAGCAGGCTCCTGCTTAGAAATAAAGAAAACTTTATTAGCTAAACTACAAGAAAAGAAGAAAAAAAAACCACAAGGAAAATGAAAACCTTACAAAAGCATTTTCCTCCTCCCCCCCCCCACCAAATTTCCCAATGCAATACATTCCCCCAAATCACCAACTCTCAGTCCAGCACCACCCTTTAGAATACTCAGTCTTCAGTTCATGAAGAGGAGAGGAGTCCTTCTTGCACCATAGGCTTCCCCTGGAAACACCGTTGAAACCTCGTGTGTTTCCATGTCACTCAGCTCCGCCCGGAAAATCCTTTTGCCATCGTGACATCTTCCTTCCATGCCCAGTGCTCTCACCACTGTGCATGGACCAGAGCTGCTTCTAGGACTGTCTTTCAAGGATGCCTTTTCTCACTCCAAAAAAGGCACAATCTCTCCTTTGGGACATCTGTCCCCCCCAATTTTTTCACCCCCTGGGGCCGAGGGGTACCCACACGGAACCCTCCTTGTTCTGAGGCACTGCCTCCCCTTAAATGCAGTCTCTGTGTCACAGGGGAAAAAAAAATGGTTCTGTCTATGGCCACACAAGGAAAGTCCAGCCAAAAGGCCACTCCATCATCTCTCCCCCCACTCAAGAGTCTTCTGCACTTCCCTCGTGGCCCATTCCCTCTTATCTCTTATCTCTTATCTCTTATCTCTCTTCTCATTCAGCTCCAGGACGATCAGCATTTTCAAGGTTTCTATCATGCAGGAAAAGGGTTAAAAATTTCAGTCTCTGCCTGTCCCAGAGCTCCGGAACTCCCATGCTGCCTGCCGGGCACCTCCTCGCCGCACCTTCCCCCACCCCCCCCCTTTCTCCTCCTGGGCTGGCCACTATCAAATTCAGATGCCAGCTCTCCTTCTCTCTCTCCTGGGGGGGAGGTGGCTGCCCAATGTCTCTTGGTGCACCTCCACCCTTCCATCCTCAAGGGCCTCTTCACCCCCCATCTCTGTCCAGGCCCAGGCCTACCGCATGGCTGCCCCTCCCCCGCCCAGCAACAGCAGCTGAACGGGGGAGGGAGATCCGACCTCTTTGCCTCTGAAGTCCCAAGTGAGCTTCCCGGGGGGAGCAGCTCTGGTTTTTAACCCGTGTGTTCTCAGAGGTGTGTTCAAACCTCACTGGCTACATCAGGTGGCAATATTAAAATCTGAGCACCCATTGGTTTCACTACAGCATCCCAGAATTCCCATTTCCCGGTCAAACCAGCACAACAGGAAAAATGCTTCTGTCCATGGCTACACAAGAAAAGTCCAGCCAAAGGCTAGTCCATCATCTCGTCCCACCTAAGATTCTTCTCAACTTCTCTCGTGGCCCATTTCCTCTTATCTCATCTCTATCTCTCTTCTCATCCAACTCCAGGAGGATCAGCATTTGTAAGGTTTCCATCATCCAAGAAAAGGGTTAAAAATCTCAGGCTCTGCCTGTCCAGAACTCCCACGGCTGCCCTGCCAGGCACCTTCTCGCTGCACCCCCCCTTCTCCTTCTCAGCCATCCGTGATATCAAATTTCAAGGTGGCACAGGCACCGTCTCTCTCTCCTGGGGGACGAGGGGTGAGGGGGTGGCTGTCTGACGCCTCTCAGTGCTCCTCCACGCTTCCATCCTGCAGGGGCCTTCACCTCCCTTCTTTGTCCAAGACCCAGCCTACCTCACCTGGCCGCTTGGCTTCCCCTCCCCCGCCCAGCCCGCAGCTGGGCATGGGAGGTCTGACCTCTTTCACCAACCAGAACCCAAGAGAGCTTCCCCCTTGGAGTTCTCTGCTTTTAGCCCCCTGTGTTCTCAGAGGTGTATCTATGTCCTCAGTGGCCACACCAGGTTCCAATATTCAAATCTGTGGACCTATTGGTTTGACCACAGCATCCCAAAAAAACTCACTTCCTTTTCAAACCAGGACAGATGGTAATTGGTAAGTGAAATCCCTGTCTTTACTTTTTCTTGTTTTCTCCCCCTGTCCTGTTGAGGAAGGGGGCTGAGTGAGCAGCTAGGTGGGTACCTGACTGCTGGCCAAGGTTAACCTGCCACACTAATTTATCTAGTTAATATTAATGAACTGGGGATGGTGGTGGGGGTGGAGTACTTTATGACTGTTACTACACTCAGATCTGAACAAGGGGTAGATCGTAGTTATGAAGAAAGAGCAGTTACTCAGGAAGGAAAATCTAGATATTGATGTTCATGTCCTTTAAAGGAATCTAGTAATAAACTAAAGGTATGGTTCATTGACAAAAATGCTAGATATGAACACACAAAAAAAAAAGATTGGTCCAATATGTTGTTGTTAATATAATGGGAGAACAAATAGTAGGAAAACTGCAGAAAAGATGTACTGGTTTAGACTGGAATGGAATTAGTTTTCTTCATACCAGCCTGCATGATGCTGTGTTTTGGATTTGTGACCAAAACATTGTTGTTAACCCACCAATGTTTTGGCTATTGCTGAACAGTGCTAGCACAGTATCAAGGCTTTCTTCCCCTCTCCTCCCTCACCCCACCAGGGAGTAGGCTGGGAATAAGCAAAAGTTTGGGAGAGGACATGGCCAAAACAGCAGACCCAAACTGACCAAGAGGATATTCCATATAATATAGCATCATGCTCAGCAATAAAGCTGGGGTAGTAGAAGATGGGGGAAGGGGGGCAGGGGTTGTGTTCTAAGGTGACTGTTGCTTGAAGCCTGGCTGGGCATCATTCTACTTGTGGGAGATGGTGAATGATTTGCATTTATATCACTTGTTTTATTTCTATTTTCTTCACTTATTAAACTGTCTTTATCTGGACCCATAAGTTTTCTCGCTTTTTCTTGTTGAAAACCAGACAGCTATAGAAGCTGAGCTGGGTAGCGCTGCAGACCTCCTGGCCCTGGTACAGTGGAAGCCGTGGGAGAGATAAACTCAAGGCAAGAACAAAAGTGAACACATCACGTCTGGTCACTCTGACCACTCTGACAAGAGACGATGTAACAAGGACATTGCTAGCACAAAAGAATGTAACAGGGACCTGATAACCAAAAGGATTGTGTTGCTACAGGAACAGGGGAAAAAGGGTCCGAGGGGAAAATTTTGTACGGAACTAAATACTGGTGACTATTGTAATAAACTGGCTTTGCTTGCATAGCAGGGTCCGTGTCTCTCAATCTCCAAATTTTCTGTTCTTATTCTTTCACCCACCTTATTAAGCGAGGGCTGAATTAGTGGCTTTGAGGGTACTCAGTTGCTGGCCAGGGTCAACCCACAACAAAAGATTATCTCAAACAGCAGAAGTACAGATTACTACAGAAGTTTTTAAAATATACCAATCCTTTAAACAGAACCCATTATCTCTATTAACAATGATTGTTGCAGTGTGTTGTAACTTCCTGGTTTACTTCCTAAGTCACTTCCCAGGTGTGGCAATACCTCTCTCCCTTCCCCCTCGCCCCCTTGCTGAGTGAGTTCTGTCAATCAGTTTTAACATTCCAGCAAGGCCTCATGTGGTTAGTCAGGTTCAAAAGATGCCCCTATGCCCAGAGGTCATTGGCCTGTCTGGGTGTCATCCTCCCCTGAGACCCTGCCCCTCCCACCTGGTTGGTGCCTCACCTGTCCCTTCTCCTCCCCCTGTCCCGGAGCTTAAAAGCCCAATCAAGCCATGCGGTCGGTATTCTGTTGGAGCTGTTACCTGACATTCAGACCTCTGTGATCATGGAATAAAACTCTGGATATTAACCCTCCGGCAGAATCCGTCTCCTTTCTCTTCACCATCGCCTGAAGCCTTCCCACCTGAGGTAAACTGAGTTTCTAACAAGCCTGGTCTTGTTCACTGCCCAGCTGCAGCATCCAGCCAGCTAAAGGTGTCTCTGAGGTGAAACACCACAGTTGCCGCCTTTGGCCCAGCAGCAAGGGTCAGACAAGCCCAGGCACAATCTACCTGGTAATATTGGGATTCTTATTCCAATATTTTGGTGCCCAACCATGGGGCAAAGTGACTCTACAGCCCCAGAAGCACTCTCAGTACTTTGGACAGGCTTCGGCAGCCATTCACCCAGCTGAAAGAGCCTTGGTTGCGACACTCTCAGTAGAGACTTTGGGATTCATCCCAGAAAAAGTTTCGTGGACTGCTCGGCGCCTCTAGAAAGCCCAGCTCCTTTCTGCTGAGTGGATTTTCCAGAGGAAGAACAGGGTAGCCTCTCCTGCCCATAGTGGGGTTCTGTTCCGGTGAGGAGACCTGCCTGCCTGGACCTAGCCAGCTACGGCTTCCATTTTGGGTGAGTATCTCTGCTCCTTGGTGGAGTATGATGCCAAATTTTGCCCCAAACAGGCAGAGTGACTGCCTAATCAGACTCAGCTTAAGTCAATTAAGCAGGAGGTATTTTTATTAGCGACGCGTCGGAGAAATCACAAAATGGATTTCTGAGTTCACATAGCAAAAGCAAGCCTTATATACATTTTTGGGTATAGGATTACATCAGATCAGATACATAATCATGCATATTCATATGGGGCGTGGTGTAGGCGGAGTGTGGGCGGAGCGTAGGTGGAGACATCTCTTTTGGGGAATTTTCAGGTGGTCGTTCCTGTTGCCTTCATCATAGACGGGGTCTTTCCGATGAGTCTTCCTCTTTAAACTTTTGAACTCCTTTCCTAATTTGGTCAATTCCCGGTGTATTTGGCCTAGATCCCGTGGCTTGGCAAAACCCTTAGGGTCGTTTCGACATTGCTGGCTCTAAACCTGCTTAGCCCATTAGTTTCTCCTATACCTATCTCTTCCCCTATCATGATGCTCTACCTCTTATCTAATTTGTTGCTCTGTTTTCCTAGTGCTGTGCTTTCTCCGTGTGTTCTAGTGCTAGGCCCTTCTTTACATGCCTCTCATTCCATGTTTTAACCCATTACTTCTGGAAGGCTATCTGCTTTAGGGCTTCATTTCCCCCCTTTTTCTTGTAACTTACGAATTCTTTCGTCAAGTTCTAGTCCCACAGGACGCTGATAGGCTCGTACCATTGCCCAAATCATTTGGGTCCTTTTCATTATGCTCCTTAGTCTCCACCACAAACAAATGTTTGTAAGAGTTAGTAATAACAAAGCTACAATTACTATTAGCATTGGGTGCACTAGGTAATGGAAGACCTGTGTAGCTGTTGGGGAATATCCTGTAAAGATGTCCCACCAGTGATGCTGGCCTACTTGTTCTACTTCAGTCAGGACATTCTTTATTCTTTCGGAATTGTGTTCTATCTGCCATACCATTCGTTTAGTTGTTTGATTCACCTTTTGCACCAATTTCTTTACTTCAGGGTGTGCAAGCATTGCTTTGAGAATCTTGACGTCCATCCCTATTTGTAATTTCGGTATTTCTTGATATAGGTTGAAATTTGCGTTAATTAGCTGTTGGGTAGTTATTGGGACAGTGTAATGAAAATCACAACCTACGATCTTGGTAAAGTTACATACACAGAAGTTAGTATTGTTAGTCTCTTCTTGGCAATTATCTATAGTGACATTGTCACAAGCTGTCCTTACGCAAGCACACCCATTTCCTATATAGTAAGCTTGTGATTGTGTTCTATCCTGCGGAAGCATTTCTAAGGTACATACACTATTTTCAGCATCTAAGCATAAATCTTCGGCTTCTACCACAGCATTTTCGCAAACATAGCCTAATTGTCCTCTAGGGATACATGCTTCTGTGCTAACCGATTGCCACCTATTTTTGGTGTAATCATAACTGGCCCAGACGTTATGGTTTATCGGCCTGACAATGACATCTTGGTGCATTGTCCCTAGAGTGAGGATGGGAAAGATAGCTCTTTCTTCAGCCGCACTAATGGTGAGGACATAAGCTTCAATGTGTTTTTGTTGAGGCTCATAAGTGAAGTTCACTAACTGCCACCAAGCCTGATGGTCCCTCTCAAATTGTGTAGTATGATTGTCCTTTAATATCGTTTCCCTTATTTCTTGAGGTAATATACCTGACGTTCCTTCTCTCATTATTCCTGCCGCTACTGATTGCACCCATTGTTGCGTCTGAGAGCATTGGATAGCGAGTGCAATGTCTCTGCTAAGTTCCCCTGTGTAGTTAGTGAGTTTTACAAAATCCTCTGCAGTATGGTTTGCTACCATGGTTAGTAATTTCACCACTAGCGATTGTGTTTCAGCCAATGTAAGCATGGATGAACTGAGGGGCATCTTAAGCTTTCCTAAATTCGATGTGACGGTACTTAATTTGTTTACTAATACCTCTTGATCTATTGTGTTTACTATGCCAAATCCGGTGCCAATCCACCCACTTAGATCTCTTTTTGTTCTTCTGTGATGAGACCTTGTCGCTAGCCATGCATTCCATCCCTTAAGGCTTTGCTGTATAAATGGTCGGCAATCCTTTTGCAAATAAGTAATATCGGTGTGAATGTTCATTTGCACCTTTTTCAGGGAATAAGTGGGGTCTAACAATAATTTTAGTTCGTTAGATTTTCTTATTACCTGAGGCCCTATAAAGGTTAGGTTATGTACTGCTTTACATTCCACTGGTAGGGTGGTTTCTTGGGGCAAGTCTAGATCTGGATACAATGGGATCACGTCTCCTGGTAATTCTATCCTATATTCGACAGCACGCCCGGGGAAGCTAAAACCCTGTCCCAGTGTTTTCAACTCCCTTTCACATGTGAACGTCATTGACTGATCCAATCTAAATGCCATCTCACACTGTGCTTTTCCTTCCTCAGGACCACTAGATGCTACAATTTCTCCCGGAGAATGGAGAAGGGGGTGAGGGTTATAGGTTATGTTTTGAGGGTGTAGCTCCCCAAGTGAATCTTCTCTATAAATCACCGAGTTTCGGGGTTGTGATCCAGGTGGATCTTCCCTGAAATCGCTCCACTGACATGAAATTGGGCCCTTTTGTTGAGCCCAGGCAATAGGCTTGCCCATTTTCACTAGACTAAAGGTAATTAGGTTATGTTCAGAGGCTGGCATCGAGGGTTGAATTGTTAATACCAGCCGCCTTGTTTTTCCTTCTCTTCCTTCTGCTGGGTCAAGCTCTCGGCACCCAATTTGGATTTGGTCTCCCTTGTATGCTATCATGGAGGGCTGATCCCATACTTCACTTGCATATGGCTGATTATTACGTAAGGCATAAACCTCGAAATAGGGTCCGCTCATTCCCAATTCCGGGTGGATACACTGATGTGCATGAGACCATGGGTCTATTGGGGAAGAGTCTTGGGGAAGAGCTATACTTATCGAGAGTCCAATGATCAGAGTTGTAAAGGTTTGAGGTGGAGTCGGGGTCATGATGTCTGGCTGTCAATTTTGTTTCTTTTGGCGTTCTCGTTGCTTGATGTGAATTTGTTCTACCCGCAAAATAACCTTTTCTAGTTCAGTGTCTAAATCTCTTTGTTTTTTTAAAGGGTCCAATTTGGTCACTTGTTAGTGGATGTCGTGGGACAGAAGAATAGCAACGGGTCGATAAAACCTTAGAACGACTAAGTTTCAAACAATATTGTAACCAGCGGTGTACTTTCCAATGGCACCACCCTAATACAATTTGTTCGGGAGCTTCAAACAATTCCCTAGCCTCTAAAATGGGTCTGTTGGCGAATTTCTCTAAGGCCAAATAGTCGTCATTTTCCCTTGCTTCTTTGCAGCTACACTCATAACATTGGAGGTCCAGTAAACAACTTTGTACGTTCCAAAATTTTCTATCACAACCTCCACAAAGAAATCCAATTAGTCCCACACAATTTCTTTCCCCACACCCAAAACACGGCTGATCGTGAATAGGGTCCTGTGGATCAGGTCCTTGTTGACTGTATGTTTCAACCCACCCTATCCACTGTATTGGCGTGCTACGCAATGCAGCTCTAGCTTCGGCATTAAATTCTGCTATGAGAGATAAAGGTTTTGGCAAAGTCAATGTTAGTTTATGTTGGATTCTCACGTGATCCTGCGGAGACAGCTGACTCAGAAGTCTGTACATCTAGGGCAGGTTTAAGCTCCTCTTGTTTGTTTTCCGGAGCTCTCTTGACCCGTGAATAGTGGATCCATGTAGGTCGCTCCTTGATCCGAACCGCGGTGAAGGTAGTCAGCAGCACTTGGAAAGGTCCCTCCCACTTTTCTTGTAGGGGTTTTCCTAAAAGATTCTTAACATACACCCAATCACCGGGGTTAAACGGATGCAGTTTACAGTCAGGTTGCTTAGGTTGGTGCTCGATCATCACAGTAGCATTCTTATCAAACTGTTTCCCCACCGCAATTACATAATCGTAAATGTATTGATTACCGATCTGGTCTATGACATCCCCATTTATAACTTGCATAGCATAAGGTCTACCATACAGAATTTCAAAAGGACTTAACTTTTCCTTCGATCTTGGCTTGACTCTCAATCTCAGAAGAGCAATAGGCAAAGCTTGATACCACTGCAAATTAGTCTCTTGGCATATTTTAGCAATTTGCTGTTTGATAAGATGATTCATCTTTTCCACTTGCCCACTGGCCTGTGGACGGTAGGGTGTGTGCAATTGCCATTTGATTTGTAATGCTTTGCTTATTGCTCTCACTACTTTTGCACAGAAATGTGTACCTCTATCCGAAGAAATGCTCTTCGGTACCCCAAACCGTGGAATAATTTCATTCAACAGTACTCTAGTTACCTCTCTTTCCTTATTTGTCCTACAGGGGAATGCTTCAGGCCACCCAGAAAATGTGTCAGTTAACACCAACAAGTACCGAAACCCCCCTTTTCTTGGGAGTTCAGAAAAATCAATTTGCCATACCTCACCTGGGAATTTACCTCGGCTTATGGCTCCTTGGTGTACCTTGGTTCCTGTATTCGGGTTGTTCTTCAGACACCGTTCACACTGGGACGTAACGTGTTTTATAGTAGTAAACAATTTTGGTCCTGCTATTCTGGTCTGCAAATATTGATAAAGCGAATCTAGGCCCCAATGGGCCTTCTCATGTTCTGCCTTTACAAACTGCCACATCACGTTTCCTGGTATCACTAACTGTCCTGTTTCTAATTGACCCCAACCATTTCCTAGTATTCTGCCCTTATTCCTTTGAATCTATCTATGATCTGATTCTTGGTAGTCTGGCTGGATATTGATATCCAGCTCCCCTGGTATTAGGGCCGCTATTTCCGCTTCCCTATTTCTTGCGGCCGCCAATTTAGCTTCTGTATCTGCCTTCCTGTTCCCTATTTCTGGAATAGTATTGCCTTTTAAATGCCCCTTACAATGCATTATGGCCACTTGTGTTGGGAGTTGGACCGCCTCCAGCAGTCGCAGAACCTCTTCTGCATGTTTGACTGTTTTTCCTTGTGTAGTCAACAGTCCTCTTTCTTTCCAGATGGCTCCATGAGCATGTACGACAGAAAAGGCATATTTAGAGTCTGTCCATATATTAATTTGCATGTTCTTTGCTAATTCCAGGGCTCGGGTCAGAGCTATCAGCTCTGCCTTTTGAGCTGAAGTCCCTGCAGGCAGGGGGTTTGACTCAATTACCCTTTCTGTAGTGGTGACTGCATAGCCAGCCATCCTTACCCCTTGCTTTACGAAGCTGCTGCCATCCGAAAACCAGTTGTCCGCGTCTTCGAACGGCTCTTCTTTGAGATCTGGGCGACTGGAGTAGACGGCTTCAATTGTTTCCAGACAGTCATGCTCGATGGGTTCTGCTGGGGCTCTTCCTTCTAAGAATGAAGCTGGGTTCACAATGTTAGTTACCTGAATGGTTACATCATCTGATTCAGCCAGGATGGCCTGGTACTTTAAGAATCTGGAAGGCGACAACCAATGGTTGCCTTTCTGTTCCAGCACGGCTGACACAGTGTGGGATACCAACACAGTCACCTTTTGGCCCAGCGTGAGCTTCCTGGCCTCTTCTATGTTAATTGTCACTGCGGCCACTGCCCTCAGACAGCCTGGCCATCCTTTACTTACTTCATCCAATCGCTTGGAGAAGTAGGCCACAGCTCTCTTGTGTGGTCCCAACTGCTGGGCTAGGACTCCTAGGGCCATCCCTTGCCGCTCATGGGAAAATAGCCAGAATGGTTTTGACACATCTGGGAGACCTAAGGCTGGTGCTCTCATCAGCTCCCGCTTCAGTCTCTTGAAGGCCCCTTCCGCCTCGGGAGTCCAAACTAGGACATTCTTGGTTTCCTTCAGCAAATCATATAGTGGTTTAGCGAGTATCCCATACTGATAGATCCATAGCCGACACCAACCTGTCATCCCCAGAAAGGCGCGTAGGTCTCTCACCGTCTCTGGTTTGGGCATCTGGCAGATGGCCTCTTTCCTGGCTGCTCCCAGGGATCGCTGTCCTCTGGAGATTTCGTATCCCAGGTACACCACTTCCTTTTGCACCAGTTGTGCTTTCTGTTGAGAGACTCGATATCCACTTAAACCCAGGAAATTCAACAAGGAAATAGTCCATTCAATGCATTCTTCCTCCGTCACTGTCGCTATTAGGAGGTCGTCTACGTACTGCAGGAGGGCGCCATCTCCCGGTGGCCCTTCCCACTGTTCTAATTCTTTGGCTAACTGATTCCCAAAGATTGTGGGCGAGTTAGACCAGCCTTGGGGCAACCGTGTCCAGGTAAGTTGGGTCTTTCTCCCCCTATCTACTGATTCCCACTCAAAGGCAAAAATCCTTTGACTCTCGGGGGCTAAGGGAAGGCAGAAGAATGCGTCTTTCAAATCTAATACGGTGAACCAGGCCAGGCTATCCTTTAGCCTAGTTAAAAGCATATATGGGTTAGCAACCACCGGGTGTAATGTCTTGGTTATTTCGTTTACTGCCCTCAGATCCTGAACGAGCCTATACGTTCCATTAGGTTTCTTTACTGGTAAGATCGGTGTATTAAAATCCGATTCACATTCTACCAATAACCCCAGTTCTAGAAACCTTTTGATTATGGGCTCAATTCCCTTTCTGTCTTCTATCCTCAGGGGGTATTGTTTTCTTACCACCGGTCTTGCCCCGACCTTAAGTTCGACAACAATCGGTGTCGCTCGTTTTGATTTTCCAGGTATATCCGTAGCCCATACTAATGGATAAGTTTTGCTCAGGATTCGCTCGAAGTTGCGGTTCTCAGATTTGGGTTCCACACAACTGATTGTTAGGCTTAGGGCTGTAATCAGTTGTTCATCGTTTACTTGAAATTCCAATCTGTCTTTATTGAATTTTATTGTGGCTCCCAAGTTCTCCAATAAATCTCTCCCTAATAGAGGCTTTGGTGAATTTGGCAAATACAGGAACTGGTGAATTCCCATTTGTTTCCCAATTTTGTATTTGATAGGTTTCAAAAAGTAAGCTTTTTCTGGTTGGCCTGTTGCTCCCACAACTTGTACAAATTCATCACTTTTAGGTACCAGTTGTTGATTTAAAACCGAAAAAGTCGCTCCCGTATCAATCAAAAAGTCCAATTCCTGTTTACCTTCCCCTAGCTCCATTTTAACCAGTGGGTCTGCTAGGGTATGGCCCACCGGTCCCCCTCATTCACTTTCTTGCCGTGTGGGGGTAGTAGTGGCCATTAGCCTTTTCTTTAATTGGGGGCATTCTTGTTTCCAGTGCCCAGTCTGTAGGCAGTATGCACATTGATCTGGCCCCACTCTAGCTGGGTGGGGTTGGAACCTCCCTCCCCCTCTCACTGGGTAGCCTCTACCCCTACCCCTGGCTCCAGGTTCCGGGTAACCTGTCTTCTGAGCTGCTACTGCCACAGCCACTACTCGAGCTATCCTCTTGTCCTCTCTTTTCTTCTCCTCAACTTCTCTATTATTATATACCTTCCATGCCTCATTTAGCAAGGCCTCCAGGTTTTTATTTTCTGGATGCTCAAGTTTTTGCAATTTCTTCCTAATGTCTGGGTTACTCTGTCCCATCATTAATCCCAACAGGTGTTGTTTACCTTCTTCCGTTGCTGGGTCCAGGGGTGTGTATTGTCTCATAGCTGCCCTAAGTCTATCCAAAAACTCTGACGGGGTCTCATCCTTTCCCTGCCTAATGTCATATAGCATCGACCAATTGATAGCCTTAGGGATCGCATTACGCAAGCCCATCGCTATCAGTTTTCTATACTGCACCAGTCGTCGATAGTGTTCTTCGTTGCCCGGGTCCCATTCTGGTTTACTGCTGGGGAAATTATCCTCTAGTCTCCCTGACAATACCTGGGCATGTCGTTTTCCTGTTTCCAATACGAGTTCCCTTTCTGTATCTGTCAGTTCTGACAGCATTACCTCTATATCTTCCCAGTCAATATCTAAATTCTTCGCCATTAGCTCAAACCTCTTTGCTACTCCCTCTGGATTCCTCCTGAAGTTTCTTGCTTCATCTCTCCAATTGTTCAAATCACTTGTCGAGAACGGCACCTTTACTCTAGTCTTTTCCCCTACCATTGGCATAATTTGTCGGAGAGGAGCTATCGTATGGTTCTCTTCCTCTCTTCGCTTTGCCTCCCCTCGTGCCACAGATCTGGTATAATACGAGTGACTGGTCCTTGCCTCGGGGTCCTCTTCCTGTGCCTCTATGTCCAGTTCCTCATTTTCACCTCCTATCTCTATTATACAGTCCGTCCGACTCCCGTCCTGGATCTGTCGTCCCCCTAATATCTGTCGGCTCCTATCCTGCCCCGGGCTACTACCCCTCTCGTCCTCTGCTGCTTTCCCATCTCTTTTATCCTCTATCTGTATTATTATACTCAGTCTCTGCGAGTTGTTCTCTGTCTCCTTTTCGCATGTCACATTACCACTCCCCTTACTATATTTTAATTCAGAGACGTCGCCCCCCAATGAGCCGCTCTTGTCCCCAGCCTTCGGCGTGCTGGTTTCCATTCTGCAAACACCAGTCTTTGGTGTGCTAGTTTCTATTCTACAGTCACCCCCATTTCTGGATGTGTTATTATCCCCATATGGACTAAGCTCGGGCGGGCTGCGTGTCTCCCCCCGGCTCTCTACTCCCGACGGACTGCCTTCTTCCCTTTCGAGTTCCAGTCTGGGTGGGCTGTCAGCATAGCTCCCCGACCCCTGTGGGCTACCTGGTTCCTGAGGGCTGCCTTTCCCCTCGCTAATCCCCGATTTTGATGGGCTACCCTCCTCCCAGCCGTTGTCTAGCTTCTGAGGGCTGCATCCAAACTTAGATTTCCACCACTGCTCCAATTCCTTTAATGGGCTAGGATCCCCTTGTTCCTCTTTTGGTCTGGGAAGGGGTCCTTCCCGCCCGGGAGCGAATGGATGGTATTCCCACAAGCTTATTTCGCTCTCCTTTCCACTATCTCTCCTTGTTAACTTGAGACACTGCTGTCCAATACTGCATGCATCACAGCAACGGTCCTTTGACTTCGGACCCTTCTTATCTCTTTCCAAAGCCAATACTAGGGGGTCCTGAGGGGCTACATTAATTCCACATTCCTTTTGCCACTCAGGTTTATTCCTTAGGGTGAAAAACATGTCTGCGTATATTACCTCATCCCATTTATTGAGCCGCCGGAGGAAGAGCATAAGTTGTAAAATGGTATTATAGTTAGTTGTCCCCTCCGGTGGCCATTTTTCTCCGTCATCAAGACGGTACAGGGGCCACCATTGTGTGCAATACTTAAGAAGTGTCTTTTTACTTATGTTTCCCCCTGGAATCCCTCCCAGGTCCTTCCAGTGTCTTAGGATACATCCTAAAGGGGTTTTCATATTTATATCTTTACTCTGTTGGCTTCCCATGGCTATTCTCTGTATTCGTGCTCTTTTCCACAAGTACTATATGCCAATATACCTTAACCCTTCATTCACACAATTTCTATTCGCTTCGTCCAGGAAATGCGGATCGGGACTCCGCTCTCGTTTCGCAGCGATGCTGCGTCTCACTCACTCCACACACACACTCGTACAGTGAGAGGTTCCTACCTTATGGTCTTATGTCAGAACAGGCTGTTTTACCGGGTTTGGTCACAAGAGGTCGCCGATAGACCGCGAAATACCGGGTTCCCAAGTTCATGCACATACATTTCCAATCTGTTTACATAGAAAGTAATAAAAGCGTCCCCTATAAGATTTTACAACGGACACATAGAACAGACGCAAAAGGATCACCGGCTGACAGACCTCTCAGAAAGCAGTCTTAGTTTTCAACCCTTAATCCACAGTATTATAACATTAAATACAATATTGAAAACAGTTGCCCACACAGTAAAAACAGACCAAAGATACCAAGATAAACAAATACTCCCTCCGGCAGGACTTTAGCCTGTGTTTTTTTGGGTTTTTTTTTTTTTTTTTTTTTTTTTTTTTTTCTTCTCTTCAATTAATTTTAACCGAAGCTGGGATTTTTAACCCCAGCAAAACCAATGCTAGCCAACCAATGCTAGCTAACCAATGCTAGCAAACCAATGCTAGCTGACCAATGCTAGCAAACGCAAACCAATGCTAGGATTTCAACCTAGCTGGGATTCTTTACTGGGGCGTCCCCCAGCTTTCCCTTCGGGCGGTCACGTCTGACCCCCGTTTCCCAATAAAAGCGCTTTATTCTAAAACCAATAAAGAATTTGAATACCTCTTAATTGGAGCAGGAGATGCAGGGTACTCTTCGTCCACCGAGAGCACTGGTCCGGGGGGGGGAGTCTCTTCTGACAAACGTTAGTCAGGGGCGCCCGAGGGTCCCGACCCCGGACCCGGCTCGGGGAGGACCCCTCAAGTCCTGGATCTCCTGTCTGGTCCCACCTGGGTCGCCAGAAATGATGCCAAATTTTGCCCCAAACAGGCAGAGTGACTGCCTAATCAGACTCAGCTTAAGTCAATTAAGCAGGAGGTATTTTTATTAGCGACGCGTCGGAGAAATCACAAAATGGATTTCTGAGTTCACATAGCAAAAGCAAGCCTTATATACATTTTTGGGTATAGGATTACATCAGATCAGATACATAATCATGCATATTCATATGGGGCGTGGTGTAGGCGGAGTGTGGGCGGAGCGTAGGTGGAGACATCTCTTTTGGGGAATTTTCAGGTGGTCGTTCCTGTTGCCTTCATCATAGACGGGGTCTTTCCGATGAGTCTTCCTCTTTAAACTTTTGAACTCCTTTCCTAATTTGGTCAATTCCCGGTGTATTTGGCCTAGATCCCGTGGCTTGGCAAAACCCTTAGGGTCGTTTCGACATTGCTGGCTCTAAACCTGCTTAGCCCATTAGTTTCTCCTATACCTATCTCTTCCCCTATCATGATGCTCTACCTCTTATCTAATTTGTTGCTCTGTTTTCCTAGTGCTGTGCTTTCTCCGTGTGTTCTAGTGCTAGGCCCTTCTTTACATGCCTCTCATTCCATGTTTTAACCCATTACTTCTGGAAGGCTATCTGCTTTAGGGCTTCAAGTAGAAGCTCAAAAACAGACTGTGCCATGAGTTCTGTTCCTTTTTTGCCTTTGCATTTTGGCTGCGCAGCCCTACAGACGGGGATCCATTGCGTTCTAGGCTTTAGCTTTCTGCCGCATGTGTTGCTGTCTTTTGGAATTCGCGCTGGAGCAGGGGAGCTCTTTGCCCTTCCCCCCGGCTCAGCAGCACAGCGTGCTCGGCTCTCTCTGCGGGGGAGGGGGGCTCTCTACACATGGCCAGGGGGGATCTCTCTCAGTGTGGTCGGGGGGTGCTCTGTACACGTGGCGGGGGCCGGCCCCAGTATCGGCTTGCCACATGGTGCGGGGGGAGGCTGCTCTCTCAGCACTGCGGGGGGGCTGCATTCTGAGGCGGGGGAGGCTTTGTCTGTTCCTCGGCTCGGCAGGGCGTGTCCTGCTGCTGCTGCTGCCCGGCAATTTTAAAAGCAGTATATACAGCTGCATTGTAAAGCTTTTGTCTGCTCGATATTGCTTTCCTATCTGTGGTTTTTTTAGAAATCGGTAGCTGATTTTGGCTTTGTTTTTGGTCAGGTGGGATTTTGTACTTTGCCTTTTACATCTAACATGGGTTCAAATCTCAGCATTGTACAAAAAGGAGTGTATTATAATATTGTTAGCATTTTATACAGTGGTAATGTGAAGTTCTCTAAAGGAAAATTGAAACAGCTTATAAGATGGCTTTTCTACACTTCCCACAAATCTCCCCTGAAGAAATCCACAATATTCAATTTTGGGATAAAGTAGGGAATGAATTGATAACCTTAGGACAGTCTGGGAAGACATCCTCAGCTAAATTTGTGTTCTGGAGTTTACAAATTCGAACAGCCTTGCTCAAACAAAAGGAATTGGAGAAAAAGCCAAATGTCAAGCCATGTACCTCTGCTCTCCCTGTTTCTCCCTCTCCTAGCTCTAAAACTGCTAAACCTCTTACCCCGAAACTTGGTATTTTAAAGAGAGCACACTCATTGGGAAGTCGACTCCCAGAGTCTGTTGAAATGCCTCAGTTGCCCTGTCCACAAGGCCCTGGCCAGGCTGCGTGGAACCTTTCCCAATCCCCTGTGTCCCCTCCTCTGAAACCCAGAGCACGTGTCAGCTTTCCAGAGAGCAGTGATGCCCAAAATGGCCCCAGTCCCTAGGGGGTCCACAAGATGGAGGATGACACGTGGCATCTTCCCAAACTTGGTCTTCTTCCCAAGATCGACTTAAGCATTCCAAAATTCCATCCCCCTCCCCTCCTGTTCCTCATGACACCTTCCCCCCTCCCCCTCCCTTTCCTGCAGTACCCTCAGCTCTGCCCCTCTACTCCTTCCAGGGGGCATCTGCTGACGTGATGTCACAGAATCACAGAATCACAGAATTTCAAGACTGGAAGAGACCTATAAGATCATCAAGTCCAGCCAATGTTCTAACTGTTCAACTAGATCATGGCAGCAAGTGCCACATCCAGTCTTTTTTTGAATTCTTCAAGGGATGATGACTCCACCACCTCACTGGGTAAATGATTCCAGTATCTGACCACTCTTTCTGTGAAATATTTCCTTCTTAATTCTAACTTACATCTTGCTTGACGCAGCTTGAGACTGTGTCCTCTTGTTCTATCTGTTGTCGCCTGGAGAAAGAGGCCGACCCCCAGCTCACCACAGCTACCCTTCAGGAAGTTGTAGAGAGCGATGAGGTCGCCCCTTAGTCTCCTTTTCTCTAGGCTAAACAACCCCAGCTTCCTCAGTCGCTCTTCGTATGGCTTGTGCTCCAAGCCCCTTACTAGTCTCGTTGCCCTCCTCTGGACATGCTCAAGTAACTCGACGTCCCTCCTAAAGTGAGGGGCCCAGAACTGGATACAATACTCCAAGTGAGGCCTCACCAGTGCCGAGTACAGGGGAAGAATGACCTCTCTGCTCCTGCTGGCCACTCCATTTCTGATACTGGCCTGGATGGCATTGGCCCTCTTGGCTTCCTGGGCACACTGCTGGCTCATATTCAATCGACTGTCAACCAGCATCCCCAGGTCCCTTTCCACCTGAGCACTATCCAGCCATTCCGTCCCCAGCTTATATCGGTGCAGGGGGTTATTGTGGCCGAAGTGCAATACTCGGCACTTGGACTTATTGAAGTTCATCCCGTTTGATTCTGCCCATGCGTCTAACCGTTCCAAATCTCTCTGGAGAGCCCTACACCCCTCTAGCAGATCTACACTCTTTCCCAATTTAGTGTCATCAGCAAATTTACTAATAAAAGACTCTAAGCCCTCATCCATGTCATCAATAAAAATATTGAACAGAACTGGCCCCAACACTGTTTTACTATCTCTCTGAGTGCAAGACAGTGGCCGCAGCTCGTGGCGCTTGCGGGGCTGTGCTGCTCCAAACTTGCCACGAGCGCTCCGCCATGGCGAGCAGCCGCGGTGAGCGACCACCTGAAATGCTGCGCTGTAGCGGCGGGAGCGGAGGCAGCGGCGGGGAGAGCGGAGCCCCGGGAGAGAGCAAAGCCGCCGCGGGGGGAGCCACGGGTGCAGCGGTGCCTGCAGCGGAGTCAGCCTGCCGGTGAGTAAACAAAGAGCCCAGCGCAGGGGGGGGTTTTCGCCCACTCCGACACACGCGCCGCGGGACTGGAGCACTTTTTGCAGCGGGAGCATTTCTCCCTCCCCCCACAGCCGGCAAAAGCTTCAGTTTAAGACCTAACAGCCGTAATAATTGTGACTTTTGTCAACAAAAGGAAAAGATCCCTGCTGAAATTTAGAAACCAGTGATGGTAAACAAGCGAAGTTAAAGGCACTTTTGTTCTTCCTGGCAGAGACTATGAAACAGGAATCAGCATACTGTATGCATGGGTCAAATTTCGGCCGATTTGGCTCGGCATTGGTTATGCTGTCTTGAAATCACCTGTATTGGCAGAGACTTTAACATCAGAAGCCCGGATGGCTCAGTCGGGGGAACATTAGACTCTAAAATTATATTTTGAAAAGTTTAAAAATGTTAAGATGTGTTGGACTGATTGTATGAGTGAGATGTTGTGAGTGTGCTTTTTGGTATAGAAATCCTATAGCAAACACGTGAACAAAGTTATTTTAGCTTAGTATTTTAGAATCAGGCCTGTAAGTAAGTTATAGTGAATGCTATATTTTATGTCTATAGTAAGTTATCTGTTATTAAGTCGTTTAAGTTAAATTATTTATTAAATGCTGAATACTATTAAGTTTAAGTTTGTTAAGTTTATTTTCTGTTAAGTTCGAGGTCTGTTAAGTTTAAATTGTATATTAGGTTTAAGTTAGATTCTGTTAAGTTTAAATTATATTTGGTTTAAATTGTATAGAATTTAAAGTCAGTTAAGTTTTGTTATAGTTAAGTTTTGTTAGAATTGAAAGATTTTACATATAAGTTCTGTTGATTTAAAAATCTGTTAAGTTTAAGTAAAGATGAGTTTAAGTAATGTTAAGTTCTATTAAGTTTAAATATTTTAAGTTTAAGTATTTTAAGTGCTATTCAGTTTAAGTGATGTTAGATAGATTTATGCTTTTACGATAGGCGTTTATTTTATGACTTGTGGGCAGGGTGTTGTTGTGAACATCAGAGAAACCTTACTAGCTGAAAATACTGTTTAGTTATTAGAATTGCCTATTCTTATGTTGCAAAGAGTTTAACACAGTTAGCCCATAGAATTTTGAAGCCAGTTAAGTTTTGTTAATTTACAAATAAGTCTGCTAAGTTAAATATTTTAAGTGCTTTCTCACCACTCCAAAGCAAAAAAGGACTGAGAATTGCCCAGCTGATGCCATTTGAGCCACATGACTAAAGGATTACAGACTGTAAAACTGATTTTGAACTTTTCTGAGAAACCCAAGGAAAAGGTGGATGTGAAAATCTCAAGGACAGAAAGGATCGTTTTCAGACTTGCCATTCACCTCCTCTCCAGGTTGGCATGAATGAAAACAGCTAACAGCTTTCTTTTCTTAGTCCAATTACCACCTACCTTGCAATGCCTGATAAGGCCGGACATTCTGGCTCAGCTGGGGGTGCTTTTAACCCTTTGGGATTAAACGCCGTTGCCAGACGACCAGGGAACTGATTGACATTATTGAATCATTATCATCTTTCCATATAAAAGGACCGGCAAAAGAGAACTGTCTTGAATGTCACAGCCCAAATTGTGCTGCTTGGGTTGCACTGTGTTGCGGGGGTTGTGACAAGACCTTTTGGGTGGATCAGTTGTCACTTTTTCATTTATGGTGTAATACCTGTAATCATAGACATACCTGGGAACATAATTGGGAGTGGACACTACGGAATGAAACAGGACTAAACACTGCCTCAGCTTTAGATCTTTATGAATCGCATGAGCAGAAAATCTTGGCTTATTATCGGTGGGAGGTACAGTGTATTTTGAAAAGGGTTAAAGCTCAAAGTGCATCATATATAGCCTCTGTAAGATGTAGAAAACTGGTGCCTTTAACACAACATTCTGTTGTAGGGCCTATAAAAGGAGATCCCAATCAGGCATTAGATAACTGCATTAGAAGGTTACAAAGGTGTGGTCTTCAGGTCTCGGGAACAGTAAGGTTAAAAACTGATAAGAAAAAGAAGGTCAAAGTAAAACCAGAAAAATGAGGTTTACTTTTGTTATATTGCTTGGTGTAGTGGTAGCTGAAGAATTAAAAGTAACACATTTTAGTCAACCTAGAGATAATGTATGGATAACACTTGCTAGGCAGATTAATCAGTCATCGCTTTGTCTCAGCATTGGAGGAGTTACTAACCCTTTTTGAACATGTTTGGTAGGGCTTCCAGTATGGTCTCCTCAAGAATTCTGCAGTCTTATTAATAACCGTGCCTTATGTATGCGCAGTATGGCAAATATTAAATTACCCGCACAAAAAGGGTATACTGCCAGTCAGAGTGACAGCTACCATCAATGCCTGTTAATTCAATCACTTAATACTCCTTTGCATTCTCCACCTGAGGAGTTGGAGCTTTTTGGAAGTGCAAATGCTAGCGTGACCAGCACTTCCAATGGTGGGTGGTTCAGCTTTGATTACTCTAATCCTTAAAAGATGAATCAGCATAAACAAACATGGGCTACTCTGGATTAATCTCTAAGCCCGGATATAGTGTACAAACAACTTTACAACCAATGTAAAGGCTCTAGCATCATGACACCTAAGAAATTACCTACAGGAATATTTCTAATTTGCGGAGATAGAGCCTGGAATGGTATACCTGCTCAATCTCAGGGTGGACCTTGTTATCTAAGCAAGTTATCACTATTCCACCCTAATATATCTGTGTTAATGCAATTAAGTCATAAGATAAACAGGCAAAAGTGTAGCTTACATAATTTAGACTGTAGTCAAATAGGAGATCCATGGTTCTGGAGTAAATTTAATCAAGTGATGGTTTCAGCTCTCCTACCATGGGGTGCTGCAAGCAAAGCATTGACTTTAGCAAAACAAATAGGGTGTTGGACTAAGCGTGAATTGAATAAGACATCACAGATATTAGATATGTTAACTGCAGATGTACAGAGTGTTAATCATGCTGTTTTACAAAATAGAGCTGCCATAGATTTCTTACTATTAGCACAAGGCCATGGGCGTGAAGAGTTTGAAGGGATGTGTTGCATGAACTTGTCTGATCGTTCTGTATCTATTCATGCTAAGTTAAAACAGCTATGACTAGGGCTTAACAGCGTTAAGGAGGAAGAAGGATTGGGAATTGATGAATGGCTTAAAAGTTTAGGAATGGGACCATGGCTAAGAAACCTTGTAATATATGCTATAGGGACATTAGGTGTACTTTTATTGCTTTTACTTATACTACCTTGTTTCTGTAGCTGTATCCAAAAGATGGTTAGTAGGATGATAGAGAAAACCTGGCAAACTAACCTCCTTTCTCTCAAAGAAAAAAGCAGGGGAAGTGTGGAGAGTTTAGTTCAAGCATGGCTTAAAGAAAAAGGCCATGAAGCCATGCAATTGAGAGAAAAGTAAAAGGTAGTTGCAAAGCACTTCCAAAAGCAGTTCCGAGCCTGATTTCTATAAACAATTAGACTCTCTCAGGCATCACTTTATAAACAATAAGGTTCTCAGGCAATCTTCCCATAACAAGTGAAACACCCTCTCTGGGAAAAGATGGCACCCTGGGAACAGATATGGAAGTTTTGGGAACCTTTCATATCACAGTGGGAACACTGGTTTTATTTTGTGTAAACAATCAACGGTATTGTAAAACAAAAGGAGTAGTTAGAGTTTTCTCTGTTAGCCTATCATGAACCTGGATTTTGGAATATGCATGAAGTTCGTTAACACTATTATTTAAACTGGCTGATCGATCAATAAACTTGAGTTCGATGCATCAAAGGATGGTCGTTCTCCCCTCACTTCAACAATATAACAACTAGGAATCCGGACCTGGTACCATGCACACCTGTAATGTGGAGGAAACTTGTGCGACTTGGGCCACCTGAATACGCTTCTGCCCTAGCAATAATGAAGCGGGATGATACATATGAGACTGTGCTCGATATGGCAAAGAAGCTTCGAGTGTATGCAGATGCTGTGCATGGCCCAACTCATGCCAGAATTGCAGCAGTGGAAACCCGACTGCAGAAACTAGAGGACAAAATAGAGGAGAATCATAAGAAACTCCGGGAAGAGATTAAGGAGGACCTTATTCAAATCTTGGCTGTGCAAATTAGAGGCCCTGGTATCCAACGCTGGCGCTCCTTTGATGGGGGGAGAAGGTACATCCCACGGGCTGAGTTATGGGCTTTTCTGCGTGAGTCTGGAGAAGACATGAGGAGATGGGACGGAAAACCCACCGCTGCTTTGGCACAACGGGTGCGTGATTTGAAGGAAAGAGGAAGTATCACCAAAAAGAGAGCAGCTCCGGTCGCTCGTAGCCGAGATGTTAAGTATGATGATGACGATGACATGTCTGATCCCCTTGAAGGAACTTCTAAGGCATACGCCCAAGGAAAGAAGGACAATCTGGCTTAGAGGGGCCCTGCCTCCAGCCAGGAAGAGGCACGGGAAAACTGGGTTTTTTTGAAGGTGTGGATCAGATGGCCTGGCACATCAGAGCCACAAGACTATGAAGCATTGGTTGACACTGGATCACAGTGTACCTTAATGCCATCGGAACACGTGGGGACAGAACCTGTTTCCATTGCTGGAGTGACGGGGGGATCACAACAGTTGACTTTTTTGGAAGCTGAGGTGAGCTTGACTGGGAAGGAGTGGCAGGAACATCCGATTGTGACTGGTCCAGAGGCTCCGTGTATTTTGGGCATAGACTTCCTCCGGAATGGCTATTACAAAGATCCTAAGGGATTCAGGTGGGCTTTTGGAATAGCTGCAGTGGAGATAGAGGGTATTAAACAATTGAATACCTTGTCTGGACTATCAGAGAACCCATCTGCAGTAGGACTCTTGAAGGTAGAGGAGCAACAAGTGCCAATTGCCACCTCAACAGTGCACGGCAGGCAGTACCGGACGAATCGAGATGCCATGATCCCCATCCACAAGATGATCTGAGAGCTGGAGAGACAAGGGGTGGTCAGTAAAACCCACTCACCCTTTAACAGCCCTATCTGGCCCGTGCGAAAATCTGACGGAGAATGGAGACTGACTGTGGACTATCGTGCCTTGAATGAAGTGACTCCACCACTGAGTGCGGCTGTACCGGACATACTGGAACTGCAGTACGAGCTGGAGTCCAAGGCATCCAAGTGGTACGCGACCATCGATATTGCTAAGGCGTTTTTCTCCATCCCTCTGGCAGCAGAATGCAGGCCTCAGTTTGCTTTTACATGGAGGGGAGTGCAGTATACCTGGAACCGACTGCCCCAGGGGTGGAAACACAGTCCTACCATCTGTCATGGACTGATCCAGGCTGCACTAGAAGAGAGTGAGGCTCCAGAACACGTACAATATATTGCTGATATCATTGTTTGGGGGAACACGGCAATAGAAGTGTTCAAGAAAGGAGAGAAGATCATTCATATTCTCTTGGAAGCCGGATTTGCCATTAAGAAGAGCAAAGTCAAGGGACCTGCCCGAGAAATTCAGTTCTTGGGGGTGAAGTGGCAAGACGGACAGCGTCAGATTGCTGCGGATGTTATTAACAAAATCACTGCTATGTCCCCACCAACTGATAAGAAGGAAACACAAGCTTTCTTAGGTGCTATAGGTTTCTGGAGGATGCACATCCCTGAGTATAGTCAGATTGTGAGACCCCTTTATCTGGTTACCCGCAAGAAGAACGACTTCCATTGGGGCCCTGAACAGCAGCAAGCTTTCGTCCAGATCAAGCAGGAGATCGCTCTTGCTGTAGCCCTTGGTCCAGTCAGGACGGGACCAGATGTGAAGAACGTGCTCTACTCTGCAGCCGGGAGCCATGGTCTGTCCTGGAGCCTTTGGCAAAAGCTGCCTGGTGAGACCCGAGGTTGACCATTGGGATTTTGGAGTCGGAGCTACAGGGGGTCTGAAGATAACTATACTCCAACAGAAAAAGAAATCTTGGCCGCCTATGAAGGAGTCCAAGCCGCCTCGGAGGTGATTGGTACAGAGGTACAACTCCTTCTGGCACCTCGGCTACCGGTGCTGGGATGGATGTTCAGAGGAAAGGTTCCCTCTACCCACCATGCCACCAATGCTACTTGGAGTAAGTGGATTGCCCTCATTATGCAGCGCGCTCGAATTGGGAAGTTAAATCGCCCTGGGATTCTGGAAATTATTACAAATTGGCCCGAAGGTGAAAGCTTTAGTGTTGCGGATGAGGAACAAGAGCCAGTGACCCGGGTTGAGGAAGCTCCGCCATACAATCAGTTGCCAGCAGAAGAAACACGTTACGCTCTATTCACCGATGGTTCTTGTCGCGTCATAGGGATGAAACGGAGGTGGAAAGCAGCTGTATGGAGTCCCACTCGACGCGTTGCAGAGGCTACTGAAGGAGAGGGTGAATCCAGTCAATTTGCTGAAATCAAAGCTATTCAACTGGCCCTAGGTATTGCAGAGAGAGAGAAGTGGCCAAGGCTCTATTTGTATACTGATTCTTGGATGGTAGCCAACGCTCTATGGGGATGGCTGAAGAAATGGAAAGAGGCCAACTGGCAGCGCAGAGGAAAACCAATTTGGGCTGCGGAAGAGTGGAAAGATATCGCTACTCGGTTAGAGAAGTTACCTGTGAAGGTTCGCCATGTAGATGCCCATGTCCCCAGAAGTAGAGCTAATGAAGAGCAACAAAACAACCAGCAAGTACATCAGGCTGCAAACATAGGGAGTTGAAGATAGATCTCAACTGGGAGCATAAGGGAGAGTTATTCTTAGCACGATGGGCCCATGATGCCTCAGGCCACCAGGGTAGAGATGCCACCTATAAGTGGGCACGAGACCGAGGGGTGGATCTAACCATAGACAGTATCTCTCAGGTTATTCGTGACTGTGAGACGTGCGCTGCCATTAAGCAGGCCAAGAGGGTGAAGGCCCTCTGGTATGGGGGATGGTGGTCTAAGTACAAATACATGGAGGCCTGGCAGATTGATTATATCACACTGCCTCAAACCCGCCAAGGCAAGCGCTATGTACTAACCATGGTAGAAGCCACCACGGGATGGTTGGAAACCTACCCTGTTTCTCATGCTACAGCCCGTAACACTATCTTGGGCCTTGAAAAGCAGGTCCTTTGGAGGCACGGTACTCCCGAGAGAATTGAGTCAGATAATGGGACTCATTTTAAAAACAATCTTATTAATACTTGGGCTAGGGAACATGGCATCGAGTGGGTGTACCATATCCCCTATCATGCACCAGCTGCAGGGAAAGTGGAAAGGTACAATGGATTGTTAAAAACCACCTTAAAAGCATTGGGTGGGGGGTCTTTAAAAAACTGGGAGCAGCATTTGGCAAAGGCTACCTGATTAGTTAACACTCGAGGTTCCACCAACCGAGCAGGTCCTGCTCAGTCTGAGCTCCTTAATATAGTAGATGGGGATAAAGCCCCAGTGGCCCATGTCAGAGGTTTGTTGGGAAAGACAGTATGGATCAACCCTGCCTCGAGTACAGACAAACCCATCCGTGGGATTGTCTTTGCTCAAGGACCAGGTTATACATGGTGGATAATGCAGAAAGATGGAACAACACAGTGTGTACCTCAGGGAGACCTGATTGTGGGATGAGACTCATATATGAATGTCATTGTTTGTTGAATGTGAGACAGAAGGAAACTGTAAGTGTCAAAGGTCTGAGCAAGTAAGATGAGAGGAATGCGTAAGTGTCAAAGGTGTGAGTAAGTGAAATGAAAGTTTTTTTATTGTATGTTCATGATATGGGATAAGGGGTGGAGTGTCGTGGGGTGACAGCCTTTATCCCAATATCGTGTGTTGTGTCTGGCAGCTGTGCCTTTTCTCTCTTCCCCCCCCCTCCCCCCCCGGCCGTCTTGCCACGGCGGGGCGGGGAAGAGAGGAGGGAGTGTGACCGGGCACTTTCGCTTTTGGCTTCTGGCTGCTTGGCTTGGCTTGCCGCTTGCTTGGTTGCTCCTGCCTCGGCCCCTAGCTGATAGTTTTTTTGCTGCTTTTGCTTTCTGCGCTGTTTTTTTCTTTTCTTTTGTTCCCTCTTTCTTACCCTCCCCTGAAGATACTGGACCGGCTCCGGACCTGACCTGAGACGTCCAGGACCCCCCCCGGAGTCTGCGAGAGAAGCTCAGCGCCCTCCACAACACTGCCTGGTTTCTTTTCTTTTCTTTTCTTTTCTTTTCTTTTCTTTTCTTTTCTTTTCTTTTCTTTTCTTTTCTTTTCTTTTCTTTTCTTTTCTTGTGTTGGGGAGTGTTCTTTTGTTACTTGTTAATAAATAGGTTTTGTTTTCCACTTTGCTCCTCCGAGGAATTCCTTCCCAAACCCGGTATTGGGGGAGGGGTGGTTGGAGGTTTGTTTTTTGGGGGGCTCCCTTTTGGAGATTTCCCCTAATTTGTCCTAAACCAGGACACAGTGCAAATCAATTTTATTCCAAATATGATGTAGATGGAAATCTTCTATTGTGAAAAATGTCTCTCAGGGAGGGAAACTACCATCTAAAGATAGAAGTATTAGCAATGATTCAATTACCTGAAATGTCTCTGAAGACAAAGCATTTGAGAAACACCAATCAGATCCTATCTGTGGGGTCATCAGCTGATTCTCCAATGGTTCAGAGTTTTGTTGGTATTGAGTTTGTAACCTTCGTTATTTTTGGATTTTATAGGTGATACTGATAAATAAGGATTGTTATTAATGCTATATAAATACTTTTAAAAGGTTGTAATAACCCCTTCAAACACTTCCTGATGATACGTTGATTATATAATGAGAATTCTCAGAATTTATGATAAGAATTATTATCAAGGTATTGTAATATTTACAGCCAGCTTTCATGTGTTTCACTATCTCTGTGTGATCATCTACAAGACATGTGTCTCTTCAGAATCTTGTCTTTTTATTTCTTGACTACTCATGTTTTTTGGGTTTCTTTTAAATCCAGATTGCCAGTTTCATGGTTTTCTTCAGTTATTATTTCTTCAGTTATTATAGAGGTACTGTGAGCCGAGAATTCAAGAGTTTTGCTGTGTTTGAAGAATTTCTATCCTGACAGAAGTTTCGGAGGGATTCATCTATTTAATGGTTTGATTGATCTTTAATCCTAAGGTTTCCTATTCATAATTGCTGTTTTTAAGAGTCTTGTTTTAAAATATATTAAGTGATATCCTTCAATTAGAGTTCGAACTCTGGCCAAGTTCTAGCTCTACTTGAACGGAATGATTGACAATCAGCCCAGATGTTTTCTGCATCAAAAAATATTCAAGTCCTTTTGGCTTGGCAATTTGACCATATATGATAGCTGAGCCTGTTTTCAAAGGGAGTTTGGAGAAACATGAATCCAGGCATGAATTCTCCAGTTCTCTGTTGTTTTAAGGTTCATCAGCTGTCGCAGACTCTGAGATGACAGTTCAGTGTTGTAGTGATTGATAATTGTATGATTTCAGATGTGTTATTGGTTATGTGTATTATCTGATTGATTTCTAATTGCTGTTATCTTACATTTCCCTATGCAATATTGCATAGAGACTGAAACAGAACAGATCAATATTTTATTTTCACATCAGGACCCATTCTTCACGTCCAAGATTTTGAGATAATCCTCTAGTCCTTGTGGGGACGTGGATTTGTTTGTGTTTTAGCAGGTGCAAAAGTCCAGGTAGATCTCAGTAAACAATGTGAAACTCAATGAAGTGCATGAGAATGCTGACAAGAAGCACAGGCAAGAAAACGCTGACCATTCCACAAGCAGAAAAAAAGATGCACAGATGTAGACTGCACAGAGATTCCAACCCTTGTGCTTCATCCACAGAAGATTGTGGACTTTGGGTTGCTTCATGGATGACAGCCACGCTGTGATACCTACTGGTGTCACTGGAACTTCGCCCAAGAGATAGAACTTTTTAATAATTGGTAAGGACTGAAGCAGCATCCTTGGACTTGTCATTTATCCTTCGATTGTTTTGGCAAATCCGAATGAAGAGCTGACAGTTTTAGCCAAAGCTCTTCGACCACCACCGACTGTTGCAGAGAACACTCCGGTAGCCAAAGCTATCGCTTTGCCACCACATGCAGCGGAACAAGTCATGCTGGTGTTTGATCAGCAGGACTTTCCCTCTGGAGACCATGTCCATGGAATTCTCCAGTGTTCGTCATTCAGAAGAAAACTTCAGGCTCATGGAGACTGCTGCATGACCTCAGGAAGATCAGCAAAGTCATCAAGGACATGGGACTGCTTCAACAGGGACTTCCTTTGCTCTCAGTGATTGGCCACTTGTGATCATTGATCTCAAGGACTGTTTCTTCAGCATCCTGCTCCATCCAGATGATGCTCCTCCACTTGCAATCTACGTCCCAAGCATCAGTAGGGAGGAGCCTCTGCAAAGGTACCAACACAACAGGAGCTGCAAGAAGCTCATGACTGTGTGATTGCAGAGGTGCAAAAGGCAGGACTAAAAATCAGTGTTTCAAAAATTCAGGAGATCACACCATGGAAATACCTAGGGTGGAAGATCTCGGAACAAACGATAAGACCACAGAAGATGGAAGTCAGCTCCAAAGTCAGCAATTTGCATGACCTACATCAGCTTCTCAGAGAAATCAACTGGATGAGACCAACCTTGGGGATCACAAATGATGACATCCCAGAGGCTCAGTCTTTTGAGAGAGGACGATTTGACAATGACATCAAATCTCCCAGAACTCTTACACCTGAAGCGCAGAAAGAACTCGAGAAAGTTACAAAGGTCTCCAAAGACGATCCTCACAGACCTGGGGATGGCATCCCAAATTATCCTAAAAGCAAGGACAAGGCTGCTGACAATGTCAGGTAGGAATTTTTCTACAGTTCATTTCCCATTGAAGAAAGATTATTTTGATTGGGCGATGCAGAAATCAAAAGACTTGTTAATTGCATTGTTAAGGTAGCCAGGAATTTGCACGATTCATTTTCCAGGTCACAGATTGCTGAAATCAAAGATATGTTATAGGGAAAAACCAAGAATAAGTGAGGAACCATTGGATGGGATAACAATATTCACTAATGGTTCAGGAAAAACTCACAAATCAGTAATCATGTGGCAGAATTCAGTCACAGGTGAATGGGACTCAGATGTAAAAATAGTCCAAGGTTCACCACAAATTGTGGAATTGTCAGCAGTGGTCAGGGTCTTGCAATTGTTCCAGAAACCTCTCAATCTGATCACAGATTCAGCATATGTTGCAAATATGGTCAAACAATTGGAAGGTTCACTTTTGAAAGAAACAAGCAATGACATCTTATATTCATACTTATCATGTATGAAAACACTGCTGGAACACAGGGAACATAAATATTTCCTTACTCACATTAGGGCACATTCATCCCTCCCAGAATTCTAAGCAGAAGGGAATGCCCAGGCAGACAAGTTAACCATGCCCATTTCTCAGACATTACTGAATATTTTTAAGCAGGCAAGGTTGAGCCATGCATTTTTTCATCAAAATGCACAGGCACTGATGGAATCCTTTTGCATCTCAAAAAGCCAAGCGAGGGAAATCATGAGTGCTTGTCCAGACTGTCAGCTTGTGCAGCCACCTGCATACACAGGAGCAGTCAATCCGAGAGGATTGCAAAGCCTCCAGCTGTGGCAAGCTGATGTCACCAAATATCCATCTTTGGGAAGCTCAGAAATATCCAGGTCTCAATTGATACGTTCTCAACAGCTCCTTTTTCAGAACCCAATCCACCAATTCTCAGGCCTTTTTTCTAACACTACCCAGGCAAAACTAAGGTAGAATCCTTTAGTTTTGTTCAGAAATCCAGAAACAGGACAGATTGAAGGCCCTCTCAAACTAATCACGTGGGGCAAGGGTTTAGCTTGTGTTTCCACAGGGTGAGGTCTGAAGAGGGTGTTGGCGAGACACGTGAAGCCCTACAGGACTCGGACACAGGAAGACACAGATCGCGGAAACGAAGAGGCGAGCACGCAGAGGCAGAAGACAAGACCGTGAACATCTCGAAAAACTCATAAAGGGTTCAAGGACTTGGGGTTTCTCTCAGGGGCTTGGGTGTCACAGCGTGGCAAAGCTTCTCACAAGGAGTGAAGCCATGACCTTGAGATTCGATCAGGTACTGCTCATGTGCCTCATTCTTCCGTCTATTTCCTTAGGCAATGAAGCAGATTTGACCATGGTCCAGCCAAAACAAAAGGTTTGGGAAGCTTTGGCCAATGCAGCAGGTTTAGATAGCATCTGCTTGACACATTCAAGGCCAGGGAAACCATTTTCAACATGCTTGGTGGGCTTGCCAGTGAATGAATGGCCAATTCAAAAAAATGCTCCTATAAAGATTTCACAAGTCGTTTCAAATCTTGTGAATGAATGGTGTCTTTGGACACAGTTCCTCCCTGTGGCTCCTTTTGAACCTGAGGAACTGGAAATTCTTGGGTCAGCAAAAATGAATTTTTGTATAAAATTCGAACTTCCGGAAGTGACACAAACAGAAAATAAGACAATCGATGTCACTCCAAATCATCCTTTTTATAGAAATGCACCTGCTTGGTGCAAATACACCGAGGTGACAGCCAAAGCATCACTCCAGGTTCCAGCACAATTACCACAGGGAATCTTTTTTCATTTGTGGGGACAGAATTTGGCCTGCTATCCCTGCAAATGTCAAAGGTGGTCCATGCAGCATTGGAAGAATTTCATTGCTAACACCCGATTTGAGAATTTTTGAAAGAGAAAACACATAAGGGGAAAAGATCAGTGGAACAATACAGTCCAAATTGTGATGATGATGTGCACACATGGGACAAGGCTTGGAGAATTGCAGTCGCAATTTTCTCTCCAAAGACAGCATCAGGGGTGGCGTTGACTCAATTGGATCATATGGGTTGCTGGCTGAGCAAGCATGCTTGAGCTGTTTCTCTTACACTGAGTGAAATGTTAACAGACATCAACAGTGTGAGACGAGTAACTCTCCAAAACAGAGCAGCAATTGACTATCTGCTGCTGGCACATGGACACGGGTGTGAAGAATTTGAAGGGATATGCTGCATGAACATGTCAGATCATTCAAAATCGATTTATAAAAACATGAAAAAGTTACAAGAAAGTGTTAACAAACTTGGAGAGGTCACTGGATCCTGGATGGATGATGTGGTTGGATGTTTTAACCTTTCACCATTGTGGAAGGGACTTTTAAAGGCAGGTTGTTACATTTTGATAGGGCTTGTGGTTCTTCTGCTCATTTAACCATGCATATTTGTGTGCATGTGGCAGGCCATGAACAAAGTTGCAAAAGAGGTGTTTTTGGTGCAAAGAGAGGAGCAGATGTCAGAACCCAGGACATCCCTCTGGCTGTCCTGAGCAGCCAGGACCCCTGCCAGGGGTCTCAGAGACCCTGGCACAGAGCCCAAAATGCCTGTGGTTTTGATTATGACCCGTGGAGCAAGTTACCAACCTTGTATGAAGATCAGCAGGCCACAGCAGTTTAAGTAGAATATTAGTGAAGTCATCACGGGGTGGAAAAGTAGATTTTAGGTTTTTGGTATGGGGGTTCAGGAGGCAAGATGGAGGGAACTGGGTGTGTCCAGCCTTTCTCCTTCTTCTTCTTGGCCTCCATCTTCTGCTGTGATGTTGGCACTTAGAGATTGGTTTAGAGTAGAAGCTCGCTGTCTAACATAGGTGATAGGTATTGGAAAGTAATTGTAAACATTGTATACGTAGTTTTTAGTATAAAGACATAACACTGCCCTGGGGACAGGCAGAGTGCCTTGGACTGTCTTGCTGAGCTGACCTCAGCAGGGCAGGAGAAAATTTTTTACAGATAAAATAAACAACCTTGAGACCGAGAAATGAAGAGTTCTGACTCCTTCTTCAAGCGCCGGGCTGGGAAAAGAGACTTTCGAACTTTTCTCGGGGTCACTCTGACAAGCTAATGATCCTGACACTTCTCTTGAATCTTTATACCAGCCTTTCCCTGCTTCTGTTAGTCTTTTATAAAAAATTAAAATTCCACATTCCATTATCCATTCAATTCTTAAAATATGAGGTTTTTTGCTATTATTTGCACCCTCATACTTGATATCAACAGCTCACTGCATGTTATTAGACTCATAATATAATATTTAAGGCCTTTACCTTCCTTTCTGTGGAAAGAGGCTGCCTTCATATTTTCTGGTTAAATAAATTCTTTAAGACAAGTTTTAGACAAAGTGATTCATGCTCCTGTGTCCAGGAAAACACTGCCATTTTTTTCTGCTTCATACAAAATACTGGGGTTGTTCCTCCCCCCAGCATTCTACTGTATTCAGCACACTGGTACCCATTCATATGGGTAATCCTGGGCCCAAAGCAGCCTGCCCTCTTGTTGGTTTTCATCAATTGGGCAGCAGAGCCTGAGCACTGCGGTATACTGCTGCTATTGCTCTTTTCAGCTGTTATATCACTCTTTTTAGCTTATCCCATGTTTTTTCCTAATCCATTTTGCCATATTTTTTTCCTGAATCATTTAACACTTTCCCTAGCCTTATACAGATTTTGTCCATTCCTTCTGATTTACAAACCTTATTGTCACCATTTCCTGCACATTTCTCTTATCCTTATTTCTCTGCAACCTCTTCTCTGTCCATCTCCACAGTTACTCTAAGTCCCTGTTTTTTTCTTGACCACATAAGAATTTTTTCCCTTTTCTCTTAAACCTACTCCCTGATACTTAACACACTGTTATTTCTATCCATTGATTCCAGGTAGGTGCTCCTGCATTTTGCTGTATGGACAGTTGTTGTGAATAGCAGGGATGCATTTGGGCAGTTTATTATCATAATTCATCCACTATTCAAGGAATATTATCCATCCCTATTTCTACCATAGAAACTGGAACTACTTGTATTCCATCAGGAAAGGGTGGTCAGAACATGATAGATATCACATCCTGCTGATGTTTGAGAAACCCCATATTCGTTCACAAAACATTCTCCTGCTTCTCCCGGATTAGTTCATCTAGCAGAAGCATCCAACAGATGCAGCAGTTTGCACAGTGGTTTCTGGGAACAACTTCTGAGCTCATCAGGGCACTCCTAGGAACCACTTGAGGAACTTCGGGTTGCTTGATGTTGCTAGGAAAGGAGAGTGTGATACTAGCAAGCTCTAGCAGCAGCTAATGAGTTCTGTCAATTGTTCTTGATCAAAGGATGCTTTGAGTTTTTGTTCCAGCTGACTCCTGATTAGGAATGGTCAATAACACTTTAAGCAGGTGCTAAGGAGAGGCCTGTATAACTGCTGAACCTAGCACTAATAGAAGTAGCGAGCAGGCATAATGTTTGTTGTGGCAGAGTATGCAGAAGTTGTCCAGAAATTCTGCTGAGGGTAGTTTATGTGTTTTCAGCAATAGTAATGATGTACTTTGGGGCATGGTCCCCAGCACTAACTAGAGCAACTATCCCTGGAATATCAGATGTCTTGATTCAGACTGAGCTCCAGAGGAAGATGTGTCTCTTCAGGCCTTTGGCTACAGGGGCTGTCTGGGTCTTCTTGCTAAGGCTGGAGTAGGAGGAGATGGTGCCCTTGTGTATTGGTCCTTGAGAGAATTTCACACATTATCTTCATGAAGTTCATCAAGGGGAAATGCCAAGTCCTGCATCTGGGGAAGAACAACCCCATGCACTCAGATATGTTGGGGGCCACCTAGCTTCAAAGCAGCTTGTCAGAAAAGGACCTGTCGTCCTGGTGGACACCAGGTTGAACAGGAGCCAGCAATGTGCCCTTGCTGCAAAAAAGGCTAATAGTGTCTTGGGCTGCATCATGCAAAGTATTGCCAGCAGATTGAGGGAGGTGATCCTTCCCCTCTACTTAGCCCTGGTGAGGCCACAGCTGGAGTCCTGTGTCCACTTCCAGCTTCCTCAGTACAAGAGACATGTATATGCTGGAGAGAGTCCAATGAAGGACCACAAAGATGATTAAGGGACTAGAGTGCCTCTCCTATGAGGAAAAACTGAGATGGCTAGGACTGTTTAGCCTAGAGAAGAGAAGGCTTGTGGGAGATCTCATCAATGTATATCAATACCTGAAGGGAGGGTGTAAAGAGAACAGAGACAGGCTCTTTTCAGTGTTGCCCAGCAACAGGACAAGAGTCAATGGGCACAAGCTGAAACACAAGAGGTTCTGTCTGAATGTCAAGAAACACTTTTTTCCTGGGAGGGTGACTGAGCGCGTCTAGGTTGACAAGGAAGTGAGTTTTCTTTCTGGAAGTTATAGCCAAACCAATCAATGGTCAGATTTCAATACTGACACCTGGTGTAACCACTGAAGATGTGGATACGCCTCTGAGAACACAGGGGGTTAAAAGCAGAGAACTCCCTGAGGAGTGTGTTCAGGTCAGTGAAGAGTTCAGACCTCCCTCTGCCCAGCCACAGGCTGGGCGGTGGAGGGGAAGCCATGCGGCCTAAGCTGAGGTAGGCCAGGAGCTCTGGACAGAGAAAGGGGGTGAAGAGAATGGAACTGGGCCGCCCCCTGCAGGACGGTGGGGTGGAGAAACACTGAGATGTCCCAGGAAGCCCCCCCCCAGAGAGAGAGAGAGCCTGTGACACCTTGAAATTTGATGTCATGTTCTGGCAGCATGCAGGCAGAGGAGAGAGAGAAGGGGGGGGAAGGTGCCCAGCCATGGGAGTCCCAGGCAGGCCGCTGTGAGATTTCAGTCATCCTGAGGGCAGCAGAGCCTGAGATTTTAACCCTTTCTTAGACAAAGTAAACCTTGTGAAACACTAATCCTCCTTTGTAGGGAGATACAGTATGAAGGTGGTATAGAATGTAATCTTATTCCCCAAAGATTTGCAGCTGAACCAATTATTAAAAATTAGGAGCAGGCCTAATGTTAACAGACCACACCTGTAGCCAATAAGAACAATGGTATAAAAGAGTGGATTGTTGAGATCAGCAGTTAGATGGCAACTGCAAGGATCAGGAAGAGTTAGTGCTAGAGGAGATGCCGATTGGAAACATTGAGTAGGTATGGAACTCTGGCGATATGGAATCCTTGCACTATAATGATAATAGAACTCTTGATATATAAGACAACACTCCTTGATCTGAAAAAGAGAGACAGCCTGGGACCTGAGATGTCAGAAGAAGATGGGAAAGAATCCTAGGTGGGAAGAGATGATGGAGTGGCCTTTGGCTGGACTTTTTCTTGTATAGCCACGGACTAAAACAATTTTCTTGTAACACAGAGACTGCATTTAGGGGAATGCAGTGGTTTGAGCCAAGAGAGTGACCTGCTGTAGTGATTGCTAGTGCAGGAGTGAGAGTGACCTGCTGCAGTGGCGCCATGTTCAGGAGTGAAGTGAACAGAGAAAGATGAGGAGGGTGTGGTGGTGCCCTCTGTCTTTAGGGAAGAAGATCTCTGTTCTCAAGACCCTCGGCCTCAGGGGAGGTGAAAATGGGTGAGACTGTTGTCCCAAAAAGAGAAACTGTTGCTTTTTTGGTACTTGGCATAGCATCCTTAAAAGGAACCCTATGACGAAAGTGAAGGGAGACTTGCACATCCGATTGATGAGCATCGATCTCAGATTTATTGATCCAGCTTACATACTTTTATAGCAGTGTTAATTAAGCTCATACATATTGCAAAACCCAAGCTCATCATTGGTTACAGATTACATGCCAACCCTTCCTTTGTTGCTAACACCTGTGGTTTCTTGTTGAGGCTAATACTTGTTTTCCTCATCCTGCTGTTGACTTGTTATTGAACATCCTCAAGGACTCCATATCTTCCACCATGTTTTTCTCATCACTTACCCAAGGACACAGTGTTTATTGTTTTTCTCGTAAGGAAAAAGCCTGAGAACTTGCTGCTTACAGCTGCCTTTTACTTCTTAACCAGCTATATATGATCATGGCCTTTTTCTAAAAGCCATGTCTGAACAAAACTCTCCACACTGCCCCCGTTTTATTTCTTGTTGCACAAGGAGGTTAGTCTGCCAAGTTTTTTCTATCATTCTACTAACCATATTTTGAATACACTTAAAAATACAAGGTAAAATAAGCAAAAGCATTAAAAGCACACCTAGTATCCCTATAGCATATGTCACAAGGTTTCTCAGCCACGGTCCAAGTCCCAAACTTTTAAGCCATTCATCAATTCCCAGTCCTTCTTCTTCTTTGAGATTGTGAAGTCCCCACTGCAACTCTTTTATCTTAGCATTAATAGATACAGAGTGATCGGACAAATTCATGCAGCACATCCCTTCAAACTCTTCACACCCGTGGCCTTGTGCTAAAAGCAAAAAATCTATAGCGGCTCTATTTTGTAAAACAGCATGATTAACACTTTGTACATCTGCAGTTAAAATATCTAAAATTTGTGATGTCTTATTCAATTCATCCTTAGCCCAGCACCCCAGTTGTTTTGCTAAGTTCATAGCTTTGTTTGCAGCACCTCCCAGCAAGATAGTTGAAACCACTACTTGTTTCAGCTCACTTCAGAACCATGGGTCTCCTATATGACTACAGTCTAAGTCATGTAGGCTACGCCTCTGTCTGCTTGCATTTTGGCTTAGTTGCATTAATATAGATACATTGGGGTGAAATAATGACAATTTTCCCAAATAACAAGGTCCACCGTGTGGCCGGGCTGGTATACCATTCCAGGCTCTGTCCCCACAAATTAAAAATATCCCTGTGGGTAATTTCATCGGTCACGATGTTAGTGCCGTTACATTGGCTATAAAGCTGCTGAGACACTGTTCCCAGACTCAGAGATGAATCTAAATTAGCCCATGTTCCTCTATGCTGATTCAACTTCTGAAGATTTAAGGGATCAAAACTGAACCATCCGCCATTTGAGATGTTAGTCATACTGGCGTTTGCACTTCCAAAAAGATCCAATTCCTCTGGAGGAGAGTGCAAAGGAGTATTAAGTTATAGGATTATTAAGCATTGGCGGTAGCCATCACTTTGACTTGCAGTATACCCTTGTTGCGTGGGTAGTCTAATGTTTGTCATATTATGCATGCATAGAGTTTGGTTATTGATCAGACTGCAAAATTCCCGAGGAGACCACACTGGGAGTCCCACCAAGCATGTTCGATATGGGTTAGTAACCCCTCCAAGGCTGAGACAAAGCGATGATTGGTTAATTTGATTAGCAAGCATTATCCATATATTATCTCTAGGTTGATTAAAGTGTGTTACCCCTACTTCTCCAGCCACCACTGCACTAAGCAGTATAACAAAAATAAGCCTCATTTCTCTGTTCTCTTTCTTGCTTTCTTTTTCTTATCAGTCTTTAACTTTACCGCTCCTGACACTTGTAGTCTCCACCCCTGTAGTTTCTTAATGCAGTGATCTAATGCCTTATCTGGATCTCCTTTAACGGGTCCTACAACAGAACGCTGTGTTAAGGGCACCAATTTTCAACACCTTGCAGAGGCTATGTATGACCTACTTTGAGCATTAATCCTTTTCAGAATATACTGTAACTCCCACCGATAGTAAGCCAAAATTTTCTGTTCGTGAGACTCATAAACATCTAGACCTGAAGCTGTATTTAGCCCTGTCTGTCTCCTTAGTTCCCTTTGCCAATCACTGCCCCATGTGTGTTCATGGTCACAGGTGTTACACCACAAACGCCAAAGCAATGACTGTTCCACCCGAAAGATCCTACCACAACCCCCACAATATAGTGCTACCCAAGCGGCACAATCCGGGCTGTGGCACTCAAGGCAGTTCTCCCTTGCCGGTCCCCTTATGTGGAAAGATGATAATGATTCGACGGTGTCAATCAGTTCCTTGGCCGGCCAGCAGCGGCGTGTCACGGCCCTGTCGACCGCTTTCAAGTGTCCCTTCAGCTGTAACAGTAGTGGTCGTAGGATCAGGGGCAGTTTCTTCTCCAGACCTTCCTTGTCCCCCTCCGTGAGGTGGTCCACCAATCGCTGCATCAAGAACAGGTTTAGTCCAGTTGGCAGGTACCCACAGTGCTCCTGCAGGGGTGGAAATACAGAGATATCCCCTTCCCCAGAACAGGACCTTAGCAGGATCCTTCCACAGCCCTGTCTTGGGGTCCCTGTATCTTACCCATATTTCTTTTTTCTGCTCAGCAACCTCTTGTGGTTTATAATGCAGTTCCGCTGGGGGTTGCCCTGCATCCCCAAATACACACAAGTGATTGATCACAAACAAACTTTTTAGCAACCTCGCCTGGGGGTCAGTTACTCCCTCATGTTTGGCTAAATACCTTTTCAAGGTACCATTTGCCCTTTCGATGATGGCTTGCCCTGTCGGGGAGTTTGGGATACCTGTAACATGTTCGATTCCCCAATTTCTTAAAAATCTCCCTATCCTCTGGCTGATATAGGCAGAACCATTATCTGTTTTAATTCTTTTTGGTGTACCCATCACTGCAAAGCAACTGTACAAATGCCTTTCCACATGTATAGCTCTTTCTCCTGTCTGAGCCGTTGCCCAAATATATTTGCTATAGGTATCAATAGACACATGTACGTATTTTAGCCCTCCAAAACTAGGGACATGTGTGACATCCATTTGCCATAACTCATTTGTTTGCAGGCCTCATGGGTTTACTCCTAGGCCTAAACCACTTCCCCCATTATGGTGACTACAAGTTGGACAGGCCCTCACGATGGCTTTTGCTTCCGCGAGTGTTACCTTAAATTCTCTACTTAAGCCTTTTGCATTTTGGTGAAACATTGAGTGAGCTTCTCGTGCCAATTGGTGATTTGACAGGGGTGTGTTTTGGGTTATAGCAACCAATTTATCTGCCCTATCATTCCCTTCTCCTAAACCAACATTCCATTTGTGGCTCCTAACATGAATTACAGCATAAGCGTGCTCCCTTGATCTTGTAGCCTTCTTCAGCTGCATTAACAGTTCATACAGTCTCTGCTTTTGTACCTCCTTTATGGAGGCATCTTCAATTCTTGCTACAACTCCTGCAACATACAGAGTGTGTAACAACATTCAATGGTTCCTTAAGCTGTGCCATTGCCCATACCACTGCTAATAGTTCCATGGTTTGTAGGCTGTCCACTGCCTCTGCTTGCAGAATGTGATGTTTCCATACTCCCTTTTCTTGCCAAGTTATTGCAGCAGTTCTCGACTTCCTGCCAGCATCTGTAAATGCAGTAATAGCATCTGGTTTAGGGAAGTTTTCTCACTTTGGGCGAGTTATCCAGTCCCAGTCCCCTATCCACTGAACCAGAGCTGGTCGAAGCTTGTCCGTTTCAATGGGGCAACATGCACCTAAGAGAGCTTCCTGCAGTTCTTTTGAATTGTTCAGGTACCAATCCAAAGTGTCCTTTTTCATTGGCATCCTGATGATAGCTGGTTCCGCCCCAGCCACCTGTAACACCCTTTCTCTGCCTTTCTTTATTAGATCTGCTAACATTTCAACTTTTTGAAAAAGAGTTTTAGTTTGCTGTAGCGGAGGGTGATCCATTCTAGTATCCGTGTCTCCCCTGTTTTCTTTTTAAATTGCGTTAGCGCTCCAAGAAGATATTGTGGGCCATTCCAAATGGTTAAGTCTATGGGTAGTTCTGGATCCCTTCGATAAACCTGTCCATGTGTAACACAGTCCAGAATTTGCTGGATGACCCGTTGTTGTTTGTCAGTGATTCGCACCGGGCAGGTTGGGTCAGTTCCTTTTAGTAGCGGGCGCAACTCATTTAGTAGTTCATTGGGTATTCCCACTATTGGTTTTAACCACTGCAAATCACCCAAAAGTTTTTGAGCATCATTTAAAGTTGCCATCTTTGTTTTCAACTGCAATTTCTGAGGTTTTACGGTTTGCTCTGACATGGACCATCCCAGATATTTCCAGGGGGCTGTTGTTTGAATTTTCTCAGGAGCTATCACTAAAGAATACTGTGCCAGCGTGGTCCTTATTTTCTGGATTTGTTGTTCTGTAAAAGGCACGGGCTGAGCAAAAAACACATCATCCATGTAGTGATATATCACTGTGCTCGGCCATTATTTTCTTAATGGTTGCAATGCTGCATTAACATAAAGCTGACACAAGGTGTGGCTGTTGCGCATTCCTTGCGGAAGTACGGTCCACTTGAACCTTTGATCAGGCCCTTCCCTGTTAATCGCAGGCAATGTAAAGGCAAACCGTCTCATATCCTGTGGATGAAGGGCAATAGTGAAAAAACAATCCTTCAGATCAATGATTAGCAGAGGCCAATCCTTTGGAATCATTGCAGGGTTAGGTAATCCAGGTTGTAATGCGCCCATAGGCTCCATTTGATCATTAACAGCACGCAAATCGTGGCGCTACCTGTACTTCCCAGATTTTTTCTTTATTACAAAAATTTGAGTATTCCAGGGGCTGGTAGATAACCGCAGGTGTCCCTGTTGAAATTGTTCTGATACCAGCTGATGTGCGTGTTGAAGACTTTACTCTTTTAAGGGCCATTGCTTAACCCATGACGGGGTGTTCACAGTCCAGGTGATGGGAATTGGGAAAGTCCAAGCAATGGCTTTTACTCCAAAGGGTGTTCATTAGTTAAGACCACTCCCAACTGAGCCATAATGTCCCGCCCTATAAGGCATTGCACGGTAGGTGGTAATTTGACTACTGAAAAAATAGCTGTAAGCTGTTTTCCATCTATGCAAACCTGGAGAGGAGGCGAACGGCTAGCCAGGGTAAGGCCTCTGACCCCGGTCACTGTAGTGACTGCTGGCTGCAAAGGCCAGTGTTGAGGCCAACAGCTAGGGCTAATGATGCTGGAATCTGCTCCAGTGTCCAGCAGACCTGAAAAATGACCTTTTTTGTCCTTTGAATTCTACTTCTACCCTTTTCTTGGGTCTCTCAGAAAGGTTTAAAGTCAACAAGGTAAGTCCTCCAGTAGATCCAAAACCATTTCCCCCCCTCTCTTGTCCTTTTATAGCCTGCAATCCCTTAGTTATTTGCTCAAGTGGGACCAGCTGAGCAATCCTCAGTCCATTATTGATTTGGAGTGGGGGAAAAGGGGTATACGCCATCACCATAATCTCTCCCGTGTAATCTGCATCAATGACGCCAGGCAAAACAAATAATCCCAACATAGATGCAGATAATCTTCCGAAAAGCAAAGCACCCACCGCTTTTATCCTGTATAACAATAGGTCCATGAATCCCCGTCAGGATTTTTTGCGGGTTCGGGGTCATCAACGTAACATCTACTGCAGCTGCCAGGTCCAGGCCGAGGCTCCCTTTTGTGGCGGGTTGGAGGCAGGAGGGGGTGCTGTTGCTGCTGCAGCGACGACTTGTGTCGGGGCGCGGTCGCTGTGGTGAGCACTCCTGGGGAAGATTCCCGATTTCCGTCTGCAAGCGCCCGTATTGTGGGTGTCCGAGCGGCATTTTTGGCACCAAAGTCCTGTGGCTTGGCATTCCCGGCACATATGACCCATGCCTCCGCATCGATAACATTTCATGCGGTTTCCTCTACTTGTTGGTGCCAGTGCAGCTGATGCTTGAAGCGGTGCAAGAGCAGCTAACACCTGACTTTGAGAGGACGTTGCCTGTTCTTGTAAGCCTATTCCTAATTGTTTGATCGCATCTACTACAAAGGCTTGTGGTCCTGTTGGCATCAAAGCCATCCTCTGTAATGCCTCCTCTATAGTCCAATTGCACCCAGAGTATTAAGCACGCTCCTAGTAGTAGAATTACAATTTTGAAGAGCGCACTGCTTGAGTAATGCCCCCCTCGTATATTCTGGTACCCCGGCCCTTTAGATTGCAGCAGCAGCTTTATCAATAAATGAGCCGAATGATTCTTCTCGCCCTTGCTTAATTCCCATATACACGGGTACCCCTCCCAGCTCTTTTACCCTCTCTATAGCGAGCCTGACCAACCTCATAGCCTCCCGGCCCTTCTCTTGCCCCAGCAAAACTTGTGCTTCGGTATGAAGAAAAGGTCCCAAGCCCATAAGCTTGTTAACAGTTATACCATGGCGAGGATCTCCCTGCTGCCGCTGTACCGCTACACATTCATTCACAAGCCCTTGCCAATGAGCATTAAATAACAATTGCTGGTGTTGAGTAAAGATCAAATTAGCTATTCCACGACAATCATTTACCAAGAGAAGACTGGTATCAAAAATATAGTCTAGCATCTGTTTGGCTGGCTCACTTTTCACTCCAAATTGACTAACAGTAGACCTCAGCTGAGACAACAATTTCCAATCAAGGGCTGTAATAGTAGCCTGCATGCCCCCTCCCTCCTGCGGATTGAATACAACAGGACAAGCCAGCTGGGTAGCAGTGCTGATAACTTCCTCATCCCCCTTTTCCATGTCTTCTCTTGCAAGCACAGCCCACGCCACTCTCCGCTCCCTCGCAATAGCCTCCGCTAGGTTGTTTTCCGCCCCAGGGATCGGCTCATTGATTTGCGGGAGCTTATCGGGTGGTCTTGGCCACGGCTCCTGCTGTTCAGGGGGTGCGGAAGCCTCAGAAGCATGCTCTATACCCTGGCTTGCTGAAGCAGAGGAGGACGGCGAAGCAGGCAAGAAAACCGTCCTCATTGCAGGAGCGAGCGGTGTACCCATCTCCTGATCATAATCTTTATTACGGCCATGTGCAGCCGTTTCCTGCTCGGCAGCCTTTCTTTCGGCCTGATGTTGTAATAGCTCATTGTGAACCACCCTCCATAATTTACCTAACTTCTTGGCAGTTTTATCATCCTCTAAAGTAGCCTCCCACAATAAATCACCGAATTTACGCCACTCTGTTAACTTGTGAACCGTATGGGGGTTAATAAAATCTCCCTTAGCATCACCATAAGCCAAAAGCCCTGGTAAATCCTTTTGCAAATCTATTCCTCTAACCTGTCGGTTTTGTAAAAAGGCAGTAAATAAATCATATGCTGCTTGCCTCTCCATACCTAAATCATAAGTGCTTTTGCAGCTCCTCAAGGTCCGGCAGCACGTTTCAGCCGGGCTCGCCTGTACGATCACCTGGAGCACAGCGCGTCTCAGCTTCTTTTTTCTCCCCTTTTTCTTTTCTTTCCGCACTTTTCTGCTGTCCCGGCTGCTTCAGGACCCGACCCGGTTCTTCACTCCTCCGTGGTGCATCGCCGTATCACGATCGGGGTCACCATTTGACAAAAGTGAAGGGAGACTTGCACATCCGATTGATGAGCATCGATCTCAGATTTATTGATCCAGCTTACATACTTTTATAGCAGTGTTAATTAAGCTCATACATATTGCAAAACCCAAGCTCATCATTGGTTACAGATTACATGCCAACCCCTCCTTTGTTGCTAACACCTGTGGTTTCTTGTTGAGGCTAATACTTGTTTTCCTCATCCTGCTGTTGACTTGTTATTGAACATCCTCAAGGACTCCATATTTTCCACCATGTTTTTCTCATCACTTACCCAAGGACACAGTGTTTATTGTTTTTCTCGTAAGGAAAAAGCCTGAGAACTTGCTGCTTACAGCTGCCTTTTACTTCTTAACCAGCTATATATGATCATGGCCTTTTTCTATAAGCCATGTCTGAACAAAGCTCTCCACAACCCTAGAAGCAGTTTTGGTCCATAAATGATAGTGAGAGCACTGTACATGGAAGGAGGATGTCACGATGGCAGATCTTCTCGAGATGGTGCCATGTGTGACATGGAAACACAAGAGGTTTCACCTGTGTTTCCTGTGGTAGACTATGGTACAAGAGGGACTCCTCTCTCCCTTGATGAACTGAGAACTGATTATCTGAGAGGTGGTAACCTGACTGAGAATCCAAGGTTTTGTCACACTGGGCTTTGGTGTAAATTGGGTGAGGGGAGGAAGAATGTTTTTGGAAAGGTTTTCATCCTGAATTTTGTGTGTTCCCTTTACTATAGTGTAGTTTAATAAAGTTTTTTTTCTTTTGTTTCTAACCTTGAGCCTGCTCTGCTCTGTTTCTGGTCACATCTCACAGCAGTCACTTGAGGAAAATACATTTTCATGGGTGCACTGGCACTGTGCCAGCGCCAACCCATGAGAGAGCATTAGAAAGGATTATCCCTCATTGGAGATATTCAAAAGCCATTTGAACATAGTCCAGGGCAACTGACTCAAGATGACCGTGCTTGAGCTGGTTGGACCAGATGACTTCCAGAAGTAGCTTCCAACCTCAATCATTCAGTGATTCTCAACATAAACTTTTCCTCTCTTTGGCCTGCTCTTTTCAGGTAACTATTGCTCCATTCACACACATAAGTACATATAGACTCATGCATAAGAGGCTTTTATGGCCATTCTTTATGTTGTATAAACCTGAACTGTAGAACTGTGCACTACAGGATGTAGATGCTAAAAGTTTACATTGTTTTAAAAAAGCAATGGGTTAATTCACAGAAGAACTATTGGGCAAGGGCTATTAATACAGAGCTCCACATCTATCTTAGGAAATTCCTGAATTGTTTGAGATTGGGAAACATTCTGGAGACTGTTGCTATTTACTTGCCCTGTTGTTATGCCCTTCCCCAAAGGTCTGTGATTGGCTGTTGCTGGGAACAAGTTTTATTCTAGATGGCCAGACCTAGTGTTAGGCAGCTACTCTTAGGATGGATAATTACTAAGACAAAAGTTGAATTATTCTTTTGGGATGAGCTCTGTAGGTCAGGTATCTTGGTAAAATTTTGAAATATAGCTACTCTGATAGTCTCTCTAAGCTTTAAACAGCTCAGTTTTATTTATAAAGTGTATTAATTCATTTTGGCTTTGCTCCTTACCCTGTCTGATGATTCTGTGTTGCAGAAAGCACCTCTACTTGTACATTACAGACCCAAGATGGACTTGCTGTAGGAGAACTATATTGTTCTTCAAGACATTTGAGGTTTTTTTTGCAGAGACTATCATCTGACACCTTAGTGCAGCACTAAACTCTCGTGACACAAACCAGCAGAATCCTTTTTGGAATACTGTAGTGCTTCTACAGCACTGAATATTTTTAGGGATGTGCCGCATTGTGGAGGAATGGCTACATTACAGAGGGCACGGGCACGTAGGCATTCGCTTGTTAGCCGACCAAAGGCTGCGAAAGCACCGAACTCAGCTAGTCTGAGTTCTTGCACCTGCAAGATATCGTGTCCTTGGGCATAGCTGGGTATGATAACAAGTAGACAGAGAGACGTGGGAAAAGGGAATGTGGGCCCGAAAGAATGAGGAAGAATTGATGGTATAGCATAACCAATAGGTCGCTTGGCTTGCGGAATATTCATAAGCTTATTACTTGTTGTGTATAAAAGTTTGATGCTCTTTGCAATAAACAGAGCTTGCTGATCTCATATTGAGCGTCCAAGTTTTCCCTCACCGTGACACCGCATGGATCTTTGGACAAAAAAAATTTAATTTTTTCATACAAATGAAATAAATGTCTACTCAACAGGATTCTACAAGCACTGAGTTTACAGATTGTGAAAACACTGCAGAGTTCCATAGAGCTCAGCCTGAGTCATCTACTTGTAGTTACACAAAAATAACTTAAAATGGTGTGGGAGAAATTAAAAATGTTCCTTTTAACAACAAATTACTACTTTTACTTTTTTTTTCTTTAAACTTTACAAGTTGTATCAGTATGTTTTTCTGAGGTGTTGTTTTCTGTAGTATGCCCAATTATGTCAGCTTTAATCAAGCCATTCTATAGCACACTGAACATAGCTAATGATACAGTGACTGGTAATGTTTATTATGCTGCATTGAAAACTTCAAAAAAGCCTTGAGATTTAATTGCTTCATTGGTTTTGCACAATGCTTGTTCTTTATAATTTTAATATCTCCCCTTTGCATGCTGATTTGAAATGAGTACACTTGATTTTTTTATGGTTTTAAACACCTGTCCTTCATGCACTCCTAATGTACCTGACAAAGACATGGAGCTCAAGCCCATAAACCATGTAAATGCCTAATTATTGTTCATCTACAGTACAAGGGTTTAATAAATAAATTTTGATTGGTCTACCTCAGTATACGTACACTGTGGAACCTTATGGCAAGATCAGATGTTGATGAAGTGCTGTTGAAGTTTATTGGGATTTTAGTGTTTCCCTGTGTAGCTCTACAACTGAAAGGGGTTAGTAGTTACAAACACGTTAATTCAGAAAGCTGTCTTACATTCAGTTATAAATCTGGCTCTAATAGTCTAAAGAAAAGAATATATGTTTGCAAGTTTATAACTACCTTTGGAATCACCTCAATTTTTTACAGTGCAATATAGGTACAGCACCCGTAGTCAGTGTTAATGCTGGTTATAGCTGGTGATTGCTCATAATTGTATCTGCTTGTTTAATGTGTTTAACCCAATAAAATCTCAACAGTGCTTTTAAAAACAAAGCAGACAAAAAAACCCAACCACAACCCTATTATTCACATCATGTGACATTGGATACATACATTACAAAAACTATTTTCTGTGGGAAGGGATTAAGATGGTGTCTGCATCATATGTTTGCTTTCTAGCTTTATAGAAAGACTAGACTGCAAATTAATTCAAGTCAGAGGCAAGCCTTGGGGTCGAAGTCCTGTTTTACTTCTTTGAAGCTTAAGAAACAGTTAATTTTTATATTGATTAAAACAATACTGACTTATTTTTTCTTTTAACTTTTAAATCTGAATGTTTGGCTCATTATAGTTATTTCCTGAGTCTTGATGAGTTTGTGATTAATTTATTTTTATCTTAATGGAGTTAGCATTACTGTGAGGTAATTTTTACAGCTACTTAAACTGGTTAATAACGGCAATAAAAAAGCATCTTGTAGCATTATCCTCAGCAGCAATGAGAATTAATTATCCCAGGCTCAGTCTCACTAGATATAGTTTTCATTAAAAATAGGTAATTCACAGAAAATATATAGTGAAATTAAATAAGATTTGGGAGCTTGGAAAAATTACCTTTATAAAAATTATTTATTACATTAAGAATTCTGCTTTATCATTAGAGTATTTTTGTTTCAAAGGTCCAGCTTTATGTGCAGGCATATAAAATTGTAACAAAGTGTTTACGGCTTCTTCCTGTTATATTGAGTAGCTTTCATTTGTATGTCTTTGCTATGTGTGGCTAAAGAGGGCTTAATCTTTTGTGCAGTGGGACAGAAACATGCATTTATAAGGCATATGTTTAAACTGTAAATGTAGCATCTAGTTATACATTTAAAAGCCATGTAGATGGGGATTTTCATATATACATTTGGGATTTTTTATTTTGTGGTTTGTTGGGGATTTTGGGGCTTTCTGAAGAATGAAATTTGGACTTTTATGGGCTTGTAAAGTCTTTAAGTGTAAGAACTGCCCATCAGCAATATTTTAAAACGGATGATCTAGCAAGAAATATCAATATGAATTGTGGAAATAATATGCAAAAGATGCGACCTATCCAAAATTGGTTTGTGCCATTGTTATGTTTGGTATTTTTGTGTGTCACCTAACCTGAGAATATTTATTTTTATTGGTTGTGCAATAATATACGCAACACTGCCACCTCTGGGAATGTGAGACTGCAAAATTTCAATAGACTGAGTCTTTGAAAGCTTGTCTTGCTCCATTGTTGTTATGATGGCATAATAAGTCTTAGGAGATTCACTGTTTTTCCCTACTGGATGGTAAATGGAACTATACAGCTAACCTATTTTTCAATTATATGAATCTTATCATTAAGTAGAATTGGAAAGAGCTAACTAGTCTGTACAGTAAGACATTAATCTTAATAAATGCATTTTCTCATCCATACTTAAGGAATGTTTTTAGTACATAAGGTTGAATTTTGCAAAAAAATATATGTTTTGTATTTCCTCAGGTAATTTATTCAGTTTTTCTGCCTAACATTAATAACAACAACAAAAAAGCCATACATACTAGATTCTTCACATAATATTCACTTAACTGTTATTGACTTCTGTCTGACAGGTGCTGAGAAAGCATTAAGGTGCCTAATATCAACGTGGAAAAATACTTCATTCTCTGCTTTCATGAAAAATTTTAATCGTGTACAGACACTCTCTAGGTACCTGCCTCTTGTGTGAAGGCAACAGTCATATTTTTACAATGGAGTTTGATATGCCTATACACAAATTTAAAACTGTTCTTGTTGCTTGAGCCACTTGAGTGGATCCTCAAGGCTCCTTGTAAACCTTTTGACGCCACCATGATCTGCTGAGATCAGATTGCAAGACAGGGGCTAAAAGGCCAATTCTTCAAACTCTTACAGTGGTAACTGTTGCTAACCTAGATAGTCATCTTAGTTTACAAGATGTAGCTGGGGGTGTGTATTCTATTACCATATGTTAGAGGTGATGCAGTTATCTTCTGTTAATTGGGCAGTTTTCCTTATCTTTTCCACAAACCAATCCTCCCCCTGGAGAGATATCTTCTGTTAATGGGCCATTGAGTCTTACAGTATGACTGATAAAATTACAATATCCCATCGTGAGATGCTCCGCTCAGAGGGAGAAGCCTAGCATTCCTACCTGGATATAATCTGAGATTTAGAACACCACAGTCAGCATTTTCCCACTGAATTCCCAGAGGAGCAGCTTTCTTCTCTACTGGATCCCCAGAGGAAGACCAGGCCAATCTACACTACTACCAGACCTTCAGAGGAAAACTACACCCTTTCACAGGATCACTGCTTCAACAGAACCACATCTGTCACTCCAGGAGGACTGCAACCACCATTTAATCAGGACTGCTACCAACACCCTGGCCAACAGCATGTCAGGTCGTATTCTGGCTCTATCAATAGGTTTTTGTACTATTGCATTTATGTTTTTAATTTTCCTAATCAAGAACTATTATTCCTATTCCCATATCTTTACCTAAGAGCCCCTTAATTTCAAAATTATAATAATTCAGACGGAGAGAGTTTACATTTTCCATTGCAAGAGAAGCTCCTGCCTTCCTTAGCAGACACCTGTCTTTTCAAACCAAGACAATAGTTCCACTGAAAGCAGTGGAATCATTCATGTGGACAAAATTGCTTAAATGTGTGTCTGCAAAATGGAGTCCTAAGTTTGGAAGGAGAAACTGATGTTTCTGTATATTTTAACTTTGAAAACTTTGGTTTAATACTGTTGCAGAATGAGCCATTTGTCGGGGATGAGCCATTTGTCGGGTGCAGGGAAAACTCGGGGCTCAATATGAGTCATCAGCAAGTTCCGTTTATTGAAGAGAGTATCAGACACTTATACAGCAAGTAATAAGCTCATGAATATTCTGTAATTTACACCGTCCATTGGCCACACCACAACACCAGCTCTTCCCCATTCCTCAGGGGTTCCATCTCTCTTTTCTCATGTCTCTTTCACTATTTGTTATCATACTACAGCTAGGCCCAAGGACATGCTATCTTGCAGGTGCAATAGCTCAAATTTGACTGAGTCCAGTACTTTTCCAGTCTCTAGTCAGCTAAAATCCCAACATAATACAGTTTTTTTTATCCAAGTAATTAAATTTTATGCAACAACATTAAGGTTAAAGGACAATAAACCAATACACTCATAAGCTTTTATCCTTGATATGTGGCATAATGAAAATACTGAAACTATCAGAGTATAAGACCATATTTTTTACTTGGTTTCACTTGAGAGATTACTTTTTTTTTCTGTTTCCTGTGTGATTTTTATACTATTGGTGGCTAGTTTTGGTCTGAAGAAGCCTTTTGAGATTATTGCTTCATGTTTTGATCTTACAATATTCATGTTTGTATCCAGTGTTTTGCCAAATAATATTGTATGCTTGTTAATAAAAGTAAAAAAGCTACTTAAATCTTGCCAGGCTGGTGGCAGTTGTTCCATTCCCCCCTCTTCTTGTCCCCACCCTGGTACTATATTATGTGAACTAGTTCATTATGTTCTTAAAAGAACACATTTTGACTGGAACAAGAATGATGTACATGGTTTTATAATAAATCTTTATTCCCATCTTACTGAGTTGAGATATTGGCATGGCCAAAAGGAGTGCTGTATGAGAAATGTCTCCTGTGGGAGAGACTCCATGATGCAGCAGGTGAGCAACTCCTCTCCCTGAGCAGCAAGAGAAACCATGGGTGACAAACTGAGCCAAACCCCCATGCCCTGTCTCCCTGCACTGTGGGTCGGAAGGAGGGAAGGGCTGGGGGGAAAAGGTGTTTTTAAGGGCTTATTTACTTCTCATTTTCCTGATTTCATCTTGTTAGTAATAAATTCACTTTATATGTCTAAGTTGAGCCTGTTTTGCCCTTGATGGTAATTGATGAGTGTTTTCTCCTGGTCCTTAACTCATGAACCCTTAGTTATATTTTCTCTCCCCTGTCCAGTTGCAGGGGAGGGTGAGTGAGTGGTTTTCGTGGGTGCCTGGCATCCAGTCAGTGTCAAACCATGACAGCAACAAAGATGGTGAAGGACCTTGAGGGGAAGCCATATGAGGAGTGACTGAGGTCACATGGTTTCTTCAACCTGGAGAAGAGGAGACTGAGAGGGGACCTTATAGCAGTCTAAAATGTCCTTGTGAGGGGAAGAGGAGGAACAGACACTGATCTTTTCTCTGTGGTGAAGTGACAAGACCCAAGGGAAGGCCCTGAAGTTGTGTCAGAGAGGTTTAGGTTGGATAGTAGGAAAAGACTCTTCACCCAGAGGGTAGTTGAGCACTGGAACAGGCTCCCCAGGGAAGTGGTCACAGCACCAAGCGTGACAGAGTTCAAGAAGCATTTGGACAATTATCTCAGGCACATGGTGTGATTCTTGGGGCTGTCTGGTGCAGGGCCACGAGTTGGACATCAATCATCCTTGTGGGTCCTTTCCAACTCAAGATATTCTACAACTTTGCCTTACCACCATGACTTTTCAATAATGATGGAGAGTGGCTTGGCAACAACATCAGCCAGTTCCCTCAGGATCCTGGGATGCATCTCATCAGATTGTTGGTGTTTTTTCACTTTCACCCACTGGTATAAATTTTCTCATTGGCAGAAAAAGGAATTACTGAAGCCCTTTTTCTTTAGAGGAAACACTGATTCCAGAGTGTTTTCTCCTAAATTTGTCTCCAAACCAAGACAAAAAGATAATTTACAAAAAATGCAACTCATTTCAAAAAATATTTCCAGTCTTGGTGGTATCTATTCAATTTCACTCATGACCCCACCAATCCTCATAAAATCTTAGAGAAGGGCCAATTCCATGCCTCTGTAAATAGTAATTGAATCTGCCATCTTGCCAACTATGCCAATTTTGTCACAGGAGAAGAGTCAGAGATCACTCAGACAAATCTGAGCTAGTAGTGAGTGTTGGGCAGGATGAAACAAGAAAGCCTTTTAAATATGACTGCCTAGCAAAAGGTTTTGAGAATATAGAAACTATATGCGAGATTGAAATGAAAGCAATCTTTGAGATACCTTAGTTGTGACCAGTTGAATGTAATCCCCCCTGGAGGGAACAATTCCCTCTGCAAGCAGGCAGACCTAAGATTCAGAGCAGGCCTTGCAGCTTGGCAGATAAGGCCCAAAGAATAAGATTTAGGGTTTAACACGTAAACATAGTATGGTAATGTAGTGATTCCTATAGGTTGTGTAGAAATGTTATAAGATATGCATGCTGTAGTAGATTGGTTAATGAGAATCTGCATATTCAACACTGAAGACGATTTATTGTGTTGCAACGGGAGCTTCGTTCTTTTTTTTTGCTCTCTTTTTGCTCTCTCTTTTTGCCCTCTTTTCGCACTCTCTTATCTCTCTTCTCCCTTATCTCTTTGCCCACTCTCATGCTCCTCTTCGGGCCCTTTTCTTTCTTTGTCTCTTTGTCTTCCCTCTGCACTCCTTCACCCCCTCCTTTTTACATGCTCTCTGCTCTTAAACTTTTGTCTTTAACTCTCTTACACTTTAAGCCTCTTTTCTCTCGGCCCTGCTCCGAGCTGCGACTGGCAGCTCGCAACAGGGCCCTTCACCCACGCCCTTTGTAATAAACCGATAGTTTCATGACTTGGCTTCAAAGAGATCTCATCTCCGTCCATCCCTACCGTGCGTGACCCCCGTCGCCTACAAGTGAGCCTATTGAGTTCTATTCAGTAAATTTAGCTCTGTAAATTATGTAATAAGTATGGATGGATTGGCAGTCAAAACTATTTACTACACTTAAAGTTAGTATGGGGTACTGTGCTGGTTTTGGCTGGGGTAGAGTTAATTTTCTTCACAGTGGCTGGTACGGGGCTGTGTTTTGGATTTGTGCTGAACACTTGATAAAACAGGGATATCTTTGTTACTGCTGAGCAGGGCTTGCAGAGAGTCAAGGCTTTCTCTTGAAGTTGGGAGGGGACACATCTGGGACAGCTCACCCCAACTGACCAAAACCAAACTATATGGCATCATGCTGAGCAGTAAAAGCTGGGGGAAGAAGAAGGAAGATGTGACCTTCTGGAGAGCCTGCACTGGAACAGGCTCCTGGTAGGATCCATGGCCCAACAGGGGATCCGTGCTGAAGCAGTCTGTTCCTAAAGAACTGCACTCCATGGAAAGGAGCCACACTGGAGCAGATCATGAAGAACTACAACCTGTGGGAAGGACCCATATTGTCCAAGTTTGTGAAGGACTGTCTCTGGGGGTGGGATACAACACTGGTTCATGGGAAGAGCATGAGGAGGAAGCCATGAGAGACAACATGTGAAGAACTGACCATGAACCCCCATTCCTCATCCCCATGTGCCATTCATGGCAAGAAGTCCAGAGTGCAAATAAATCCAGGAAGAAGGGAAGGATGGGGGGAAGGTGTTTTAAGATTTGGTTTTATTTCTCATTAACCTACTCTGACTTTTGGATTGGCAATAAATTGATTTCCTTGAGTAGAGTCTGTTTTGACCATGATAATTGCTGAGTGATCTCCCTGTTCTTATCTCAACCCATGAGCCTTTCTCTCCTGGTTTTGTCAGTGGGTCGGGTCACAGACAGATACAGACACCAACTTAAGGAATAGTGTAATTTACTATAATGCAAAACTGCAAAAAATCACAAAATTATAAGCTAAGCAATGCACATAATCATTAGCAAAGAATTACAAAAGATTGCCTATAGTGATTAAGAAAGATACGTCACCAGTTACCCTAATACTTTGCCATCATCCAGGTCCACACACGCTGGGGGAAGCCACTGTCACAATGAAGGACTGGAGAACACTCTCAGCAACTTGGAAATCCTGCAGTGTGTTCACCTACAGGCAAAGATGTTGCATTAATAAGCAGACGGGACTCAGTTTTCTCATGTAGAAAGGCCAAATCTTTATTCACAAAGCTCATATTTATAGGAAATATCAGTGTTAAACCTAATTGGTCAGCAATACAGTGAAACTCAGTTCGTTGGTTGGTAAAGGTTATTGTATATGTCTATCAAATTTTCCCTCTCCAGATATGTTTACATATTTTGCTCACTGATTCTCATGGGACAGATCTCTTGTTTATGCAGGTGCAAACTTATTTTTCTCTCCAAGAATAGGTTGTTATGCAAATGGATTCTCGTTACCAAGATTGTTTCTCATGGGAACTTAGTTAGCTGAACTTAGAAGAAGTAACAGGCTGGCTGGTAATTCAGCAGATCAAGGCCTGATTTTATAAGGCTTTTATTTTATATCTTTTACCTGTCTGCAACACAAAGAGGCTTCCGACTTTGCTGTGAGAGTAGCCCAGCTTTTATAATAAGCAAACTACTATTACTTCTAACGTGAGAACATGTGGTTTCATTCTCCTGTTGAGTTTCTCCCAAAACCTGTCTAGGGCTCAAGGAGGAACCAAGGGAGTTGCCTTTGATCTTACACCCCAGACAAGGCCAGATATGGCCTTGTCCAGGTTCTAAATACAGGAAGGTAAATACATGTTTTGCCAATGAACAGATGCATATATCATATTGCTAATAATACTTCGTTAATGAGTGGATACATATAACATTTGGTTGGAAGGTTCATCTAGAGGTCAGTTTTGCTTCAGGGCCCATTGTTCCAGCCTTAGTACTTCACTCCCCTGTTCAGCTGAAGAGGGGGAGTTATAGAGTGTTTTGGTGGACACCTGTCAGCTAGCCAAGATCAGTGCACCACACTGCAGCAGATACACCTTGAAGTGTTTGTGCTCATGGATATGTCCATGTTAAAGTAGGTAAATCTCTGAAGGAATTGTGTCCCAAGGATAAGTCCGTGCTGCAGAAGGTACACCTCAAAGCATTTGTGGCTGTGGATAAGTCCATGATACAGCAGGTACACCCCTGAAGGGACTGTGGCCACAAGTATGGACATGTTGGAGCAGGTATGTCGCAGACATCTTTTTGTGAAAATCCTTTTCTTAGGATTTTTCCTGCTGAGAAGCTAAGAAGCTGCAGCAACAAAATGTAAACAATGGTTATCTGCTGCTGTGGAATGCAACAGGTGGATCTGTGATTGGTCTCCTGTGGATGTTTGGATTTAGTGACCAGTCACGACAGAGCTGGCTCTCTCTCTCTGTCCGAGCCAGCTGCCTTTGTTATAATTCTTTTCTATTCTTAGCTTAGCTAGCTTTCTGAGAACTTTTCCTTCTATTCTTTTTAGTATAGTTATAATGTAATATATATCATAAAATAATAAATCGAGCCTTCTGAACATGGAGTCAACATTCTCGTCTCTTCCCTCATCCAAGAACCCTTGTGAACACTGTCACAGATGGTCACCCTCGACTGAGGAGGACATTCATCAATTGGTGAGACCCCAGAGGGGCATTGCTACATTTGGGTAAACCCCGAGTATATGGTGTTGATGGTCACCTCACAAGTGACCACAGAAGTGGATTCTAGCCAGGAGCTGAAGAAGTGAAGATCCTGAATTTGGACAGAGTTCACAGCCAAGGCTGACCACAAAGAGAACCTTTTGAGAAGCCTCCGGGAAGATGTTCGGAAAGCCTAGCAGCACCATGCAGCCTGCCAGAGCATGCTGGACACTGTCACAAGGTGCTGTTAGCTTTTCCCTTCCTGACGATGCTCTGCAAAGATGGTGGGGTCTTCCCAAGGCCGAGGTTCCGTTCTCCCCTTCAGAGGAGGAACTTATTGCCCTCTGGCAAAAATGGGGTGAAGAGGACGGAATTCTCCTGTTGGAGAGACATTTCTATGAGTTTTTTCGATGGGCAAAGCTCTTTGGGTTTTTTAAAAATGTGCTCTATGCCCTTGATATGTTCGTATGGAAATGCATGGAATCCATTTTCCAAGCTGTTTTGAACCGTGAATTGGGGAACCCCCGCATTTATCCAGTGTTCAGGGCACTCTTCCCGGTTTTGAAACGGAGAGCGGCTGCCTTTCAGTGGCTTGCTGATTGCAGGGGGCAAGCCCCGTTCCCACCAGAGATGACCCTTTGGAGGGGGATGATCTGCTGCTTCCCAGCCCCCCTGAATCGCGGCGGGGGAGGAGATTTTTCCCGCAGCTGAATAAGTGTTTTTTCCTGCGTTTTTGGAGCATGCCCAGACGGAGCCGTCTTTTCCCTCCCCCACCTCGCTTACCGGGGGATTCTGAGTCGGCTGCACAGCGCCTGGCAGCCCTGCAGGCCCCGCCTGCGATCTCAGAAACACCGTTTCCCGCGGCTGCGCCAGTGTTGCTAGGCAATGCCCTCAGAGACGACACGGCTGCTGCTTCCGCCCCAGCGGGGGATGCACTCCCTCCAGCCTCGCCGCCCCTACCAGCCCCCCCGGTGGCCTCGCTGCCTTCCGCTGAACCAGTCCCACTTCAGGATGCTGCTGAAAATGGCACTGAGCCTGCGGGATCATCTTCAGAGCTGCCCACGGTCCTGCTGCCCCCAGTGGCGGCTGCCGCGGCGCCTCCTGAAACCGGTGTGACTTCCCCCCTGAGTTTTTCGGGCTGTCCCAAGGCTGTCCCTGCTGGGGAAGCTGGGACAGGGGAAGAGGGCGTCAGCCTCTCCTTCCATGGAGGAGGCATGGACCGACAGCTGGGTGTGGGCGCAGCCCGGCTGCCTGCTTTCAAACTCAGTGTTTTTGTCAGGTTGGGGGGTGTTTGGTCGGGGGTTTCCCCTTGGAGGTTGCCATCCCTGATGCCCCTCGTGTGCCCCAGCGGCGAGGGGGAGGGGACTCCTGAGGGTTCTGACTTTGGTCCCCAGCCCAGAGGGGGTGGTACTGGGAGGCAGATGGGAGGAACAACTTTTGCATTTGCATTGCAGAGGCAGAGGGAACGGCGGAAAACCATCATCGCTTGTTTGCTCTGGGGAAAAAACATTCCCAGACCCGAGATGAAGATCCTCGGGACAGCTTCTGTCCCCCCACTGCCAGCATGCCTTGGTGATTTTGCAGGGAGGGAGTGTTTGGTCAACTGTTTTGCCATTCCATTGGCAGTGTGGTGCCGGGCTGTGAGAACACAGAGCCCACCTGGCGGACTGGGCCCAGGCCATTGGGCTCAGGTCCCTGGGCCAGGGCCACCTCCCAGCCTCATGTTGGGTTTGGGGGCTTTGCTTCCCCCTTCAGGTCCTGGGCCACCGTTTTGCGGGCCAGGTCTGGGGTTCCTGATCCTTCCACGAGGGCCAGGGCCCCCCAGGGCCACTCCGGCTGTCTGCTGCTGCTCCTGCTCTTTCCGAAGGAAAAAAAAAAATTAAATAAAAAGAGTTGAAAGAGCTGGCAGCAGCTCAAAGCATTGAAGAGGCAAAAAAGCTCTCAAAATTGTTTGAAATTGTTTGATGACTCTCAATGGACTTTTGATGACTGTTGATGGATTTTTCTTCAGCAGTTTGTTGTTACAGGATTCTGCAAGTCTGTTTCAGGACCAAAAGGGATTTTCAGAGATGTCAAAGAGGAACATCTTCAGTCCATGGACTTTTCCTGAAACTCAGCTGTTTGGACTTGGACTTTCTTTGCATTGTTTTTGCATTTTCTTATATTGTAAAATTGTTTTAGTGATATGATAGAATTTTATGTCCTACAGGTGAAGAAATTCCCTGTTCATTCCACAGAGGCACTTGACTGAAGTTTGATTTGCAACAGATAACCTATCAAGTGTTTGTTCTTTCCTCTGCATGTGCCCAGCAAAGAAAATTATAAACACTTTTCTTTTTAATTTAACTAAATAAAAAAGGTGACATGTCGCAGACATCTTTTTGTGAAAATCCTTTTCTTAGGATTTTTCCTGCTGAGAAGCTGAGAAGCTGCAGCAACAAAATGTAAACAATGGTTATCTGCTGCTGTGGAATGCAACAGGTGGATCTGTGATTGGTCTCCTGTGGATGTTTGGATTTAGTGACCAGTCACGACAGAGCTGGCTCTCTCTCTCTGTCCGAGCCAGCTGCCTTTGTTATAATTCTTTTCTATTCTTACCTTAGCTAGCCTTCTGAGAACTTTTCCTTCTATTCTTTTCAGTATAGTTATAATGTAATATATATATCATAAAATAATAAATCAAGCCTTCTGAACATGGAGTCAACATTCTCGTCTCTTCCCTCATCCAAGAACCCTTGTGAACACCGTCACACAGGTACATCCTTAAAGGAACTATGGCCCATGGATAAGGGCACCCTGGAACAGGTGCACCTTGAAGCCACTGTGGCTGTGGACACTGTGGCTGGTGGTAAGGCATTTTTAATTTTAATTATTTTCAGTAATAGTTTTGGTACTCCAGATGGGACCCTACTACTGATATTCAACAGATCTGAGGGACCTCAGGACCTCAGGACCTCTAGCTGGCACCAAGGGATTCTCAGGGAGAACATTTGATCCCAGGAGCAAAGGGAATCAAAGCAAGACCCCTGGTAAGATAAAGGTATTCTTTATTTTAAAGGTGGTATCCTGACCAGAAGACACACAGAAAGCTTTGCACAGTTGGGTTTAAAGGTACCTAAGGTAAGAACAGGAAAGGGTTAGAGTCCCTTCTAGGAGCTCCAAAACAGTAATTGGTTATAATGGGTAACAAAACACTGAAAGTGGTATCGCACTTGTCACTTCTACTATGTATCTTGAAACACTGGCAACAAATTGGGGGTGATCTTCCTACGTGAGAACAACTTGTAAAACATTGTAATTGGTGGTGGTCACTTCACACATTGAAATATCAAGAAAAATGGCCTAAGGATGGAACTTTACAGTATAATACCATATTGCAATTAGTGTTGTTTTGTAGAAGGAAGAATAAGTGGGATGAATTTCCTTATGTTGATTTGTTTTTCACCTTAAGAAATCACCCAGAATGGCAAAAGGAATGCAGGAGGACCCCTCAAGACCCAATAATTTTAGCACTTGAAAAGGAAAGGAAAGGCAAAGGGTTGAAGAGATGTTGTTCCACATGCAGCATAGGACAGTTGCTTAAAGTGCAGGAGAGGGGAGGAGGAAGATTTGGAAGTGATGGTTGCTCCTCAGCAAAGAATAGGGAGAGAGAATGATGAATCACCAGGAAATGTGTCAAGACCTATGAGTAGGTCATGGAAAAGTGGACTGGAACAGAGAGAATATTTTGGAGGATCATAGAATTTCAGTCTGTGGGATGCACTAGAAGGTAGCAAGGAGATGTTGGAGGAGATGCCAAGGAAGTTCTTATGGCTCCCCTCTGACAGGCGGTCAGGAACAATGGTCCAATAACAGTAAAAAGTCCATTTTCAGTAGTGAATTAATATCATGGAAGCAGGCAGCAGGAGTTTATAGGGAAGACCTAGATAGAGTTGCTAAAGTATTTGAAACCATAAATAGGACTCAGGACCCTGACTGGAATGATATACAGGTGATGTTAGATATGTTGTTGGATAGTACAGAGAAGGTGTGGAGTGCTGCCAAAAAGCAGGTGGAGGGAGCATATACTAATGCAGACTTAGAAAGAACTGTAGATCAGAATTTTCCTTCAACAGATCCAAGGTGGGACCCTAATGTACCTGGGACCCAAGATGGTTTAACAAGGTATCAGAGATGGGTATTTTTAGGTTTAAAGCATGATGTACTGAAAGCCATGAACTGGTTAAAACTGTATTAGGTAAAGCAGGACAGTACTGAATTCCCCACAGCTTTCATGGAATGATTAAAGGTGACTGCCAGAAAATATACTGATCTGGATCCTGAGAAACCAGAGGAAGCAGTACAGTTAGCAACTATATAGGGCAGTCAGCCCTGGATATTAGAAAGAAACTTCAGAAATTAGAAGGCTCAGAGGCACACAACTTAGGAAAGTTGTTATAAGATGCATGGAAAGCATATCACAATAGAGATAATGAAAAAAAATGTGACAGGTTAAAAGCAAAAATAAGAGGCACGAGAATCTACTTGTGACTCTAGAGGGAGCTAAGGGCCTGGCTAACAGGGTAGGGGGAAGAGGGGTAGGGGAGGTAGAGGGCTCCCACCATTTCCCTGACAATAATTAGAAGATCAGTGTGCATTTTGTAAAGAAAAGGGGCATTGAAAGCAGGAATGCCTGTAGGGTGGGAAATTAGACCTGTCCTTAGAGGCTATTACATTAGAAAGTGAAGATTCACAGAATCACAGAATATGCTGAGTTGGAAGGGACTCACAAGAAACATACAGTGTGGATGTGACAGCCTGGTCAGAGAGCAAGAGAACTAGATAAGTTTTCCCAGAATCGGCCTGAGAGACTTTAGGGAGTTGAAGATAAACAATGATAGCTAATTATTATAAACAAGCTGCAGGTGTTGTTTTTCCTACTCTCTGTTTTCTTGTTTTTCTCGAAGATTGTTTAAAAAAGGTGTCTTGTTAATTAACCAATCACGTGAAATGTATTAACTAAATGACCAATCAAGTGCACCTGGATTGGAACAGTGTATAAAAAGGAAGCAGTCCGAATTAAACGGTGCATTATGCCAATCAGCCTTCTGGTAAGCCTGTGTCATTTCTTATCCAACAGTGACAATAGAGTCCAACTCTTAGCCCTGCATAGCATCATCCCCAAGAGTCACACCGTGTGCCTGAGAGTACTGTCCAAATGCTTCTTGAACTCTGGCAGGCTTGGTGCTGTGACCACTTCCCCGGGGAGCCTGTTCCAGTCCCCAACCACCCTCTGGGTGAACCTTTTCCTAATATCCAACCTAAACCTCCCTGACACAACTTCAGGCCATTCCCTTGGGTCTTGTCACTGGTCACCACAGAGAAAAGATCAATGTCTGCCCCTCCTCTTCCCCTCATAAGGAAGTTGTAGACTGCAATGAGGTCTTCCCTCAGTCTCCTCCAGACTGAACAGACCAAGTGACCTCAGCTGCACTTCATACAGCTTCCTCTCAAGGCCTTCCACCAACTTTGTTGTCCTGCTTTGTATGCTCTCAAAGAGTTTAATGTCTTTTTTATATTGTGGTGCCCAAAACTGCACACAGTATTCAAGGTGAGGCTGCTCCAGTCAGAGTAGAGATGGACAATCACCTCCCTTGACCAGCTGAAGATGCTTTGCCTGATGCACCTTAACCACTACTCCTTACCACTGCCCTACCATTGTGAACTTGCTTAGTATCCCTTCCAGTCCTGCATCCAGGTCATTAATGAAGATGTTAAAGATTACGGGGCCAAGGATGGAGGCCTGTGGAACCCCGCTAGTGACAGGTTGCCAGTCTGATGTCACCCCATTCACTAGAACCCTTTGCACTCAACCCATGAGCCAGTTGCTCGTCCATCACATGACATGTTTATCCAGCTGAATGCTGGACATTTTGTCCAGAAGGATCCTGGAAGACACAGTATCAAAAGCTTTACTGAAATCCAAAAAGATTACTTAAAATGTCTTCTCTTGATCAACTAGGTGGGTTACCTTGTCATAAAAGGAAATCAAGTTTTATAAGGAGGACCTCCTCCTCATGAAGCCATGCTGGTTGTGACCGATGACTGCATTGTCTTTCAGGAATTTTTCAATACCTCCCTGAAAAATCTTCTCCATAACTTTACCAGGCACTGAAGTGAGACTGGCAGGCCTATAGAAGAGACCACCTGACTGAACAGTTATAGAAGGAAATTCACCTAGAGATTATTGGCAGGTGGATTTCTCTGAATTACTTAGGAAAAAGGGGTATAGGTATCTTTTGGTATTGGTAGATACATTTTCTGGCTGGCTAATAAAGCCAGGGAAGTAGTAAAAATTATGCTTAAAGAAATCATGCCCAGATTTTGTAGGCCACTTGGGATGTCTTCAGATGGAGGCTCACATTTTATAGCAGATGTGATGCAACAGCTGGGCAAGACCTTAGGTATAAAATGGAACTTAGATATCCCTTAGCGACCAGTCAAGTGGGAAAGTGGAAAGGATGAACTAGACTTTAAACTGACATATTAGTAAAATGTGCCAAGAAACCTCTTTAAAATTAGCATAGGCACTTCCTCTGGCTCTTTTCCAAGTCAGAACTCAGCCAGGATCAAAAACTAAAGTGAGCCTGTATGAATTGCTGTACAGACAGCCATATCAAACATCATCAGTTCCAGGAGAAATACATTTAAAAGGAGAAACAGATTAAAATGTATAATTGATTTCTTTAGGAAAAACCCTTGCTGGACTCTGTTGGTTTATAATTCTATTGGGACCAGTTGCTTTGGATGCACCTGTTCATTCGTACCAGCCTGGGAATTTTGTATTGGGTTTGCATGGCCAGGTTTTGGTAGCGGAAGGGCTAGAGGGGTGGCTTCTGTAAGAAGCTGCTAAAAGCTTCCCCCCCGTGTCCAGCAGAGCCAATGTCAGCTGGCTCCAAGACGGATGTGCCACTGGTCAAGGCTGGGCCAATCAGAAGTGGTGGTAATGCCTCTGTGATTACATATTTAAGAAGAAAAAAAAAGTTATTGCACAGTTGTAATTGCAGCCAGAGAAGAGAGGAGTGAGAATATGTGAGACAAACAGCTCTGCAGACACACAGGTCAGTTCAGATGGAGGGGCAGAAGGTGCTCCAGGCACCAGAGCTGAGATTCTCCTGGAGCCTGTGGTGAAGACCATGGTGAAGCAGCTGTGCCCCTGCAGCCCATGGAAGAGACCCACACCAGAGCAGGTGAATGCCTGAGAGGAGGCTGTGAACCTGTGTGAAGCCTGTGCTGGACTGGACTCCTGGGAGGGACCTGTGGAGAGAGGAATCCACACTGGAGCAGGTTTTCTGGTAAGATTTGCAACCCTGTGGGGGGCCCATGCTGGAGCAGAGTGTTCTCAAATGACTGCGCCTCATAGAGGAGTGACCATGTTGCAGTGGTTTGTGGAGAACTATCTCCCATGGGAGGGATCCCACACTGGAGCAGGAACAGGACTCCTCTCCCTGAGCAGCAGCAGAAATAACCTGTGATGAGCTGACCCCCATTTTGTGACATTGTCTTATTTTCCTTCTCGTGATCCTGCTCTGATTTTGTTAGTAATCAATTCAATATCTCTAATTCGAGTCTCTTTTGCTTTTGACTGTATTTGGAGAGCGATCTCTCTCTGTCCTTATCTAAACTCATGAACCCTTCATTATATTTTCTCTTCCGCATCCAGCTGTGGAGAGGAGTGATAGTGTAGCAAGGCATCTCTACCCCCTTAGGAGCTTATCTGTTTTTTCGTTAACTTGTCAGATAACTCACACAGGACGAGCTCTCTTGTAGTGACTTATTTTGGTGCCATGACGTTAACAACGGTCTGGCATCTGGAAGATAAGCTGGTGTCATGGTTTTGCATGACAGACATTTAAAGAAGTGATGCAAAGCTTCCAACCACTAGAAAGCTAGACATGCCTCTGTGAAAAACACATGTTAAAAAATGAAAGAAACCCGAGAACTTCCTCTTTCCCTTCCGGCCAGCCGGGAGTGAAGTAATACAGCCGGGCAGCCCCTGCCACGGGGCCACGGGGCCGGGCCGGCCCTGCCGTGGGGTTAGGCCCCCTTCCCTCGGGCCGCCTGCCGGCCCCCCAACATTGGCTGCAAGCCAGGGAAAGAGGGGTGCTGCAGGGCTGGATGGAGCCGGCCTTACTAACATCTAGCTGCTTGCTTTAACCCTCCCGCAGCCCAGGGCCCAGTCGAGCCCACCGGGCCCCTGGAGCAGCCCCGGGTTGGCGCCGGGATTTTACCCCCTAGAAGTTGCCCGCAACTATCGGGCGGGGGAAGGAGAAGCCATCCCCCCCACACACACCCCCAGAGTACTACTACTGAGTTCTGGCCTAGCTAATTAGATCCGAGCCGCCCCCCAGCCGTAGCTCCCGTCGTCTCTAGCACCCAACCCGACCAGGGTGTAGTGGTTTGGAATGGGAGGAAAATTTGGGGAAGTGATGTAAAGTTTTTTGTGTAACTGACAGTCTGTTGAAGCACTGAGAAGCTGGACGTGCCTCTCTGAAACACACATGTTAAAGATGAAAAAAACCCGGAAACCTCCTCTTTCTTTTCTGGTCAGCAAGGAGGTGGTGGCCCCCGGCCCCTGTCTCAGCCAGGCCGGGCCGGCCGGCCCTACCGCGGGCCGGGCCCTTTCCCCCTCCCCGAGCCGCCCACCGGCCCCCCCATCGGCCCCCATTCTGGCTGGGACGGGCCCCAGCAGCTGCCAGGCAGGAAGGCGGGGGAGGCTGCGGAGTCCTGGTCGGAGCAGGGCTGGCCGCAGCTGTTAAAAATTTAAAAGTTTACTAGTAATAAAATGATTATAAAAATAGTAATATAATTAGAGTAATAATAATTTGGACAATTTGGATTAGGACAATATGAGACAGTAGAAACAAAGAGTTACGGATATCCGGGTACCTTTTTCTGGGCAACATAAGCCCGGAAAAGGACACCCGTTAACAAAGGATTAACCCTTAAAAGCAATAGCCCGTTGAATATTCATACATCTCATACATGATGTTATGAGTAGAAAAAGCTGCCCATTTTTTTAAAGGTTGCAGAGTTCACAAATTAAACCAATTGCTGCCAAATTGGAGTTCTAACAATTTATTGCTAATAATTTCATGTTGCAATCTCCTGTTAACAGTTTCCTTTTTAATAGTGCCTTGAGCCAGCCCGCCGCTGCCCCGGCGGGGCCCCACCTTTCGGCGCGGGCCCGCCGTGCCGGCGGCGACCCCGGGAAGCGGGGGTCCCGGCCGTGCCGGGGAGCCCCGTAGCTGGTGCCCCCGGGGTGCGGACCCGCCCGGGGAGTGGCGGGGCACCCCTCCTCAAGCGCGGGTCCCAGCCGTGCCGGAGAAGCCCCGCGGGAGGTTAGCCCGAGGGTGACCCGAGAACGGGGACACGCCCCGGGAGCGGCGCGGTGCGCGAATGCGTATGCGGCTCAAAGTCCGGCTAGCTAGAGGGGAAACAGCCGACGCCTCCGCTGCATCTGAGATCAGCCCCCCTTGGCGTCGTGGCCTCGGGCTGGGCCGAATCGCAGACTGGATTATATGCGCTGGACGAGACGAGGAAAGGGAGAGACCACTTGCTGGGGGTTAACGTCGGTTTATTGAAGGATGGCAGGTACCAACGGAGGGAGGGCACCGACCAGCAAAATGGCCTCAAGCAAGGGGAGAGGCGAGGTTTTAAAGGCAAGGGGCGGAGAAAGGAGGGAAACCCCGCTAGCAAATAGGAAAACATATAGGGAGATGCACAACATAACTGACATGCAAACATATCCAATAAACACAAGGTTAGAGAGGAGCCCAGGGACCCCAGCCAATTACATCCCCCAAAGAGAAGAAGGTTCTCGAAAGCTGGGAGGAGTGGGGGGTGATTGACTGAGCCCAGGGAGGAGGAAAAGCTTACTTATATGGTAAAATAAGGGAGGGGAACTTACATAACTTGAGCGATTGACAACTGAAGGGGGCAGGGGTAACCATAGTAACATAACTGTAAGGAGAGCTGTGGCGGGAAAACTGAGGAGGGCAGAACCATTTTACACAAAATGGGGGGAGCAGATACATAAAATGGGGGAGGAATTAAATGAACTTAACAAACACACTACAACAGCGCGGCCCTCCCCCGCCTCGGCACGGGTCCCGGCCGTGCCAGGGGGGGGCCCCGCAAAGACCGGCCCGGGTCGCCGTGTCCTGCGGGGGCAGTTGCTGGCCGACTCCCTTAGCCGGGCGTCACCCTGCTGCTTCCTGGAAGATGGCACCCAGACGGTGAAGGGACACATCGAGTCGTCATGCAAATGACATCGGATCCAGCATGCAACGGGCGACACTCCTCACCAAACCCAGCCAAAAACCCCTAAAACAACAAGCCAACACAAAATTGATGAATCAAAGCAATGTCTAGATGTGAAGAACAGAATCTAGAATCCGCCAAGACCTTTCTACCCCTCACCCTAACCTAAAAAATGTCGACTAGACAGAGGACCTCGAATGTTTGATCGATAACTAAGAGAATTTCCCGGTGCTCTTGTGATGGCGGAACCCCCAGCCCTGCCCTCAGTTCAGTGGACAAAGCTGTACTCTTCCTCCTCTTCTGAGTCACTCCTGACAGCAGCAAGTCACTCTTGGGAGCAGCGGTGGTGTGAGCCCACAACTATCAGTTCTCCCCACCCAAGTTGATTGCTTTTAATAAAGGCATTAAAAAGGAGCAAGGTCTCCTGCTCATGTTTATTACACATGATGCATAAATTCCATGCAAACAAAGGAGTCTGTCTGGTCAATGTCAACTTCTTCCTCTTAATCCTAACGGTGTCATGATGGCTGAGCGAGATGGGAAGAAGTTAGTTTCTTCTGATAAGAGAGCAATAAATTCTCTTTCTCTGAAAGATCTAGGTGTCCTGTGGCTGCTATGTGGTTCAAGTACCTCATTCCTTTCTTAAAAAAAATATGCCACATACATAGGTCCTATTTTAACTACAAAAGTTACCTTTTAACTACAAAACTACATCTACCATACTATTAAAATGTTAATACAGCACTACTAATCAATACAACATAATACATATAGAAAATATCTGCGTAGAACCATATAATATGCACTTTTCACAATCCTCCCTTTTTCTTTTCATAGTTAATTTGGCTCGAGCAGTATTCATGGTTTTCTAGCTTTCATTACTCACTCATTTTCTTCACAAATCAATCTCGCTTCTCTGAAAGGGTCTTCTATATTATTTGGTTTCTTTAACACCATAATCCTTTGCACCGTGTTTGTTGTAGCCAACTTTTGATCCATGGTCGCTAATTGCATGCCTTGGACTACACTGGTGATGAGCCAAATGTAACAGGGGATTAAACAAGGAGGAAATATTAGACATTAGACCAGCTATAGTGCATAAAAGGGAGAAGCCTAACTTTTTCCACCATGCTATTCCCAACACGTTATCCCAGCAGCTAGTATTTAGAATTGATTCCCACTTTTGAACTGGCATGTGGACGATTTTTCTGATATCATTGCCTTTATCCAGGACAGCATCCCCATTGTCATCTATTTTTAAGCAACAATCGGATGTATTGAATTTTCCACAAACATCCCCTTCTTCAACTAATAAATAGTCTAAAGCCAACCTATTCTGATACACGGCCGCTCTCATTTGGGTTTGTTGCCTTGATATTAATTCCATTGCCCAACAAGTTTTGTTTGTTATTATCTCTACAGAGGCTTGGAGTCTTATAATATGATTTAGCATACAAATTTGGGTTCAGTATCCCCAACTCCCATCTTGTGCCCAGGTGGCTGGCCCATATGTTTCCAATATGCGTTCAGGGGGCCATTCCTCATCTCTCCATTTTTGGAATCCTCCAATCAAATCTCTTTTGTTTCTCTTTAGATCCTCATAAACTGGTATCTCTAATTGATCCCCATCAGGTCCTGGCAAAAGAAAAAATCCTGGCTGTATGATTCCCAGAGTACAGCTCCCTTTCCACTGAGAGGGGAGTTCTGGGTATGCTCTTTTTTCACATATCCAAAATAAGCCGTCTGGAGTTTTCCAATAGTCAAACTTTTGCTGATCTATATTCTCCCAAAATTTGGAAATTTCAGGGATGCCAAAGTAAGGATTTTTGCCTGTATCATTACATTGAAAAAGTCTGATTTCATTATCATACTTAAAATTTCCTTTTTTTCTTTTTCCTGGGTCCAGTACATGGTTGGTTCTTCTGATAGTGGAACCCTGGAAAAAGTTAAAGATAGAATCTAAAATGTTAGGCTTTGTGCTTTCCCAGATCAACTGCACCTGCGTAAGCAGTATGATAATTTATATAATTGTTAGATGTGATGATTGTTTAGTAATTAAATGTAATTATTATATAACCATAAGAAGAATAGTGAGAAACTATGTTGGAAATTCAGAGAGGGGCTAAATTTATGTATACAATAGAACAATATAAGTTTAATAATTAACATGAAAGTTATGTAACGATAGAGTATAAAACATGATCATTTCGGATGTATGGTTGGAGTCAGATTTGGGTTGAATATACCCTGATTCCCAGAGCTCTTAATAAAAAGCACCGCATATAATCGCTCCGTGATTATGTGTTTTTGAACGCTAACACTTCTGGAACCCACCATACAGAAGTTCTGTTACTAACCTTGTATCTTTTACAGACAGTTTTTCCTACTTCATGAATGAACTTTTTCCTAGTGCGCCAGAGACATTCTTCCCCTTTGACTACTGAACTCAAAATCCACCCCTCTGGTCGGTTGTCTCCACTCATACTTGTTTGGTTCCACTTAAGGAGCTCAATTTGGCCTAAGCTGCTGCTTTTCCATGGCCATTCTTCTGACATCAAAGCCCCTCCACAGACCCAGCAATTGGTTATGTTCTCTACTTATCCTTTCCCCCAATTCCACAAACTGATTTTTACCCATTCTTGAGATATCTATTTTTTTTTCTAATTGCTGTTCAAGTTTTGTATACAAATCACCAAGTGAGATTGGCACAGGTTTAGGTGGTTTTACTGGCTTAGTCTTTGTGCTTATCAATTGCTCTTTTACTAAATCTTCTGCTTTATTTCCAATAACATAGGTGAAACAAATCAGTTTCTCCCCTTTTGGCCATTGACTTTCCATCCTGTTACCGCTTGTTCCTAAGTTCTCTGCAATCCAGTACTTTTTCCCATTTTGTGTACAATTGCCTAACTTGGATGGGTTATAACAGTGACTGTTGACATGAGTGTGAGAAATAAAAAAGGAACCTTGGTGTCTTTCCATATACAGCTTGCGGTAACACCTGTAGCATGGCCTTGTTGATATCCTGAAAAGGAAAAGACAAAATATGAGTGACAGAAAAAGGAATAACAGAGGTCCAGTATGGCTTATACTCCCATCTCCCATGCCTATGGGGTTGCAACCCACAGCAGGTGTATTTGATCATCTTGGTGGCGAATACAGAGGCCAATCTGGTCTTGCCCTCTATTTCCTTGTCACTTTCTCTTACCTAATTTCCAGGCAAATAATTTTTGACACTCCTTAACTGTGGTTTTCCACCGTTCCTCAGGTATCTCCCATTCAACAGGCACTAATAATTCCCATCCACAAAACAAAGTTATTATTTCAGTTGCTTCGAGTTCTACCTGGATAGGAGATCTATTTGGCACTTGACACTTCCTGCAATGAGAGCATCAATTATGTGAACTACAATACCAATTCTTCCCACGATTTAAACATTTACATTTAACCCAGCTAGCATGTCTGGTATTTGGATGAATCAAACAGGGTATTTGATATGGCACTGATTGAAGTTGCAACTCCTCCTCCTCTTTGTATAAGTCATAGGCTAAGGCCTGAATACAAGAGTTCTCTGTCTAAAACAGTCCTGATCCTCCTGTTTGGAGTGGAAGTATTCCTCCCCAAGGAGGGTACCAGAAGCATCTCAAGGCTTGTCCAGACGGTACTTGAAACCACTGATATAAGCTCTGTCTTATTTCCCAGTTAGGTGTGATCCTGTGTATGTTTCTTGGACATTTGGGTCTTCCCAGTTCATTACCACCCATTCCCTGTTTAAGAGTCAGTTTTGTATCACCCAGTTCAGATGTTATCGTCCACTCCTTAGGTTCTTCCACGGGTCCTTTGATTCTGCTGGCATGGATCCACCCTCGTTCCCTGGTCTGGATCGCAGCCTCGGTCATCAGCAATACCTGAAAAGGACATTCCCATTGTGGAGTTAAAGATTGTTCTTTCCATGTTTTTACTAACATCCACTCCCCTGGATGAATATTATGGATTTTAAAATCTAAAGGTGTGGTTTGAGGGATTATTCCTTTTAACTGTAAGTTTTCAAGAGTTTTTGCAATGGTGTTAACATATCCTTTGACACTCATTTCCCCTACCTCATAGGTAGCATTCTCATATTGAGTGGTTAAAAAAGGTAACCCAAACATCATTTCATAAGGTGACACTCCCAGATCTGACCTGGGTTGGGTTCGGATTCTCAAAAAGGCTAAAGGTAGGCATTGTACCCAAGACATACGGGTCTCAATTATCAATTTAGTCAGAGTTCTTTTTAAAGTCTGGTTCATCCTCTCTACACGGCCAGAACTCTGTGGATGCCATGGGGTGTGTAACTCCCTTTTTATCCCCAAGGCATGAATTATTTGTTGTAACACTTGACATAAAATGCATTCCTCTGTCCAAGTCTGTCCTATTAACCATATGTGGGAATAATCTGTTCCAAAAGGGTTTTACTTACCATGTTGGCTGTGGCTTTGGCAGTGGGAACTGCTTTCAACCAATGAGTTAAATGGTCTGTCATTACTAATAAATACTTCCACCTTTGTACTTGAGGAAGTTTAGTAAAATCTACTTGGATACTTTGAAATGGTCAAAGAGCTAACTCATGACCTCCTAATGTCGTTCTTCTCATTAGCTTTTTATTGATCTTTTGGCAAGTGATGCATCTTTCAGTTACTTGTTTTGCTACTTCAAAAATCCCAATACACCCATAATTCCTTAAAAAATGATCACACAAAGCCTGGGTACCCCAATGGGTTTTCTGATGCATGTCTTCTAATATTTTCCTAGTAATCATTTTATTAAGTAATTGTCTTCTGTCAGGAAGTTTCCATTTCCCTGATTCATCTTGTTGACCTCCTATCTTGTTTAATTCTTTTTTCTCTGCTTCACTAAACATTGGAATTTCCAATTTTTCCTCATTTGGAGTTAATATTAACATAACTCTTTCAGCTCCATTTTCTGCCGCATCCTTAGCTTCCTGATCTGCCAAATTATTTCCTCTTATTTCTGGGGTCACTCCCTTCTGGTGTCCCTTGATGTGTACTATAGCTATCTCTTCAGGTAATGTTAGTGCCTCTAAAACTTCTAAAATGAGCCTCTCATGTACAAAACCTTTTCCTCTTGAGTAGTCCTCTTCCTTCCCAAATTTTCCCAGAGGTATGTACTACTCCAAAGGCATACCTTGAACCAGTATATATAGTTCCTTTCTTGTGTGCTAAATATTCCAGTGCTCTTTTTAGATCATATAATTCACAAGTTTGAGCTGACCAGTTTGAAGGCAATTTTCCCTTTTCAATAGTTTGCATGTTTTTTTCCATCAACTACTGCATACCCTGACATTTTTTTTTCCTTGTAGACATCTGGAGGAACCATCCACATAGATTATTTCCCCTTCTGAAAGGGCTTGTTATTCAAGATCTTCTCGAACCTTTGTTTGGTATTTGATAATTTCTAGACAATTATTATTAGGTTATCTGCTGGTTCTCCATATAAGAATTCAGCTGGATTTAAACTTCTGTTTACTTCTAGTGTCAGGTCATCACTGTCTATTAAGATTGCTTCATATTTTAATATCCTAGAGTCTGTCAACCATTTTTCAGACTTCTGATTTAACACATTTCGAACTGCATGAAGTGTGCAGACAGTTAGTTTACCTCCAGAAGTAAGCTTGCAACTTTCTTCTACCAGGATTGCAGTAGCTGCTATAGCTTGAATACATACTGGCCAGCCGTGGTTCACTGGGTCCAACATCTTTGATAAATAAGCTACTGGTCTCTTTACTCCTCCCCACTCCTGAACCAGAACTCCATGAGCTACCCCCTTTTCTACATTCATGTACAGATGAAAGGGTTTTTCTAGTGAGGGTAAGCTTAAAGCTGGTATTGAGGCTAGTTTTGACTTCAGTTCTCCTAATTTATCATCATCTTCCTTGGTCCATTTTTTACCATCTCCCTCTGTCAATTTTTCATACAAAAATTTTATTGCTTGTGTGTACCCCTCAATCCATAATCTTCAATATCCCAATAATCCCAGTAGTTTTCTGATTTCCCTCTTTGTAGAGGGAGGGGGAAGGGATACAATTCCTGCAATTCTCCCTGTATTGGGCTTCCGACTACCCTTACTAATTAAGTGTCCAAGATATTTTACCTCTGGTTCTACAAATTGCAACTTCCCTTTTGATACCCTTAATCCTTTTTCCCCGAGAAAATTCAAAAGTTGTATAGTAGCCTCTCTCACTTCAGCTTGGATAATTTGTATTCCAGGAGGAATAGGGAAAGCTTGTAGTATTGTTTCTAAAGCTTGTCAAAATAAGTTTGGAGATTCCGTAAACCCCTGTGGTAATTTTGTCCATCTTAATTGCTGCTTTCTCCTAGTTTTTGGATCCTCCCATTCCAAGGCAAAAATATCTCAGCTCTCCTTGGCTAGTGGGCAAGCCCAAAAAGCATCTTTAAGATCCACCACACTAAACCACTGATGCTGGTGTGGGAATTTACTTAGAAGAGTATAAGGATTTGGTACCACTGGGTAGCAAGTCTGAGTTCTTTTATTAATCTCCCTTAAATCTTGTATTAATCTATAACTCCCATCAGGCTTCTTTACTGGGAGAATAGGGATATTATGAGGAGACATACAAGGTTCTAATGTCCCATCCTTTATTAGTCCTTCTATTACTGCCTTCAAACCTTCCCATCCTTCTAAAGATATGGGGTACTGATGTACACATATGGGACAATCTTCTCTCTCGATTGTAACCCTTATGGGGTTGATATTTAATCCTCCCTTATTTCCTTCCTCAGCCCAAACATCCTTGTTGATTTTTTTATTCATCCTCTTGGCCTAATTTTAAAACTCTAGCTGTCATTTTCCTGTCTTCTGGTATAACCCCTATTCCTAATTGCACTTGTCTCTCCCCAATAAGTTGCTACCTGTCCCTGGGACCAATAAGACATCCCCCATCCAAATTTTAATTTCTCCCTCAATTACCACATCTTTAATGACCAGAACTGTAAAACTTTCTCCTTTTGCCCCTGTTACTTTTACAGTATCTTTGCTCACACTATAACCTTTTGGAATATTCAACAGGCAAGTTCTCTCTGCCCCTGTGTCTACTACAAATTCCAATTCTTCTTCTTGGGGACCCACTTTTAAAGTTATCATAGGCTCCAGATGGTATTTTCCCCCTAAAAAATAGAGCCTATGACCTCCCTATTCCTCCTCTGTGCCCATCTCTTTAAAGATTTTCATATCTTTTGCCTGCTTATGACAATTTTTCCTGTAATGCCCTTTGCCCCCACAGTAAAAACAGACATTTCTGGAATGCTCCTGAGACTTGGTTTGTATTAGGGTTCTATTATTTTCCTTTCCCCTGTCTGTCTTGGTTTGGAAAGACAGGTGCCTGCTAAGGAAGGCAGGAGCCTCCCCTGAAATGGAGAAAATGACCCTCCCCCGCCCTTCGAATTGCTATAAATTTTAAATTAAGGGTCTCTCAGGCAACAAAAATTATGGGAGCAGGAAATAACAGTTCTTTAATAGGGAAGAAAATAAAAGGATAAAATAAACAATGCAGTAAACTAAAACGATACTGACAGAATCAGAACACAACCTGACACCCTGTTGGTCAGGGTGTTGGTAGCAGTCCAATTGGAAATGTGGCTGCAGTCCTCCTGGAGTGTCAGGTGTGGTTCTGCTGGAGCAGGGATCCTGTAGAAAAGGGTGTAGTCTTCCTCTGACGATCCAATGGAAGAAGAGGCAGCTGCTATTCTTCTGGGAAATCCATTGGAGAAGCTGTGCTGGTATTCCAGAATCTCCAGATTATATCTGGGTAGCAATGCTTGGCTCCTCCTTCTGGGCGGAGCATCTCACAATGGAATGCTATAGTTCTTATCAGTCATGCAGTGACATTCAATAGCCTGTTATCAGCAGATGTCCCCTCCCGAGGGAGAAGTGATTGTGATCACTCAGAGAGAGATAAGGAAAACTGCTCACTTGACAAAAGACAACTGCCATACAGATGGTAATAGAATACATCTTGTCTTGCAATCTGGAACACTGTCTCTACCACCTTCATATTTGGTAGTGCCTGTGTGGTTTTGATTTTTTTGGAAATTGTTTTCTTGCATGGTGGCTACCAAAAGTTTTGTTTTCAGTTTAGCCTTTTCTTCATCTCTCTAGACATAAACTTTCTGATCTTCCTTTAATAAATCATCTAATGATCTATTATGCCAATTCTCAATTTTTTTTCTAATTTTTTTCTAATATCTGGCCAAGCATTAGTAGTTAATCCTTAAAAATGCTTTTCCCACATCAGTTTCAGGGTCTATCCTGGAATATTGTTTCCTATTTCTCCTAAGTCTGTCTAACTTTTAAGTTGGAGTCTCTTCTTTCCTCTGCTGTGCCTCAGAAGCCTTTTTAGGGTTTTGCCCTTTGGGTGCTGCCCCTCTTATTCCTTTGATTATTAAATTACAATAGTAATTCATTTTTTTCCTCCTCTCCTCATTATTTTGACCCCACTCAGGAGGTGCAGTTGGCATTTTGTCTTCTCCGGGGGGCCCCTGCGGATTATCCTTTCCCCAAGCTTTTATTCCAGCTACTCTGATTAATTGCCTCCCTTCCTGAGAATATTTATTTTCATTATGGATTGCATCTCTTCCCAAATATAAATGTTTGGACCTAAAAATTGGTCTAATTGTTCAGCTGTGCCTATGGGATCCTCCAAAATCCCTTTGATCTCTTTCTTAAAATTTCTGACCTCAGAGGAAGTCAGAGGGGCATTTACAAACCCCGTTCTGCCCCTCCCATGGGAACCTCTCTTAACGGAGATAGACCAATCCCTTAATCTATTTTCCTTTTTTGTCTTCTATAGCCTTTTCCCCGTGTTTTGAGAAAGAATTTGGAGAGGGCTGCCTTTTAACTGAGCTCCTAGTGTTTCGACAAGGTGCTTCCTCTAGAAAGAGTTTCCCTGAACAGCTGGAGCTGTGATTACCAAGGGAACGGAGCTCAGGGCAGGACGGGCACTGAGGGGAGGATATCCCGCCGAGGCTTGGTCTTCCAAGGGCAAGACGTAGGCGTGATCTGCTGCCAGAACCGCCAGAGGAGGGAGCATTTCCGGGGGATACCAGACGGGAGCGTGGATAGCCTCATGTGGTTAATGGCAGCATCTCCTGGCAGAGGCAAAGCAGCAGCGGCGGCACCCAGCGCAGCCGGCACGGGTAAGGCAGTCAGGGATTGGGCAGTGGGGGGAGCGGTTGGGGATGGGACTGCTGGGACCGACGGGACCCCTGGCCTGGTCGGGGCAGTGGTCATAGACCATGAAGCAGGAGGGACCCCAGGCATGGCCATTAGGGCGGCTGCGGACCAGGCGGCTGGAACCCGGGGAAGACAAAGTCACCGTCGGGGCCGGGGCTGGGGTGTGGGCAGGGACAGGCGGGGCTGCCATGGACAGTGCGCCCGCACTTGGGACGGGATCCGGGGCGGCGAAACTGAAGCAGGCAGCGAGCCGGGACCCGGGACAGATGCTTCGGTCACGAACAGAGGGGGCAAGACTTGCAAAGGATCCCACTCCTTTTCTGCTTTTTCCTCTTGTTCCCCTCCCTTTCCTTTTTCTTTTCTTGTTTTGTCTCGGGGATTTCTGATACTTTAAACATTGTTATTTTCCTAAAATCTCCTGTTCAACATATGGCATATTCTTTTTCTTCTAGAATAAACGGTTCCTTTGAATTTACAAATTCATTTACAGCCTGACAAATCCATTTTTCAAAAGAGCCGTATCTAGGCCAATAAATGTGGTCAGATCTTATTTCCTTTCTTGGCCATTCGAGCATACATAATTGTATCATCTTTACCTTGTCCTTTTGCCTTGTACAAGGATTTTTTTCCCAGTAGGCTAACATAACTCCCAGAGGGCTATCTTGGGGTATTCCTGTTGGTAATTTTTTTCTCCCGCTTTTCTTTCCTGTATCCACCTTACTGGATTTCTGTCCCATTTTTCAAGATCCTATCTATTCGTCCCCTGCCTCTGTTTTTCACTATTTTTTTTTAGCAACTTAAATACCACTTTTCTTTCAGCTACTCACACACAAAAACAATAAAAAATTTAAAAAAACCTAACTTTTTCCCTCACTACTTTTCAATACAATACACCTCCCTCCAAGGAGATATAGTGAAGCTTAAAATACACAATCTGTTATGAACAAAAATTCTGTTAATTTTTTTTTGTGAGAAAAGGTTACAAAAATCAGCTGAGATCACTGTTGCTGCCAGAAGTTCTGCTTGTTGTGTTATGGTAATTACGGGTCGTTGTTGTTAATAGTTGTTTTTGTATCAGTAAAAGCCCTGGCTGAGGCGAGTTAATGGCCCTTCTCTGAGACAGTGAAGGGTGGGGTACCTCCCTAACAGTGAGGAGAAGAGACTTTGGAGGGGCGGGATATGCAAAATAACTCCAAGGACCAGCATGCTGTGTGGGACCCCTGCTCCAAACGTACTGAGAAAACCCCAAAAATAACGAGCCACCTAAGAGTTGAGAGATTGGAGTGATGTCTGGACATGAGGAGCAGAGTGCTGAGCCTGCAGAGATGCAGAACACCTTCAGAGTCCCTCTCACCCTGAGCATGGGAATCGTCCCGACGCCAGAAGCGGACGGGAAGGAGTGGGGGGGGGGGGGGGGGGAAAGTAACAACGGAGGGTCACGACGCCCAAAAGGCTCCCACGAGGACCGGACCCCCAGCTCTGCCCCTAGTGGACAAAGCTGCACATATCCTCCTCCTCCTTGTCGCCCTGGGAGAGACGACGGGAAGCTGCAGACCCGTCGAGCTGCCCAATCCTGAGATGATCACTTATTATAAAGGCATTAAAAAGGGGAAGAAGTCTCCTTGCCCTGTTTATTTCACAATATACATTACATATACTTTCATTTGTCTACATTCACTCACTTTTATTTCTCATTCACTTTCACACATTCCTTCACACACTCAGGATGCAAAGTGGATCCTTGTCGCCAGGGAATCGTGGGTCCCTGTGGCCCCCCCTTGCCTTGGTGTTGGCCTCTGGGTTTCAGTATTGCCGGGCCTCCTGGAAGGTCCCTGACTCTGGTCGCCTCTGGTGCCAGTTCACCTGTGAGGCTGTCTGCATGTCACTCACACTCTTTAGACTCTAGCCACGGCCCCCTCCACACAACGGTGGCGGGGGGGGGGGGGGGACGACGAGGGACGGGAGATGACGAGACAATAGCCTGCTTGCAGGTCACCTACACTTTATGCTACAGCCCCCACCCCCCCGGGGGACAATGGCTTGTTTGCAGATCATACACCCCTCTTTCCACAGCCCCCCCCTTCCCACCCGCCCGGGAAGTTGAGGCTGATTTTGTGTCTCACTCACTCTCACACACACAACAAGACAACAATAAGGTACCTTTTACTTTCAAATCACCTATTACAAGTTTATGTGTTACTGGGCGTTCCCGGTGCTATTGGATATTCCTCAACCCAGCTGTGTTGTCCAACCCCAGATGCTCTTGGGCAATTTTATCCCTCAACCCAGCTGTGTGGTACAACTACAGATGCTCTTGGGCATTTTATTTTTTTGGCTATGTTGTCCAACCCCAGATGCTCTTGGGCATATCCTCATCCCAGCAGAATTTTGCTCAACCCTGGATGCTCTTGGAATGTTAATCCCTCAACCCAGCAGGTTTTTGGGAGCCCCTCTTGTCCTATTTCCTAGTTGATTGGGCTAGGAAACACTGCTCCCTACCTCTGAGGGGTCCAACCCCTCCCTGAGACCCAGTCCCAGTTACCCCGGGGGATTCTCTCACTCCTTTTATCTCTCGCTTCGTCTCTTTATTGGTCGCTTTTCTCGTGAAAAGACGGAAACGCAGCATGGGAGACCCTGCACTCAGGTACCAGGTCTGGGATAACCAGCCCGCCTCTCATTCACACACAGATTCATCCTTCTGTACCTGCTCCCCCGAAAAGTACTTACCAACCCTTTTTTCCTTTTCGGCTTCTTCGTGCACGCTACTACTCTTAGGGAGCCAATTACCACGATGTAGCAAGTCTTTTCCCCTTCTCTTTGTTTTATTGCCTCCTTTTGTCCACTGATCATAACCTGCATCTGTCTGTCATACTAGGGGAAACAGAGTAAGACTGCCAAATTGGGCAGGGCGCGCCTTCCCCACTCTGACTCTCCTAAAGCACCAGCAGCGAGATGTTAGCAACCATCCTCTGCTACCATAATTGTGAAAAATGACATTAATTGTTTTTAAAGTTTTAAAAGGTCAATGATAATAAAATGGTTATAAAAATAGCAATATCAATAGAGTAATAATAATTTGGACAATTTGGATTAGGACACTATGAGACAGTAGAAACAAAGAGTTACGGACCGTCCGGGTACCTTTTTCTGGGCAACATAAGCCCAAATAAGGACACACATTAACAGAGGATTAACCCTTAAAAACAATAACCTGTTGCATATTCATGCATCTCATACATGATGCATAAATTCCATTAAAACCAAGGATTCTGTCCGGTCAGTGTCATCTTCTTCCTCTTCAAGGTAATGGCGTCTTCATGGCTGAGCGAGATGGGAAGAAGTTAGTTTCTTCTGATAAGAGAGCAATAAATTCTCTTTCTCTGAAAGATCTAGGTGTCCTGTGGCTGCTATGTGGTTCAAGTACCTCATTCCTTTCTTAAAAAAAATATGCCACATACATAGGTCCTATTTTAACTACAAAAGTTACCTTTTAACTACAAAACTACATCTACCATAGTATTAAAATGTTAATACAGCGCTACTAATCAATACAACATAATACATATAGTAAATATCTGCGGAGACCCATATAATATGCACTTTTCGCAAGAAGCAAGTATGTAAAGGAACAACATGATGACATCGAGGTCAGTGAAGAAGTTAAGTCCCAGATGGGAGGGAGGAGAAGATGCCTTGTTTTTGGAGCTGAAATCCTCTATGTAACCTTTGGAGAAAAGACTTTTTTTCCTATAACGCATGAAACTATGGGGAGATGAAAGTGTTCAAATTGATATTGAACAAAGGCCTCCATGTTAAAGTAAGCTAATGTTGAATTAGCTGTGATCCCATGAGAAGTCTGAACAGAGAAAGAGAGAAGAGTAGTCCTGTGCTTACAGGAGAAGATCATCTCTGTTCCCAGGGATGAAGATGATTTTAGAAATAGATAATGAGAACTTTTTTGCCTTTGAACAGCTCATCTTTAAAACAATACCCCATAAGTCGACATGGCTCATCGACAAGCTGTGAAAAGGCTTGTGGCAATGGAAAGGACTTCACGATGGCAGGGTTCCCTGGGCAGCTGTTATTTGTGATGAAATTGAGAACCACGAGAGAACTGGTTTTTTCCTCTTGTGGAGAAGTCTCCATAACCTTAGCAAGAGGGACATGTCTCCCTAAGTGAACTGAAGAAAGACTATTTTAGAGGTGGTAAACTGACTGGAAATTTTAGGTTTGGTTTCTTTACATTGTCAGTGGGAAAGAAAAGGTTGTGGGGGGAAGAGAAGTGTTCTGAAGGGTTTGTTTTGATTCTTACTTTTTTTTTTCTTTTAGTTACTTTTAATAAAATTTTCTTTATACCCTTTTAAAGTTTTGAGCCTGCTTTGCCTTTCTTCTATTCCTATCTCACAGCAGGAAATTAGCGCCTTGATGATTGGTCAGCACTGAAGCCCACCATACTCATCAGTGCATTGGTTGGAAAATCTGCAATTGGCGAACCAAAACCACTACACAGGGTCAGGTTGACCATCTGCAAACTCCAAGCAAGATGTTAACCCTTTCCGTACTTCAATCCTCCCTCAAATAACAGAAAAGAACAAAATGCAAGCATATAAAAAAACAACATAAAAATATCATAGTCAGTGGAAAAAAAGTTAAGCCCCAGATAAAAAACATTAAGAGATGCCTTAATTTTAAAGCTGAAATCCTCTTGTAAGCTATAGAAAAAAAACTCTTTTCCCTATAACACATGAAACGATAAAGAAATAAAAAGCTCAAATTAATACTGAGCAAAGGCCTCCATACTAAAGTAAGGAAATGTTAAAGTAGCTGTAATCGCATGAAAAGTTTAAACAGAACTGTCTCTCTAAATAAACTGAAGAAAGACTATTTTAAAGTGTCTGACAGACACCTCACTTTACAAACTATAAAAGTTATGCAAAAATTTCACAAAAAAGAACTCTTCTATATATTTCTGTGAGAAACGACTGCTCACTTTAAAAATTTTAAAAGGTTTGTTAAACCTTAACAAAAATACAGTAAAAGGACTAAATAAGGAAAAGCTGGCCTGGGAGCCGGCCATGTGGTAGGCAGCCACAAGGACAGCTCCCAGGCCTTCTTTTCCTTGTTTATTCCTTTTGTTGTATTTTTGTTAAGATTTAATAAACCTTTTAAATTTTATAAAGTGAGTGGTCATTTCTCGCCATTGGGGACTCGTGAACCAGGATAAAAAAACCTCCTCTCCATGACTGCAGGGGATTTTGAATGAGAAATGTGTGCCCTGCCTCATTTTCAGCAGCTCAGTCGAATTCTCCTGCGACCACTGGTGAGTGCAGGTATCCCCTGGGGACAGCAGAGGAGTAAATAACGCAAAAGAAGAAGGGGAAGGAAACTTCAGATCCAGAGGATTGTGAGTATAAGTGTGTGTATGCTTGAAGTGAGAGTGGGGTAGTACTGGGAGTGAGCTTAGGGTAAAAGATTCTCATAATTATTTAGGCCAGAATATAGTTCCGTAATTACAGTATATGAACGTGAGCTTCACATTAGTAATATATGGATCTGTCCTGGTCTGTTGAAGCTTCAGGGAGAAGGGGGGTGGCCCTGTCACCAGCAAGATGCGGGTGGAAGAAGGGCAGAAACGCAGCAGACGGGTTGTGTAAAAGACGAAAGCAAGCACCCCCTGCCTGGCAGGACACATGAGACTGAAAGATTTGTAAGAGCTCAAGAGCACTTGGAGGTCACCAAGTTGAGAGCCACGGTGTTAGAATGATGGCAAAAGTCACCATTCAGTACAGATGGCGCTTGTGGCGAGGCGAGTGGTCACAGCACATGGGGAGGGGAAGGAAGCCGCGTAACTACTCCACGTGGAGGAGAGGGGCACACAGCGCTCAGTGCAGTGAGCTTCTGGTGTGTGAGAAGCCTAATAACTTCAAAAGCTTACCAGCCAAAGGGCGTGCCTGCCCGCGGTGACTTGGTGGTGGCCGGTGCTGGCAGGGCTGCCGCTTGGGGCAGGCCAAGTGCACAGGGTTTCCTGGGTGGGGGCCGTGGGAGAGGGCCAGTGGGGTTTCCTGGGCTGCCGCGGTGGTTCTCTCGACCCGGCCAGGGGCCGGGTCTGAGTGGAGTGGCGTCCGCGGCCATGCTCAGCGCAGCGGGTTTCCAGTGTGCACCGACCCAGCGGGGAGAAGGAGGGGGCCAGTGGGGACCTGGTGGTGAGGGTATGCGCAGCACTGCTGGCGGTTGGGGACTGGCCAGGGTGCGGGTGTCCCTGGGCTCCCCTGTAGAACCCACCACCGTGGACTCCTGGGATTGGGGCGCGACAGTGGTGGTGGTGCCTGGAGGCGGTGGTCGGAGGCCCTGGAGCCAAGAGCCGCTGGTCCACCAGTGCGGGCTGCCAGTGGTGGTGACTGTCCTTGTAGACCAGGGGAATTTAGTGGTGCGGGGCCACTAGCGGCGGGAGCCATGGATGGCGAGGGCCATGGGCAGCGGGAGCCGTGGGCAGTGGGGCCTTTGCGCTCCGTGCTGCCGAGATCAAGGGCTGTCTCTGTTGGGCAAGGGGTTCCTGGCATGGTGGCTTTCAGTGGTGCTGACCCGATGGGGGACACCGTGGCAGTCGGAGGCCCTGGAGCCTGGAGCTGCAGGTCTGCCGGTTCTGGCTGCTGGAGGTGGGGGCCGTGCTCGTGGACCAGGAGATTTGGAGACATGGAGCCACAGGTGGCGAGAGGCCGCCACTGGGTGTGGCGGGAAATGCGAGGTGCTTCACGCGTGGTGCCACCAAGGGTTGGGGGCAGACTCAGTTGTGCGAGGACCTTGTGAACCACAGAGATCGCTAGCCCAGCAGCAGTGTCACGGGACGTGGTCTGCGTGGAGACCCCTGGGAGTCGAAAATTCCTGGTTGTGCAGGGGCTTCTCTGTGACCCACCAGTATGGGGCTGAGCAGATGCAGAGTGGGGACGCACAAAGGCACAGTGCCAGTTCAACAGGGAGGAGGCAGTGGCTTGGGGTGCAGGATGCAGTTATGTGCAACACGACAAGCGGTAGGTGCCTCTAGGGAGGTGACCCCGGCGCTGTGGGCTCGCCTGTATGGAGCTGCCCGTGGCAATTCAGGGATGCCGGGGGCAGCTGCACCCGTCAGGGCTGGCCCGGGAATGCCAGGCTACAGAGACTCCCCTGCAATATTCACTAGTGTGGAACCGTGCAAACATGGGGGCCCACATGGGCAGCTCAGCAGTTGCTTGCACTAGTATGAGAAGAGGGGGGCCTGGGGTGCTGAGGTACACAGGTTTCCCCACTTTCCCGTCGGCATAAAGGGGCAGGAACACAGCACCACGTGAGCGGCTCGGCACCTGCTTTTCGGTGTTCTGAAAGTGCAAGCTAATGATTTGCTTTTATTTTCCGAAAAGAAGGCAAAGCTTCATATTTCTTTCTCTTTTTTCCCTTCTCTTTTCTTTCTTTCTCTCTCCTTCTAACTAATCAGGGAGATGAGTTCTGTCAGGAAAGCCTGTAGTTAGAATGAGCTGTGAGCTACCCTCTACAATGATAGGGACCACAAGTACTCCCCCTTTAGTTAAAAGGTAAGAAGTACACTTATGGAATTAATCACTGTCATATATTTGGATGTTGTACATTACTGATAGGTTTCATATGCAGATCCAAATGTAATTGAAGTTATGAAATAAGTTAGGAAACTTCTACTAACATTCTACTTTCATTAGTGCTTTTGAAAATGCTTCATTTGTAAACTTGCAAAGCCTTCCAGAGAAAGCAGTTTCCAAATACCTTGTGGTAACTTAGCACAGAAATGCTGTTAACAATTCGGGATTTTATTTATATGTGACATCTTAATGATATCAGAAAGCCCTGAGCTGTTCTTTCTGTGTGGGATTCGATGCACTGCCTGATTGTATTGAATAATTTGAGCAATTCAGATGCTAGCTTAATAAGAATTTTTGTATTGTATTTCCAAATGCTGTTCATGATATCAGAAATCCTCTTGAATTTTGCCTAAAAAGAGAGGAAAGATAGCATCTTATTTAAGCAGCTGGGCAGGGGGACTTGGGTTTAGTTTTTGTATCGCCCTCTTCAGAGATGATGCAACAAATCTATACTTGGCCTTAAAGGAATAGAGGTACAGGATGAGACATAGTAATATATGCCATGGGAACACTGAGAGAATTTGAAAATTTGGCACCTCTTCATTTCAAAACCTTCAATCTCATCTACTGGAAGGTGCCTCTGTATTTTCATCATTCTGAGAACAGGTGACAGACAGTGCTATGCCATGTTCTCTCTCTTTTCAGTGCCTTTTTCTCTGGTTCTAGTTTGTATTCACTTCAAAGGAGAAACTTCTTTTCCTTATAATGAATAGGCCAATTTGTTATACTTGGTCTTTGTAAGAGAAGTACTTGTCCAAATCTTCACAATCTAAATAAATAACCTCTCCTTCGTGCCGATCAAACCCCTAGGAAAGACGGAACAACAAAAAGTGCTCAGTTTTGTGCCCTCGTCTGTTGGAGGGTAAGAGGCAGAAGGCAAAAATCCAACACAGTCTTTCTTTGACCTTTCCTTTATGACAACACTGTCTATTCCCACCCCAAAGGCGCAGAGGGTAAAATACTGCCTGGAAGTGGTGGGGTGGTAGCAGGCAGTAGAAATCCTACTACTCTCTTTCCAGAAGAGCTCTGAGGAGTGCTTTACACATATGTGCCATGTGCCAGTGTGTATCTATGTGTACATGTGTACCAAGGTTTGTGAGTCTGCATATACAGTACCTGTGTGTGCCAGTGTGTACAGCTCTGTGTGCATACACAAGTGCCAAAGTGTACACATGTTGTGTGCACTACTATATGCATGTGTGTTAAACTACCCCCTCTCAGGTATGACTAAGTTTGTGCACAGCCCTGTGTTAGTGAGTGTGCACAGGCTCTGCAAGCGTGAGCAGAGCCCTGTGTAAGATATGTGTGTTGATGACACTACACATATTAGTGTACACAGATGTATATGCTTGTGTTCATGTACACAAGTTCTACTGAGTCAAGGGGCCAGCTGAGAATATAATTAGGATAGTAGAAGATTGCATATTATAGTTAAGATTTTTAAATTAGTTAAGAAGCTAAGTTTGTAATATAGCTAGCAAGGATCACATACCTTACTTAAAGAGTAACAAATATATTAGGAAAAGTAAAGCTAGGAGTGACAGGGATAGATATAGTAATTGTTAGGGAGCAGAGACTAAAGAAATACCTTGCCTTAAGAATAATCAAAGTTAGGAGAGGCTTGGACCGTGACCAGCATGTCAAAAAGTCCTGCCAACTGGCCATGGGTGAAGAGTTCACCATGAGGAAGATGGCTTTCTTCCTCCCATGTGCTCACTCCCTTCTTTCAAAATCCCACCGACCCAATTAAGGGAGTACAATTGCCCAACCTTAATGGATATTCAGCTGATTATAATACGAAGCAGGCCGGTAATGATTATGTATTATGCGTCCTTAGAAACCACTTGGACATATAAAACCTTTTCTGTATAAATAGCAGGAGTCTGCAACTCCTTGCACGTGTATTTGGAAATGATTCCACGCGTCTGGCGCGTTGCAATAAATACCCTTCTTTTCAACTTTAATTAGTTGAAGAGTCATCTGTCTGCACATCACTACGTACGAGCAAGTCTCGTATTTGTGAGCATGTGTGCATTAGTAGACACTGTATATAAGTGAGTGTCTCTGTGGCACACGTATGCTGGTGTGTGCAAGTAGAGCATGCACAGCTCCATGTATGTATGCAAGTGTGTGCTGCTGACAGGTACCTCTCTACGCCAAGGTTCTATGCCAGTAAGCAAGTACCTGTGTGTGTGTACTAGTTCTGCACATACCCCTATGTGCAGACATGGGCTGAGCACACCCAGAGACATGGCTCTGGATGCACAGCTCCGTGCATCTGGCTGTTGCCCCACCTGAGAAAACAGACGTGTGTTTGTGTGTGTGTGTGTGTGTGTGTGTGTGTGTGTGTGTGTGTGTGTCACTACTGAGCTCTACTGACCATAGTATCCCCTAACTCCCTGTATATAATCTATTACAATATGTAGAGTTCAACTTAGTTTATAACAGAAATACAAACCAACCCATTCAAACTGCTGTTATTTATGTTCTTACCTCATGCCTTAATTTTGCTATAGATTTGTTAGAACTTATAAATGTGTGAACTCATTCTTGTATATTGATAGACTAACATTATTCCCCTGTTGCTGTACTTTGTGAAAGACAAGTGAATGCCTTGCAGGTCTACTCTACATACTTTAAATAACTGTTTAAGTAACATTTTGAACATAGAATTTAAATTGTATTAGTCATTAATATAATTGTCCTATGAAAATTACAAGTATTGGTTAAGGGGAGGAACAGTGAAAAGTGTTAAAATAATTTGCTTAAAACTGAAGTATTGTGGGAACCAAGGGCAAGACCAGGTTGGCCCCTGTACTCGCCACTGAGAAGATTATAATCCTGCTGCAGGCAGCAACCCTGTAGGCATGGTAGGTGGGGTAAAAGCCATACTGGACCTCTGTTCAAAAACTCCACCAATCATTTTGCTTAAAACTCTTTTCCACTGTCCTCACCCACATCAACAGATGCTATTATAACTAATGCAAAATCAAACTTGACTTAAGAAAAACATGAGTAGTTAATCAAAAATCAAAAATGAGTTAATTGCTAGAACCAAATAACTTATAAAAAAGAAATGGGGGTTTTGTTATAGATTGATAATGAGATGATTGGCTCTCGCAGTTAAGGGATGAATATTGTGTGAATATTAAGAGAAACTTTATTGATGCATAGTTATGTTATTGTAGTTTAAATGTCCTCTGTTGTCCCCATAGTTCCCTTTCCCCTCCCTCTGTATTGTTACCATCAGACAGCCTGGGTTGTCTAGGACAGGTAGAAAGAAGGCATGCACATGTGCCCCTAACATGGGGCAGTTGGGAATGGAAAAGTTTGTTGCTGGGGGGGTGCGGCATGACAACACCTGACCCTCCAATCAAGTTGCAAGAAAGCAGTCTCCACCAATTAACAACAAAGAAGAGTTGACTGACAGATTTTGGGAGGGGCCAGGGTTGGCTGATGCAACTCCCAGGGGTATAAAAGGCAAAGCATCCATCTTGAAGATGAGCCAGCTATGTGGTTGGCAGTCACAAGGGCAGCTCCCAGGCCTGTTTTTCCTTATTTAGTCCTTTTGTTGTATTTTTGTTAAGGTTTAATAAACCTTTTAAAATTTTTTAAGTGAACGGTCGTTTCTCGCATTTCCATGGAAATCTGTGGAGTTTCTCCCATGAATAGGGATGCCTGCTTCGCGGTTAGTCCCTCAGAGGTTAAGTGAAGGAATCTGTACATTATTGTCATTTCAGTAGTAAGTTACATTTGAATCTTAATCAATACTATTTCTCTTGCTACCTTTAATATTTAATATAAGTACCTTGATATTGTGCACTGCTTTATGCTATGCTGTAATCTACTAGTAGTTCTTTTTAGTTCTAGACTGTGTAGTAAGTAACTGATTAAGATCTTTCATCTGTTATGTCCTGTTTAATGAATAATTTTACAAACATACCTGATCAGCCATCCTTAGAAATTGTGGACCAGAGTGATTTCTTAAATTCAAAATGTTGTCAAAATCTGAGGCTAAGGCAGGACTTGTCTGAAGCTCCCACTCCTAATGTTGTCAAAATCTGAGGCTAAGGCAGGACTTGTCTGAAGCTCCCACTCCTACTGTGCCAGAGTAACTTTGGTGGGTGCCTGGCATCCAGCCAGGGTCAACCCACTAAAGTCTTTTTTGTGCTGAAACCTGGGATCATGAGGATTTTGAGATAAAGATAGTAATTGAGAGAGGTGATGGGCAAAACAAGTACTGAACAATGTTAGAGAGTAGAATGATCATGGGGAATTTTTGTTGTAATTGTAGTGAAGGGACAAGGCGTGGATTTTGTGCAAATTGTCCACTTTCGTTCTGTGTTGTGATAATGTTATTTTGATTTTTGTGGGGGGATTTTTTGTCCTGCTATGGTTGATTTTGTTGTGAGTGCAGGTTGTGTAGTGAATGTAATGATTCTTAAATATCTGATTCACAGAGGCAAGGGGTGGAAGCATCAGCGCTGTCTCTCCAACATTGCTCCCCCTTCAAGGGTCTCGGTGTCAGCAAGATCCTGGGAGGGGACACAACTAGTCCAGCTGACCCAAATTAACCAAAGGGATATTCCATATCATATGATGTCAGCTCAGATATAAAAGCTAAAGGAAGGAGGAGGAACAGGGGGCATTCATTATTTATAATATTTGCCTTCCAGAAAAACTGCTCTGCATGCTAAAGCCCTGCTTCCGGGGAAGTGTCTGAACATCACTCACTGATGTGAAGTAGAGCATAAACTTTTTTTTCTCTTTGCCTATGCGTGCACAAACTTTCACTTTTGCTTTGGTAAACTGCCTTATCTCAACCTACAAGATGCTTTCCATCCTATTCTCTCTCCCCTATCCAGCTGGGGAGTAGAAGAGTGGCTTGGTGGGGACCTGGCATTGAGCCAAGGTCAACCCATCATAACCTCAACTCTAAACTATTGAAGGAAAAGTGGAAAGGATCTTTCCAAGTCCTTCTGGTAACCTACACCATGTTCAAGGTAGAGGGAATTGAACTCTGCATTCATCACATGTGGGTAAAGCCAGCCACCACATAAATGGATGAGCAGAGTCCAATAAGATGAAGTTTAATAAGTCCAAGTGCTTAGTCCTGCATTTTGGCCTCAATAACCCCCTGCAACATTATAGGCTGGGGATGGTATGGCTGGAGAGTGCCCAGGCAGAAAGGGACCTGGGGGTACTGGTCAACAGTCGACTGAACATGAGCCAGCTGTGTGCCCTGGTGGCCAAGAAGGCCAATGGCATCCTGGCCTGTATCAGGAATAGTGTGGCCAGCAGGACCAGGGAGGTCATTCTTCCCCTGTACTTGGCACTGGTGAGGCTGCACCTTGAGTACTGTGTCCAGTTCTGGGCCCCTCAGTTTAGGAAGGATGTTGAGATGCTTGAGTGTGTCCAGAGGAGGGCAACAAGGCTGGTGAGGGGCTTAGAACACAAGCCCTATGAGGAGTGACTGAGGGAGCTGGGGTTGTTTAGCCTGGATAGAAGGAGACTCAGAGGTGACCTTATCACTCTTTACAACTTCCTGAAAGGTGGTTGTAGTCAGGTGGAGGTTGGCATCTTTCTCCAGGCAGCAACTGCCAGAACAAGAGGACACAGTCTTAAGCTGCACCAAGAGAAATATAGGTTGGATATTAGGAAAAAGTTTTTTATAGAAAGGGTGATAAACTACTGAAATTGTCTGCCTGAGGAGGTGATGGAGTCACCATCTCTGGATGTGTTTAAAAAAGACTGGATGTGGCATTCAGCGCCATGGTTTAGTTGAAGTGGTGTTAGGGCATGGGTTGGACTCAATGATCTTGAAGGTCTCTTTCAACCTAGTGATTCTGTGATTATGTATTTGCAATTATTTCCATTTCTGCTGAGATGTTCACTATTGCCATTTTCAACTGTGCTATTCCTAGAGGAAATAATAATGCCCTGATGAAACTACGAAAACCTGTGTTATATCTTTTTACAGGGTTGAACAGTACACTTTGACTTAATTGATTTTTCCAAACTTTCCTCTAAATTCCCCTAACAATCCCTGTAATTGAACTAGTGTGATTTATCATCTGTATGTGCAGGACAAGATACCCCGTGATACATTGTCCTGTCCAATTTCCAGGCAATTGTTTAGGGGCTATTCCATTTACATGCAACCACCAATAACCATCTGGCAAATCACAACTTACAGTAATTCTTATTAAGGGGTCTTTAGTATGTCGGGTGTATAAATAGGTATGCCAGTGTTGTGAAGGGACAAGTAAAGATTTGTTGAACCAGACCCATGGTAGAGGAACAATTTTGGTCCAATTGCTAGTGTTGTTAAAATAAACAAGATTGGTTCCTGCAAAATTTGATTCTATATAAGTAACAGATTGATTGACAAGCATTAACTGAAAAGGAGGCATTCCCATAGGGTACCCTGGCCGTTCACATTGGTGTCTATGTTCATACAGAGAATATGGACTTGACTCAGTTCAATTACTAGAGGGCACCTATTGTAGCAGCGGTCCCCGCCGGGGAATAATTAGCATTGGCTTCATGATTGTAGGAGGCTGATCAATCGCTTTATTATGAGGCAAAGTGAAAATTTTCCAGGATAGAAATCCATTTTAATTTAGGTGAAATGTACATTTTAGAGCTGAGTCTGTGTTTAGAAACCATAGTTATTTAGCCAGACTGTAAGGCCTAAGCTCAGTGAAGTTACTTCAGTGAAGGACAGAGATAAAGGAGGGGAGACAGAAGATGATAGAGAGAGACAGGGACTGCTGTAAGGGCAAGTCAACCTGACCTCGGAATTTTTTCTGATAAAAAGGAACTAGCGGTAAATGTCACACAAAACCCCTTAAATTGAATATGCATGAACCTATTGTGAAACTGTATGCATATGTATTTGAGAGAGAGAGATAAAAAGAGACCTGAAGTTCTCAGAGGTACGTATGCCTTTTTTGAGGAGAGCAATCTCCACATGCATCCAGCGCTGTAATAAACATACCAGCTTTACAACTTTTACAAAGTTGTGGAGTACTTTTTCTTTTCTCCACAAAACATTATGGCACCCCAGATGGGATTTCCCTGTCCCTGCAGGGGCAGGGGGGATAAACGGACCTCCAAGCTGCGCCCTAGGATTTTTTTCCTGGTGGTGCTCCGCTCGTCTCAGCTTGCCTCCTGCGAGGACAGACAAGGGCCTGCTAATTGTCACAGACATTTTTTCATAGAAATCCTTTCTTTGGGATTTGTTCATCTTCTGGGAAGCTGAGGCCCCAGAAAGAGAATGTAAACAATGATTATCAGCTGCTGTGGAATGCAATAGGGTGCACCTGTTATTGGCTCATGTTCCATGTGTACAATTAAGGGCCAATCACAGGACAAGCTCTCTGGAACACAGTGACAGAGAACTCTCTTGTTTTTAGATTCTATTCTATTCTTAGCTTAGCAAGCCTCTGCAACTTCTCTCTTTATTCCTTTTAGTATAGTTATAATATATTATATATCATATATCAATAAATCCAGCCTTCTGATCATGAACCAAGATTCTCATCTCTCTCTCACCCTGAAGATCCTCATCAGGTCGTTGTAATACTAACCTGCAGAGGAGGATATGGTATGTATTGAGCGGCCCCTGGGGGAAAAGAGAGAGATAGGGAGTAAATCACACAGAGACGTCTGGGTGCAGCTGATGGAGCAGCTGGAGTAGAGACGGGGGTTCATTGTTCTGATAGGGTGGACCGCTAGCAACCCTGGGGGTGGGTCGAGTTAATCTCTATGTGCATGTGTGTGTCGGACACTGTGTCGCTGCATGGTTAATGCATTGTGTGGTCAGTGCACTGTGTTTGTAATCGTGCAAGTGTAGAAGTGTATGGTGTATAAAAGAGAGCGAACAAGTGAGTTCACCCGTGGCACGGGGGGAGTGAGTACTACCCGTGTTTGAAGCAGCCGAGTGAGGCCCGAGGCGCCGGCTGACGCAAGCTGTGGGGGGCAGGGAGAGAAGTGCCCCATGGAGAAGCGGAACAAGTGGAGAAATGTCAGTGACGGTATTTATTGTGTTGAAATGTAGTGATTTGTGTAGATTTGGTACATTTTAACCGTGAGTACAAGCTCAGAGAGTTCCTTTGCTCTGGATGTTTGGACTTGATCTCTCGACTGTGTGCTGTTATTTTGATTGTGTCATGGAAAAACTGATGTGAGTAAATGCTGAATTATGGTATGCTGTGTTGTGTTGAGAAAAGTGGGCACTTTGAGAGATATGCCCTTTCCCAGTGATTTTGTGTGGTGATTTTCTTCCACTGCATTGTGGTAATTTGATTCTCAGATTGTATAGTGGTGTTTGTGGAGATTTTAAGATTTTGTTTGCAACAAGAGTAGCATTTTACACAGAAGAACTATGGTATGGTGATTTATGCTTAACTACAATAAAGCGAATTAAAGGAATTCCAAGAATTCTCCCCCTCACAGGAATTCAAGCCTTGGCCCTGGTGAATTTGAGATAAAGGGGGAGGGTGCATGTGTGTCTGTGTCTGTGGGCATATCAGAGTTTCGGCTGTGACAAGCACAGCCTTTTTGCAAGGCAGTAAAATGAGTGCAAGTAGACACAGTGCTTAATTAGATTGTGGAAGAAGAGAACTAGAAAAGACTGATATTTTGTAAAACAGAGTTTAGAGAGAAGAGATGAATGAGTTTATGAGACTTCAGCTGGTACTATAGTAAGTCTGGACTGGGAACAGCCTGCTGTAGGGGATTTAGAGTTCTCTGTAATAAATGGAATAGCCTGCCTCTGCGGGCACTTCCTCAGAGCCTTTGGTGAACCAAGAGGCTGGCACGCTGCGTTAGTATTATTGCAGTGCACAGTTTGTGAGAGACAGTGGTATTGCTGTTCTAATAAGCATCAGGGCAGGTGCCCCGAGTGTAAATTAAAGTTTTCTGATCAAACTGATTCAGAACCTAAGATCTTAAAGCTCGTGTGTGGGAAATCACATCTGATACCTGCCACCTGGAGCTGTGTGTGGGAGTGTAGGAGGAAGACTAAGAAACTACTGTGAAGCTTTGTAAAGAGAAGTTTGGGTGGAAGCGAGATAGGGCAAGGAGAAAGAGATAATGAGAACTGACCAGAGCAAAGAGGTTCCTAAACTAGCCCCTTTTAGGAGGGGCTCACTGGGAGAAGGCTGCCAGTAGGAGCAGCTCAGAAAATAAAAAGATTTATAATACTTCATTGCAGTTAATACTGTTTTAAAATAGGAAGGTAAATGAGATGGGGTTTTGTATGCTGATATGTCTTTTTGTTTTAAGAAATCACCCAGAATGGCAAAGAGACTGTGAGATCAGACCGCCCTCTGGTCTTGGCCCTTGAAAAGGAAAACAAGGCGCAGAGAAAGCAAATCAAACGTGTTGTTCAGCATGCAGCATAAGATAGCAACATATGAAGTCAAACAAAGATTATCATGCTGAAATGCAAAGCCATTACAGTTCGCAAAAGGAGTACATATGATTTGTTAAAGGCTCCTCCTAAAGTAAGGGAGGAAGGATAAAGATGACCTCCCCAAAAGGGAAGAAGAATTAGGCTCCAAAAGTATACCCACTCGAACCCATCCCCCTCCTGGCAGTTAAATTTCATCCAGAACTAGGATGTAACAGACCCCTCTTCAAGAGGCAGTGAGATCAGGAGAAAGAAAAGGGCAGAATTTTAGTTGACACAAGGGCCATATATTCAGTTTTAAATAAAGCTTTAGTACCTGTGGAGAATGTTTAGGTTGTAGTTTGGAGAACAACTGGCCAGTCTGAGAAGGCATACTTTTGCAAACCTTTAAAGTAACATGTGTACTATGTATACTTAGAAGCTTTTGTACAATTTGCTCAATTTGCTAAACATTCTCAAATGAGAAAGGTTACTCTGGAGGCAAATGATATAAAGATGTTAGGCTTAACATTAACAGACATTGAAATTAAAAAAGACATTAATAAAGAGATATTAGAATAAGTAAATAAGTGTTTTCAAGGGTATGGGCCTCTGCTGTACCAGGGAGGGTGAAAAATGCTCCCGCATAGTAATCAAGCTTAAGGAAGGAACACAACCAGTGAGAATTGAGCAGTACCCTCAAAAGGAAGATAGGGAAGGAATCAGCCCAATAATTGATAGTACTGGATTGAGGGCTGTCAATAAGATAACACAGAATTTATACCCTGTGGTAGCAAATCCATATACTTTACTAACTTAACACCTGAGCTAACCTGGTTCACTGTTTTAGGCCTAAGAGATGCCTTCTTTTGCCTCCCTATCCACGAAGCCAGCCAGAAAATTTTTGCATTCAAACACAGCTCACATGGTCCATGTGCCTTAAGGCTTCAAAAATTCCCCACTCTGATTGGAGAACAGCTTGCAAAGACCCAGAGTCCTGGGAAGCTCCACAAGAGGAAAGGAGGCTGTTGCAGGACATGGATGATCTTCTAGTAGCCACTCGGACGAGAGAAGCCTGGACAGTAAGCCATTTGAATTTCCTAGGACTCCAAGGATAAAGAGCATCAAAGAAAAAGGCACAGGTAGTGAAAAAGAAGGTAATCTACCTGGGGTAAGAAGTGAGTGCTGAGCAGCAGACTTTAAGGCAGGGAAGCCATATGCCAAACCTCAAAACCCCAGACAACGAAGGAACTCCAAACCTTCTTAGGCATGGCAGGGTGGTGCCGACTGTAGGGTTTATAATTATGGACTGCTCGTCAGACCCCTCTATGCTCTTATTGCCAATGGAAACAGAGATCTCCAGTGGACAAAAGGCGCCTCCCGGGCCTTTCACCAGCTAGAGAGTGCCCTCATGTCAGCTCCAGCTTTGAGACTTCCAGATGTAAGTAAACCATTCTTTCTATTTTTCCATGCAAGGAATTGCCCTGGGAATACTGGCTCAGGACTTGGGTCCATACCGAAGGGCAGTTGCTTACCTCTCCAAGCAACTAGATGCAACAGCCAAAGGATGGCCAGGTTGCCTCAGAGCTGTAGCAGCTGTAGTGCTGAATATTCAAGAGGCACCCAAGTCTACACTAGGACAAAAATGACTGTGCTAGTGTCCCACACAGTGTCTGCAGTGCTGGAAGTAAAGGGTGGCCACTGGCTTTCACCACAGAGGTTTCTGAAATACCAGGCCTGCATGGTAGAGCAAGATGATGTAGAGATAGTGGTGACTAATATTGTCAACCCAGCTTCTTTTCTCAGTGGAAATCAAGGAGAAGCAGTACACAATGATTGCCTAGAAACCATTGAAGCTACCTACTCCAGCCGCCCAGACTTAAAGGGCACTCCTTTGGATGATGCAGGGACCTGGTTCACTGATGGGAGTAGCTACATTGCCAGTGGAAAGCGATATGCAAATTTCACAGTGACCACCTGCAGAGAGGTAATTGAGTCTGGACCCTCACCAACGGGTACCTCTGCACAGAAGGCTGAGATAAATGCATTGACCCATGACTTAGAAACAGCAAAAGGCATTCAGAGTCGTGCATGCACATCGAGCCATTGGGAAGGAGAGGGGACTGCTAACCTCACAAGGGAAGAAGAGACAATCCAGCTGCTGGAAGCAGTTCAGCTACCTGAAAAGGCATATTAAGGCATACCAGAGAGTGAGCTTAAAATTGGAGGAAAGAAATGAGCTGGCAGATGGAGAGGCAAAGAAAGCAGCAAAGGGTGAGGTAATTATGGACAGATTTTCCTCAAAGGTAAGCCATAATACAATAATACTAATCAAAAGAGACATACAACTACAAGGGGTGAGCTACCATTGAAAGAGAGCTAGTAATCCCTTCCCATTTTCGTGGTTACTAGTGAAGGAAGAGCACTAGAAAACACACTAGGGCCTAACTGCTTAAAAGCTTTTTATAGAGTGTGACTTCTTTCCCAAAATGACCAAGGCTGCCAGTGATACAGAGTGCATTGAAATGAAGTGCTGACTTTGAAATAGCAATTTCCACAGGCTTTCTAGAACATACATCTGATTGAAAGAATCGTTGTCAGGAATTTATATGCCACTATCACTCAGGCAAGCTGACAATGTGATCCTTGCCTCCAGACTAACCCCAAAAATACCCCCAGGCCAAAACTCGGTCAGATTGGGAGAGGCCATGGGCCTGTACAGCAGTGGCAAATTAACTTTTCAGAACTCCCAAGGAAAGGGGGGTATCAGTATTTATTGGTATTGACAGATACATTTTCAGGGTGGCCAGAAACATTCCCCACCAGAACCGTCAAAACTCAAGAGGTGACCAGAGTATTATTACAAGAAATAATACTACGCTTCAGAGTTCCAGCCAAAATATCCTCAGATAGAGGATCATATTTCATTTCCAAAGCCTTGCAACAGATTAGTAGCCACCTGGGCATAGATTGGGAACTTCACACACTCCATACCGCCTCAATCAAGCAGCCAAGTAGAGAAAATGAATCATTTGATTAAGCATCAGATTGTAAGACTGGGGCAAGAAGTTAATCTACCCTGGCCCCAAGCTATTCCACTGGCACTACTGCGAATTTGAATGAAACCTCAGGCTAAAGAAAAGCTGCGTCCCTTTGAAATGCTTTATGGAAGACCATATGGAATACAAAGGGAATGTCCACCCACATTGAGGAGGGAACACTGGCCGCCTACATGATGGCTTTAAGCAAACAGCTCAGAGAAATTGAGAAACATGTGGCTGAAATTCGGAGCAGGGAGTTAGATAGCCTGGGGATAATGTATATGTTAAGTCTTACAGAGAAGACTTTGGAACCACAGTGGGAGAGACCACTCCAAGTACTTCTCACCACCTTCACTGCAATCAAAATCAAGGAGCAGAATGCCTGGATCCATCACTCTCGAGTGAAGAGAGCCCTAGAAGTCCCTTGGAGAGTGATACCAGAAGACAATGAACTGAGACTAAAACTTACTCGGGCAAAAGGTGTATATTGCTGTCGTGGGTAGTTCTTACTTTAGTTTACAGAATTGTTTTGTATGGAATTATAACTGAAGTTTCAGAACTAAAGAGTACCTCTATCCAAAGCAATGCTGAATAGCCTTGGTCCCAGGCTTTTAATCAGTATACTGGATCCATGAGAGAACTTCCTGAGATAAAAGATTTAAACGTATCTACTGTAGTAATCCACAGGAATCTGGTATATGAGGAGCAAGAATGGCAGGAATGAGAACTGTGGGCACTTCAAGGAATCAGAGGAGAAGAAATCAAAGTAGGGTGCCAGGTCATCAATAAGACGGCTTATGAGAGACCGGATGCAATTAGTGTCTTAACCTCTCCTGGTGTATATGAACACCAGGAAGTTTGTGATAGCCCAAGTGAATAAGACTGTTGGTGTAATTTCACTTTGATACAGCCTGTCGAAGTGACCTGCCTTTGAGCTCAAGTTGCTATCAGACTTTCATTTAAATTCAAAGTAGACGTTGCACTTTTTACAACAGCAAGGCCTTATACAACCCATACTAGGACTCAAATAGTTCAGACTCAACCCAAACTTAAACCTAAAGTGTATGAAATTGGCCCCTACGTAGTAAAGAATGTGGATAAACAAAAACTATTATTCAATCCAGAATGGTCTCTCTAACATGTGGAGTTGATAATGCAAATTAACATCTCAAAAATACAACCAGCCTGCTCCTCCTTCCTAAAAACATCCTTTGAAGGCTAGACAACGTTGTTACAAAGACAAGTATATCTCAAGAGCAGAATAAGAAAAGATCTAACTGAGATATTAGGGACAGGATTAGGAGTTTTAAATGGAATTGATTCAGAAATACTGATTAATAAACTGGCCACTGCAGCAAGTAGCCTAACAAAATTGAAGCAGCCTTTACAGTCATCTCTATTGGCATTAGGAACTAGCCAGTGGCAGATTTCAAAAGTACTGCCAAAGTAAGAAGTATGAAATGGCCGGGGACCAAGACCACAAGTTAATAGTAGAAGCACTTAGTACAGTTCAAGATAATGTGTCTTTAGCTTTCAGTTGTATACAAGCACAGTTGTAGATGCAAGCCACAGCAGCTCTGATCATATGGGAAAGGGATGAAGGTAGTTTTCCAGCTGAAATTCGGAAAATTGTTTGGGATAGTGCAATTGATTTTGAAAGGACGTTTCAATCCTGGTAGACTATGGTGAATTTCACCTATGATCCTGCTTCTAATGTGGCCACGGCCTTTGTGCTTACCATACGTAATGCCACTGTTTATGTTATCCATCCCATCATTGCCCTAGGATTAAACCATGAAAAAACAATACTCCATCGTTCAGAACATAGAGTGTGGGCACAAAAGATGAATGAAAAGTGGCAGACAGTAAACTTAGAATCCTGCATTACTAGAGAACAGATGGGATTCATTTGTGAAAGCAATATTATTAATGCCCAGAGTGTGTTTTAATACATTGAACAGAGTATTTGTCACTTCGAAGTTCATCCAGTCACTGACCAGAAAACTGTGCTCGTATATACTGGAAAAGGGTGTGTGTGTGTCTGAGAACTGCCTGTGCTGCTGTAAAAATTGATAGCAATGATGTTATTTTGTCTAGTAGAAATCATTCTTATTTGTGTATTTGTAATTTGTTAAAATTATCGAGTGCAGTTTTTCGTACTTAGACCGAGTGACATCCCACCAGTTGATTGAAACCAATTACACAATGAATCACAGACTATCACCTACTCCTATTAGAATTGACCTTAGCTTAGTAAAACAATTAATTAAGCACCAAGACCTACTGCAGATCTTGAAGAAAAACTCAAAGAAGCAGAGAGAACTGTCCAATGTGATACAAAAAGAAATAACTAGAATTCTGCAAAGAATAAAAAAAATGCAGATCATCACTGGTGGGATGTGGTCTTCAGGTGGTCACCAACTGCAAATAGAATCTTTAATAAGCTGTGTCATCCTACTGTAGTTTTGTTAATATTAGTTAGAATAAGTTTAAGATTATCCATTATCAAATGTACATGGTAAAGCACTAAAGTACACTTGTTGTCATAGGAATTTGTACGAAGTAAAAGAATTTACTTCCTCCTTTTAGGAAAGGGGGGAATGAGGCAAAGTGAAAATTTTCCAGGATAGAAATCCATGTTAATTTAGGTGAAATGTACATTTTCGAGTTGAGTCTGTGGTTAGAAACCATAGTTATTTAGCCAGACTACAAGGCCTAAGCTCAGTGAAGTTACTTCAGTGAAGGACAGAGATAAAGGGGGGGAGACAGAAGATGATAGAGAGAGACAGGGACTGCTGTAAGGGCAAGTCAACCTGACCTCGGAATTTTTTCTGATAAAAAGGAACTAGCAGTAAATGTCACACGAAACCCCTTAAATTGAATATGCATGAACCTATTGTGAAACTGTATGCATATGTATTTGAGAGAGAGAGATAAAAAGAGACCTGAAGTTCTCAGAGGTACGTATGCCTTTTTTGAGGAGAGCAATCTCCGCATGCATCCAGCGCTGTAATAAACATACTGGCTTTACAACTTTTACAAAGTTGTGGGGTACTTTTCTCCACAAAACAATTATTACTATACTATTAAGAAAAACCCATAGTCCTTGCCAGACAGTCATGACACACATGGATCCAATTGGTCAATGAATCCAAAACACCATCACCAGTGTCCAATTAAGAACTCACCCTTTGGTAAACAAATCTCCATAACACATTCCACATGTGCACAACAACAGGTGCAGCAAGTGGAGATAAGAATTGTTTCTTGTTCTTTTTTTTGAGCTTTCTCACAGCTTCTTAGGAAAATCCTGGGAGACAGCTATGTCTCTCTCTGTTCAGAGGGTATGCGATTATGACACAGGCACCCCCAAGAATGGTGAGTGCAACTGTTGTACTCCTCCACACAACCAACAATCTCTTACTCTAGTATGGTTAGCTATGGATTCAAGCAAAGATACATAATTATTAGCATATTAGCATTGAAGTTTATAGTAAATTGCTAAAAAATAACAAAGCATAACCATATATTCATAGTTTATGTCTGTTTTTCAGTTTCAGTCCTTCAGTATGAACAGCTGTTGCAGTCCATTGTTTAACAGGAGATTTATTGACTTGGGTATAATGAATCCAGGTAGGTCTCTCTTTTATGCAAACCACAGTGAAAGCTGTCAAAAGGACTTGAAAAGGTCTGTCCCACTTCTCCTGTAGACGATCACCAGAAAAATTCTTAACATATACCCAGTCACCAGGATCAATTGCATGCAGTTTATGATCTGGCTGCTTAGGCTGATTTTCAAACACTGTATTAAATTCAAATATTCACAGATATATTGATTGCCTACTTAAGCCAAATTTTCATCATGAGTAGCATTCAGTCCATAAGGTCTACCATAAAGAATTTTGAATGGGCTAACCTTTTCTTTTGATTGAGGCTTGACCCTGTGAGAAATGACTGCTCACTTTTAAAATTTTAAAGGTTTATTAAACCTTAACAAAAAATTACAACAATAAATATATTAAATATTTAAAACAATAGCCTGTTGCATATTCATACACCTCATACATGATGCAGAAATTCCATTAAAACAAAGGATTCTGTCTGGTCACTGTCAACTTCTTCCTCTGAATCCTAACAGCATCTTCAGGGCTGAGTGAGGCGGGAAGAAGTTCATTTCTTCTGATAGGAGAGCAATAAATTCTTTTTCTCTGAAAGATTTATGTGTCCTGTGGCTGCTATCTGAGTGCAAGTCCTCTCTTTAAATAAAGTATCTTACATAGCATAGTTTCTATTTTAACATTATGTTATAACCTAAAGCTATATTTAACACACTACTTAAGAAAATTAATACAGCATAACTTTCTAACATAACGCATATAATATTCATTTCAATATTTGTGAAAAGCCAATCATAAAATACACATTTTTCATACTGTTGAAATTTTTCTACTTTTTAAAGAGCTCGGGTCAGAGATAATAATCCCTTTTCCCAGTCAGTATATCTCTTTTCAGTATTCTTTAATGCTGTGGAACTGAATCCTAATGGTGGTTTTGGTCCATGCAGCCCTTTCTGAAACATATTACAGTATGTTCCATGTTCAGCAAAACCCCATTCTGTCACAGCGGACCATTTGTCTCGGTGCAGGGAAGGCTTGGGACCCTCAATATGACTGTTCAGCAAGCTTCGTTTATTGAAGAGAGCATCAAACTTTTATACACAACAAGTAATAAGCTCATGCATATTCTGCAAGCTAAGCAGTCTATTGGTTATACTACAATATCAGCTTCGTCATTCTAAAGGAGTTACATTTGCTTTTTCTCATGTCTCTAGTCTCTTAACGACAGCACTTTGTTATGGTAACACAGCTATGCTCAAGGACAGTGTCCTTGCAGGTGCAGGACTTAGATTTGCGGGGTTCTTGTCTTGTACCTATTTCTCCACAAATTCCCTTGTTTTCTTTTTTGCATAAGCAATGTTTGATTAAACACAGCAGATATCATCTTGTGCACTATATTTTGTAAGTACATGCAAAAGCAAGGCAAAACTAATATTACTAACAAGGCTATAATGCTTGCTATAATGCTAGCGTTATCGGTTAATTGCGTTCCACTCTTTTTAATACAAGAACAGAAAAATTTAATAACTACTATATTGCAAGCAGTATTCTTAACTAGCAAAGTTTTTCTTTTATAAAGGATTTAGGCTAGGGAGATAAACAGAAGAGAAGCTGTTACTATCTATAGGATATGCTATAAGACAGATACAAAAATAATTTTGTGCTGTTGTAAGGCTTAAACAAAACTCAGGTGTGCTAATACGATTTACAAAAGTAAGCTAAAAGAATAATATGTGTGCAGATTTCGTTAGTGTTGATTGCTTGATAAGCTTGTTCTCTATTCACAAACAATAGATATATATTTTAAACAGGAATGATCTCACTTATAGATGCTTCCAATTTTCTTCTCTACTTAGAGTTTCTCTGATGTTCATGATAACATTCTGCACATAAATCATAAAATAAACATCTAGCATAAATCTATTTTTGTTCTTTACATTTACTACATACAAGCAAGACTTAAGGGATACAAAAGGCACACATTACATCTTACTTATGCAATCGTTTTAACACATCTTTAACATCTTTAAATTTTTCAAATTACAGTTTCAGAGTCTGATTAGTTTCTTCTACTATAGAACACATTACAGCAAAACAGTTGGTCAAATGACGAGTTACATTAGAGGCTTTTTCTTAGTTTCTCAGTCTGTGGTTTCTGATGTTAAAAGTTTATGCTAATACAGGTGATTTTAAAGGCTCAATGCGAATTGTTATCAATTAGTCTAACAACAATAGTAAGTTTTAACATGCTGGCAGATGAGCATCTAATCAACAAAGTTCTCACTGGTTGTTCGCTTGCTGCAGCAGGCTCTTTGACTTTCATTTGGATACGTTGCAACTTGTAGTCTGTTAAGGTACAGTTTATCGAGGTTGCTATGTCTAAACTGAGGCCTCCGCCAGCTGTGGGATGGAGGGGGGGAGGCGCTCGCAATGGGAAAGCACTCTAGATCCGCGCTGCCGCTTGTGTCGGAGTGGGGCGACCCCCCCGCACTGGGCTTCTTGTTTCGCGAGGCATGCTGTAGGCTGACTCAGTGCGTGCGCCGGACCCAGCGCAGCATTCTTGGCAGCCCGGGTCATGGCTCCTCCCCCGTGGCGGGGCTCTGCTCTTCTTGTCACTCCGCCGCTGCTGCCAGGAGAGCTCTCTGCCTGCGCCCGCCGTTACTCGGAGCCACCGCTGCTGCCTCAGGCAAGCGTCCTGCCGCGGCTTCTCTACATGGCGTGGCGCCCACGCTAAGTTAGGAGCGGCATAGCCCCGCAGGTGCCCCAAGCCATGGCTGCTGCCGCCATCACAGCAGGGCTGCTGATTTATTGTGCATGTACTTGCAGCGCCAGCACCGCAAAGCACGTTTTTGCAAGTCTATATGCAGCAATCTCGGGAATTCTTTTCCCAAGTTGATAGTTTATAGTCCTCGCTTTTCTAAAAAGCATTTTACAAAGATTATACGCCGCTTGCCTCTGCATGCCTTCTTATCTAGTTGTCAGCGCTGTTGCAGCTTTTTGCAAGACTTTGGCGGCACGTAGTCGGCTGAGCTTCTCTGTAGGTTCACCTAGGGCACGGAGTCTACTCTTTTGCTTTCCGAGACTCCTCTTTAGGGTCGCTCGAAGCACAGAGCCCACTCTTTTGCCTCTCGTGCTGCGTCAGGACTGACGCGGATTACTGCACCTGACCGTGGCTCTCAGGCTCAAGCTTTCTTTAGGTCCCTGTTTGGGCGCCAATTGTCACAGCAGGCCATTTGTGTCGGTGCAGGGAAGGCATGGGACCCTCAATATGACTGTTCAGCAAGCTTCGTTTATTGAAGAGAGCATCAAACTTTTATGCACAACAAGTAATAAGCTCATGCATACTCTGCAAACTAAGCAGTCTATTGGTTATACTACAATATCAGCTTCGTCATTCTAAAGGAGTTACATTTGCTTTTTCTCATGTCTCTAGTCTCTTAATGACAGCACTTTGTTATGGTAACACAGCTATGCTCAAGGACAGTGTCCTTGCAGGTGCAGGACTTAGATTAGCTGGGTTCTTGTCACATAGCTATTTCTCCATACCATTCAGCTGTCATAGGATCACTGAGATGAACTGGCCCAAGTGATTGATATGTTTTCAATTCTTCTATCAGTGTTTCCAAAGCCTGTTTGTGACTGTCAAGCCATTACCAGTTTTGGTTTTTCCTCATTAATATGTACAAGGGTCTTGCTAGTATACAAAAAACATGAACATGATTTCTTCAGTATCCAAAAGTGCTCATGCTCTTTTGAAGCTCCTTTTAAGTAGTAGGGGTAGATACAGCACCTAATTTTGTCATGGTTTCATCTGGAATTACAGTTTGGCCTGCTACCCACCAGGTTCCCAGTGAGACATGGAGTTAGAAATTAACTTGGGATAGAAATCAGATTCACATAGATGAAGTGTGTTGTTTTAACTTGTTTAGTCTGTTAATTTACTGTGCTGGCAAAAGCCTGTAGACAAGAGAATGCAAAACTGCCCCAAACAAGGTGAAAGGAATGTGAGCTTCCAAGCTGGAGAGAGATAAGAGGGGCCCCTTGGACCTTGAAACTAGAAGCAAACCAGAACTGAAGCTGCCAAGATACTGGGGAGATGGAAGACCAGAGAGCTCTCAGGCAAGGACTGATAAGGACTAATTGTAATGCCAAGCAAGCTATTAAATGAATATGTATGGACCTACTTCAAAACTTAATGCATATGCAACAGGTTAGGGGACAAAGGGGGAGTCTGGACTCTCGAGGAGTGCGCATGTTCTTTGAGGAGCTATCCCGCATGTGCCAGCTCTGAATAAATATACATACCTACTTTATAAATTTTATGAGTTGTGGAGTTTTTCCGCAAATCACCAGGAACTGCACCTCCTTAGAGGGACCTTGGTATTTAGCTGAAGGCACTTCTATCCCCTGTTCATTTAATCTATTCCTTAAAGCAGCACTGGGTATTCCTAAAGCCAAAGCCATTTTCCATTACTAATTTCTCTGGTCTTGGAGGCGGCTAGGTTGGTAAGGTTTTTCTTTTGTCTCGGTTGGGTTATGTGTAATAATTCTCACCTGTCTCTCAGGGCATTTCCTCATTTCAGTACTTGGGTTCTTTTCCTGCTTTTCCCAGCCTCTCTCGGATTGTTTACTATATCATGCAGGAGTTCTGCCCATGTAGGGACAGGTGTCCTCAGGGCTTGTGGATCTTATAAAGCTTCCTTATGCATTACATCTCTTTTGATTGCATCTTGTCTCCCCACCAAATAACCTTTTAGCATATTTGGAGCTCCCCTCAACAAAGGTCTTAACATATCAGGATCTACCTCTGTAGAGATTGGAATGTCTTTGTCTGCATGTTTGTACATTGCCTGCAGAAAGGTGGTTTTTGTAACAGAAGATGCGATGTCATTAACTGACTGCATGCAGATTGAGACTGGTTCCCTTCTCTCCATAATATTTATTCTTCTTGCCCAATATGCAGTTCTGCTGGTTATTGAATGGGATTTGTCAGGAGGGTCTGGTCCAAGGTACAAAAGAACACCTGCACTCCAGAACTCAAAACTCTCCACCCTGGCCAATAAAATCTAATCTCCCCCAGTGAGACAAACTCTCCACGGATATTCAGTTTCTGTCTCCCCTGCCCTTTGTGGATATTTCTCTTTTAGGTTTGCCAATTGCAGGGGATCCAGGGAGAAGTTTTGACTGTGTTCCTCCTCTGACCTCCTTGGGGACCTTCAGAAAATTCTATCTTAATTATGGGTCTCATTTTAAATTCTGGAACCTCTTCCTGTTTAAGAGATGGGGGTTCTGTGCTTTTGTCAGAATCCCATTCAATATCTTCATCACTGATTTCATCAGAACTTTTCCAAATATCACCATCTCAGTCTTTGGGTGATGTTATCAATTTTCTAATTTTTTAAACATCCATAGAATTGGGGTTTTTTAATAATGTCAATTCTAATTTTTCTTTCAAGATTTTTGTATTTCCCTTGGATTCTTTTAACTTGTTTCAATTTGTCATCTTGGTGTTGTAGAGACAATTCTACATGATTTCTTTATTTCATTTCTCAGCTTATCAGTTTCTTTTATAATCTGCTTCCTCTATTGCCAAGCAGATTTTAAACATGGTGCCAGTGCATGACAAATAATACCTTCTCCTTTTTTATCTTTTAGTGATCCCCATTTTTCATCAATTTTCTCTTGTATTTTTTCCCAGTCATACCAGTTATCCACTGGCCAAGGGTCGTCAGTTTCAATATGAGCACTGTGCCTCTTAGGTAATCTGCTAAGCCTTTGGTCTGTTTCTCAAAATCGTTTTCCATCCTGCCTTTGACTATGCCAAAAATGTCATGGGACAAGTGGAAGCTTCAGACAAACTCTGCCTTAGCCTCAGAATTTTGGTAGAAGCCTAAAGTTAAGAAATTACTCTGGCCTGCAAGTTCTAAAGATGGCAGATGAAGTCTATTTATTAAATGAATTATTTATTAAACAGACAAGAGATAACAGACAAAAGATCTTAATCAGAGTTACTTACTACACAGTACAAAACTAAAAAGAACTACAGGTGGATTACAGCATAACATAAAACAGTGCACAGTGTCAAGGTACCTATATTAAAGCTTGCAAAAGAAATGGTATTGATTAGGAGTCAAATGTAACTTACTATTGAAATGATGATAATGTACAAATTCCTTCACTTAACCTCTGGGGGACTAAGCGCAAAGTAGGCATCCCTGCTCACGAGAGAAACCTCACAAAATTCCATGGAAATGTACAGAAGTTTTCTGCTTTGTGAATTTTTTGCGTAGCTTTCATAGTTTGTAAAGTGAGGTGTCTGTCAGTCAGAAATCCAGCTTACCTTCCAGCTGCCAGACTGCTGTTAACCCCATGGTGCCAAAATAACCCACTACAAAACATTGTCCTGTTTGAGTTATCTGACAGGTTAACAAACAACAGATAAGCTCTTGTGGGGGTCAAGATGCCTTTCTACATTGCCTGACCACCCTCTGAGTGAAAAACCTTTTCCTAATATCCAACCTAAACCTCCCCCGATGCAGCTCCATGACCTTACCTCAGGTCCTATCACTGGTCACCAGAGAAGAGTCAGGTGTCTGCTCCTCCACTTCCCCTCATGAAGAAGCTGTGACTGCTATGCCCAAGACGGCCTCCAACTATCACGTCACCCGCCAGTCCTCTGTTTGTAAACAGCAGGTCAAGCAGGCCACCTTCCCTGATTGGCTCCCTCACCAGCTGCATCAGGAAGTTCTCTTCCACACACTCCAGGAACCTCCTGAATGATTTCTTCTCTGCTGTGTTGTATTTCAAGCAAACCTCTGGTAAGTTGAATTTGCCCAAGAATACAAGGGCTAGCAATCATGAGACTTCTCCCATCTGCTTATAGAATATTTCATCTGCCTCTATCCTGGTTGGATGGTCTATAACACACTCTCACCAGGATATCTGCCCTGTTGGCCTTCCCCCTGATTCTTTCCTATAAACACACAACTCTATTGTCACCACCATTGAGCTCTAGACAATCAAAATACTCCCAAACATACAGGGCTACCCCACTGCCTCCACTTTCTTTCCTATTCCTTTCAGAGTTTATAGCTGTGAAAAATGCATATTATATAATTGGCTTTTCACAAATATGAAAATGAATACTATATGTGTTATGTTGGAAAGTTATGTTGTATTAATCTCTTTTAAGTAGTGTGGTAAATATAGTTTTTTGCCTATAACATAATATAAAATAGAAACTATGTGATGTAAGATACTTTTTTGTAACTGACCCAAGAAATGGAAAAGATAACTGAGAAATTCTTCTCATTATCCTCTTTGGATGGAGATACAACAGGATTCCAAGAAAAGAATTATCACCTCCTTATCAGGAAGGCCCAGACTCCGAGGAACCAGAGAAGATTGATTTACAAGATGAGGGGAGAAGCTGAAGTTAAGCAGAAAATACCCTTTGTTTGAAAAGAATTTTTGAGTCATATATGAGATATATGAATATGCAACAGGCTATTGCTTTTAAGGGTTAATCCTTTGTTAGTGAGCCATGGTTTTGGGGGCTTAGTGCCCAAGAAGCATCCGGATGTCTGTAATTCTTTGCTTTTTATTGTTCTTTATTGTCCTAACTCTGATTGTCCAAATTCTTATTGGTCTAATTTTTATTACTAATTTTTTAAGTATTTTATTACTATTAAACTTTAAAAATTTTAAAACAAGTGATTGGAGTTTTTCAGAATTTGGTGCCAAAACCTGGTAAATAACACCTCACTGCTGGGACCTCAGAGGATTCTGAGTGGGGAAGGCAGTTTGGCAGCCTCGCTCTGTTTCTTCTGGCATGATCAGCAGATGCAACCAGTGGACAAAAAGAGACAATAAAACAAAGAAAAGGGAAAAGGATCCCTAAAGCTGCGACAATTGGCCCCCTAAGGCAAGTAGTGTACACGAAGACCCAGAAAGGAAAAAGGATTGTAAGTACTTTTTCGCAGGGGCGGATATGGGGGGGGATGAATGTGTGTGTGGCTGAGGCAAGCTGGTTACCCCAGACCTGCTACATGAGTGAGGAGTCTCCCACACTGTGTTTCCATCTTTTCACAAGAAAAATGGCCAGTAAAGAGACTGAGTAATAAAAAGAGTGAGAGAATCCCCCCCAGGGAAACTGGGACTGGATCTCAGGGAAGGAGTGGGACCTCTTGGAGAGAGGGAGCCGAGGGTTTTCCTGGATCAATCCACTGGGAAAGCAGGATAAAAAGTGGAGGGGGCCTGTAAGAGCCTAAATGAGAGATTTGGGACTCCAGGCAGCTCACCAAAATGCAGTTTATTCCATCCAAGATGTTACAGCAGTCCAGGGTCATGGGTGACAGAGCCTGTGCCTACAGCTGTCAGCTCCATATGCAACCAGGCCTGGAGACGCTTTGGTTTTGGTTACAATGCATTATATACTTTTCTTAACTTTTATCTATAGCCTATCATAACTACTATAATTATAATATTCATGTTACTATTCTCCAATCACTAAAAGTTAGTACATTACAGTTTAAGCTAGAAGTTGCTTTTCAGTTTTCTTGCAGTGGAAAATTCTGAGACCTTTTTTCTACTTGCAGCATCAGCACTCTTGTTTGCCAGTGGTATCTTCCTGCTTGGTAAAAACATCTCCTTGTTTGAGGTGGATTTATCTTTCGCTCTAAGCCATAAAAACCACTTCTAACTAAAATATCCTTTACCTTCTTGGTTATCCAGTAAGACTGGCACAGCAATTATTTTCTTCCATATCAAAACTTGCTTCAATTTCTATTCCTTCATTAGACTCTACATTTAAAAATCTTTCTGCTAAGCATACATATCTGTGAGACTTTGTTGTCAAACTTTCATCCTTCCCAACATCGGCCCCTAGAAATTTTGCTAGGTTGCGGGTCTAAAACCACAGAAGACACTCGGGAGTGCCAAACTCAAGAGCACTGTAGCAGCATGTGACTACAGTGACGATCATGTCCAGGGAGGCCACAATTCAATGGCAGGGGAAACAGATGAGACAAGTCTTTTGTCTCTTTGTTGTTGAGCATGAGAGTCCATTTTATCCCCCCCCCCGCCCCCCCCCCGTGCTGGGGGAGGGGCCGGAGGCAGTGGCCCAGGCCCGGGAGCCTGAGCAAAGCCTAGAGAGCCAGAGAGAGAGAGCAGACCTAGGGCCATGGGGTTTTATCAGGTGTCCCATGGGAGGAGTCTTAATATCAGATTACAGCCTCCTCAGAATGGGAAAGCTTGACAGAGCACCTAGGCTTTAAAGCTCCTAGGCTGAGAGTAGTAAACTCAATAGCATCTAGGCTTAAAAGCTGCTAGGATGAGAGTAGCAAACTCAAGAGCTCCTAGGCTTAAAAGCCGCTAGGCTGAAAGTAGCAAACTCAAGAGCTTCTAGGCTTAAAGGCTGCTAGGTTAAGAGTAGCAAACACTGGAGACTCAGGGGTGTGGGATCCAAGAGCGCCTTGAAATGGCCAATAACACCTGAGATTTTAACAAGTGATGTGAAAGTAAAAGGTACCTTATTGTTGTCTGGTTGTGTGTGAGAGTGAGTCACATGCAAAATCAGCTTCAGCTTCCCAGGCAGGTGGGGAGCTGTGGCAAAAGGTGTATGTGATCCGCAAACAAGCCATTGTTCCCTGGGCTTGTGGGGACTGTGGGGAGAGAGAGTGAGTGAGACACAGACAGCCTCACAGGTGAACTGGCACCAGAACTTCTTCAAGGTGACTCCTTCCCGCAGGCTACAGTTCTTCATGAACTGCCCCAGTACGGGTCCCTTCCACAGGGTGCAGTGGATGCAGTCCTTCAGGAACAGTCTGCCCCAGTGTGGGTCCTCCAAGGGGTCACTAGTCCTGCCAGGAAATCTGCTCCAGTGGGGGCTCCTCACTCCATGTGATGCCTTAGGTTTTAGCTTTCATATTTTTTAGATTCTGTACTGCCTTAGTGTGTGACTCTGAACTTCATGTGGGGTGTTAGTAAGTTCTCTTCACAGGGTAGTGAGACAAAACAATTCTTTTCCAGCTTGAGAACCAAGGACAGCCATTACAGCCTCAGGTCCAAAAAGCATAAACAATGGTGAATTGAAGAGAGCAAACTGAGATGATGAGATTTCTTAACCTGAAGCTGTAATTGGACAATTGACCCCAATATGTAAATAGACCAAAACTTATAAAAGTGTGAAGACTCGTGATTGTCATCCATCTTGCATCCATCTTGGATCCATCTTGGGTGTAACCACCGCCAGGCTCTTGTATTGTCCAAGGTGTATCCTTTAAAGGCCTTTCAATAAATACCTACTTTATTCCTTTTACTCTGTCTAGTCTCTGTTCCAGATCAGCCTCTCAAGGCATCAGTTCTAGCAACCCCATGAAAGGGACAGAAGACATCTGGAAAACCCTTGGACCAGAGGAACACCCAGCTGCCTCCCCACTCCTGCTGACACTCTGAGGGAGGCAGCAGCTGTGGTCCAGAAGGTATCAAAGCCAAAAATCCTCAGATCTGGCATTGAGACACATGAGTAACTGAATAAAGGTGGTATTCTGTTTTAGCACCTGAGTTAGGTGTTGAGAGATCTCTTGTAGTTTTGTTTAGTGTTGTAGTATATGGTAGAGACAATTCATGCTATTAACGTATAAAATATTTTAAGATCCAAGTTATGTCTTTTGACCACCCCAGCCCGGAGCAGAGTCTTATTCTTATTCAACCAGTTTCCAGACATGAAGATAATATCACGTCTTTTAACGTATGAATGGAACCTTCCTGAGCGATGATCACTGACTTGGAATGCCAGGACCACTCAAGAGTGATTTCACACCTTGAAGATTGCATCTACTACGGTGATCACCGGCACCACCCTGTTACATGTGAATGCTGACTTCTCTGGAGTGCTCTGACAACATCTAGACACCTGGACTGGACTTTTGTCTAAACCTGCACATGTATGGCCCCGGTTCTGCATGTGAAGGGACACAAAGTAACATTCAGTCATCTCTGCCTCAGGTGGAATAAACTGTATAAGAACTCACTGCACAAAGCAGCCGGTGTGAACCAAGGGGGAGACTGACATTTTGGCGGTCAGATCCTGGTTCACCCAGTGCCGATCCCGGGCTCGACGCTGCCCTTGGCTGTGGTGGGTTTTTTTTTCGATCGAAATGCTGTTTCACTGACAATCTAATAAATCATTGCTAAATTTTCTTATAAATTTGACTCTAGATTTGATAATTTATAACAGTGTGGAAGGACCCTAGGGGGTCCAGGCAGAGCTGCTTTTACTCTCTGTCTTGTCCACTGGTAGTAAGAGAGGATTCTCTCTGAAAAAGCAGAGGTTTAGCTTGGTAGTGATAGGTAGTGTTCTGAGGCCAATGCAGTGGGTTTGCTCCTGTGCTGCAGCTCCAAAGGCCATGAGTTCTAATCCCTCTCTATCTCTCCCTGGCTACTTTCCTACCTATACGTGTTAAGATGGGGTGCATATACTCCTGTGAGTTGAATTGCAAAATACTGAGAGATAGACAGGGTTAGTATTGAAAAACTGGGGGGACCTAATTGGTGCAGAGTCAATTCTTTTTAAATCTAGACTTATCAGACTCTCAGAAAAAATGTGACCAACTTATGAACTTGATAACAATGAGACATGGCCTGAATTCGGTAGCTTTGATAAGAAGTTAATATCAAGCTTTATATCCCACATATGTGCGAACAAATATTTCTACAAGTTAGAATATGCTAGGCTTTTTATGGTTTTATCATGTCAGCAAAACCCATCAGCAAACAGAAAGGAACAACATATATTGGTTTTAAAGAAAAAAGAGGGGGGAAATAAAAAGGAACAGTCAATATTGAGCAGTGGGTATAAAGACAAGGAGGAGGTGGAGTTTGACCTCGTGACTTCCGCCATGAGGGCGGGGCTAGTCCCACTCTCTCGTCACAGCAAGGAACGGGGGTGGGAGGAGGGAAAGTCTGGCATGTACAGCCTATGGTACCTCCCATAGGAGAGGATCCGGGGGGGCAGAGTCTTCTGCTGAAAGGGCGGAGAAGGGCCCTCCCACGGAGGGAGCAGCGCTTCTTCTGCTCTCAAGCCCGTGAGTTTTCATAGCAACTCCAAGCGTCAGGGAGCTGCCTCAGAAGATGATGTCATCGAAGTGCACAGGCACCCAGCTCGGTTCCCACAGAGATGTAAGTCATGCTTAGCTTGCAGGATATCCAGGACTCTGGAACAACTGACCAATATGATAAAGCAGAAACTGTTTATTGTTTGCATTACCTACATATTTATTGTAGGCAATGGAGAGAGATGAGGAGACTGACTCGGTGATCAGAATCCGATTTTATTCTGGGATACAAGCACTTATATACTATTTTAGGGAGACTAGTAATGTGTACTACAATGATTAGGCTAGAATCATATACACAAACTTATGCATATAACAACATCTCTTACTTGCAGAGTTTAATAAGATTTTCTTTTTCCGGTAAACCTGTCTAATTAAATCTTCTTGCTATCTAGATCTAATTTTCAAAGTTCCGTTTGCTTTTGCCAAGGCATTTTGTCTATCAATTCTCCTATGCTAATAAGGCCCTAAGTACTCTCTGTCCCGTGCAACCCAATTTCTCCCCCGTGTCAATCAAAAACACCCCTTTAATGGTCCTATTAATTAATCTCTGCACACATTGAAACAAGCAAGGTATCATGATTAATATAATTATTATCAAAATCACCACATGAATACCTATCCTAAAGAAATCCTTTAGCCAGGGAGCTAAACCCCAGCCACTAAACAGGTTATCTAGCCAAGATCCAGATTCTACTCTTAGTTTAAACACACTATCCTTCAGCTGTTGTATGCTTTTATGGATAGATTCCGAGTGATCAGAAAGGTTCACTCAACACATTCCATCAAAATCTTCACAGCCATGACCTTGTGCTAAAGGCAAAAAATCTATTGCAGCTCTATTTTGCAAAGTAGCATGCCTTACACTATCAACATCCATTAATAGGTTTGACAAAGCAGAGCTAGTGGCATTTGTCTGTTTTGCCAGCCAGCAAGCCATCTCATTTAATTGGGTTAAGGCCTTTTTTGCAGCCAATTTTGGCAAAAGTAAAGAGGTCAAATTCATTTGGCTCTCAGATCACAGAGACACTTCATCATTGCAGTATTTATCAAATGCATGTAAACTGCGCCTTATTCTGCGGGGATATTTGTGCTGTAAAATCATGGATGTGTTAGGTGTTAGCACAGTCAATCGTCCCAGACTATAGGCACCTCCTTTTATGTGTGAAGGGGTAGCAGCCCAGGCCCGATCTCCACAGATCAAAAACATTCCTGATGGCAGCCTTAGGGGGGCATTGCTGGATTTAGAAGGTTTGCCAGAACTGTAATTACATCAAAAGTTTGATTCTTATACACAGGGTGATAGGGAGAAACATCCCAAGCTTTAGACTGATTTCTTCCTGTGTATTTAAAATTAACTCAAAAACCCATTTTTACAGAACCCAGGAGCTCTAATTCTTGGGGCTCCAAGGGTGCTTCAGGAAGGCAGGGGGTCCACTGATCCCATGCATCAACAGGATATGAGCTCTGCACCACACTTTCAGTATTTTTTTGTATTGGCCAATTGTCTAATGGCAAGCCGACTAGACAGATTGAAAATGGATTTTCTGGGGATGCAGTAGCCAAGCACGGGGTATCTTGTTTTGTTGCATTAGCTAGAGTTATCCAAACATTTGGTTTGGGTTGTTCAACAGGCCAGGCTGCGTTAATAAAACTAAGCAGTGCTAATAAGCATAAGCAGAGCATCCATTTTAACTCCATTCTATGTTGCAGCAAAAAACACCTTTTTGGATTTTAGTTTCCAAGTCTGTCTTTTAGCACATTCCCTTTTTGTCCTTTCCCAGGCTTGTTCAGGAACTGGCCAGATATAAGGCACTAAATTGTTTCGTTTGCACTCAACTTCACAAATATGGCTATTTTCAGCTTCCCTCAAAACTTCCCTCCCGAGAAGAGGCGAGGGCTATCCCTTTCCTTGTGGCCTACTACAATTAAAAATTCAATGACCTTGTACCTTATTTGTAAGTCCACATCATAACATGATGCACACCATGCTTTTGCCAAAAGGGCTCTGCGATACCACCAATCTCCACACTTTTTACACTGACATAAAATCCAAAGTTCACAGTTTCCTTTGCAGGTGGGACAGAAGATATTGGTCATGAGCTGCAGTCTCTGTGTGGTTCCTCCTCCCCCTCCTCTTCTGAGAGCTGGGTAGAGGCCTGGTCTCTGTCAGGTTGTCATGGTTTGACCGGAAATGGGACATCTGGGATATGTTGTTTTTGCTGTAGTCACCAATGGGTGGTCGGATTTTAAGATGAGCACCTGGTTTGACCAGTGGGGTATTGTATCCGCCTCTTGAGACTACAAACCCAAGGAGTTAAAAGCAGGGCTCTTGTCCTTCAGAGCCCTCTTGGGATTTCCGGCGTGAAGGAGTTGGGTCTCCCTCCCCCGGCCCAGTTGCTGGCTGGGCTGGGGGAGGGGAAAGCCACATGGCCCATCTACGGTAGGCCCGGATTCGGTGGAAGGGTGGGGGAGCATCGAGCGACCTGTTTATTCCCCCCTCCCCTTTTTGGAGACGGAGAGAATGCAGCCTGTGCTGTTACCTTGAAACTTGATATCATGTGCCGGCAGCACGGCTGAGAGGACAAGGGGGGGGCAGCGAGCAGCTCAGCCACCTGGGAGAGCTTTTAACCCTTGTGGATAATGAGAACTTCACGGAACATTACCTTTCCTAGGAAAGGAATAAGAGTGGAAGGTGAAGGAAGAAATAGGCCAGTAAGGGGGTCTGGCAGAGAGAAAGAGAGATGTTGAAGTAATGGAGGAAGATGGAGTGGCAATTTTGCTGGACTCTTTTGTGTAGCCATGGACTGTTTCCAGGTGATACAGAGGTTGCATTGCAGGGGAAAGCGGAGGCTCGGAGCCAGGAGAGTTTGGTGTTGAGACCCCTCGGCCCCAGGGGGTATAGAAGAAATGGGGGGGGCAAAGGTCCCAGAGGTGAAACTGTGCTCTGCTTGGAATGAGACGAGGCATCCTTAAAACGGTCCACCCTGAAAGCAGGCCTCTGCCCCATCCCATGCCTGGTGGTGAGAGCACCTTGGCATGGAAAGGAGATGTCACGAGATAGCAGGAGTCGGCCGGTGCTAATATGACAAGAAGTCCGTGGTACAAGGAAGGACTCCGTCTACTCTTCATGAGCTGAAGATTTGATTTTCTAAAGGGTGGTGCCAGAGCGAGTGTGGATAATTTTGGGAAATGAATTGTACTGGGGATCTGGAGGAGGAGGGGGAAGTGTTTCTGTGTAGTTTTCATTCTCCTTGTGTTTTCTTTTTTTTGTGTGTGTGTGTAGTTTAGTAATTGTGTGTGTAGTTTAGTTAATAAACTTTTCTTTATGTTTAAGTTGGAGCCTGCTTTGCTTATTTCCTGGTCACATCTCACAGCAGACCTCAGGGAGGAGGTATACTCATGAGGGCTCTGGCTTTGCCAGGCCCAAACCATAACATTTTTTGGTAGCACAGTTTCACCTCTGGGACCTTTGTCCCCCCCATTTCTTCTATACCCCCTGGGGCCGAGGGGTCTCAACACCAAACTCTCCTGGCTCCGAGCCTCCGCTTCCCCCTGCAATGCAGCCTCTGTATCACCAGGAAACAGTCCATGGCTACACAAAAGAGTCCAGCAAAATTGCCACTCCATCTTCCTCCATTACTTCAACATCTCTCTTTCTCTCTGCCAGACCCCCTTACTGGCCTATTTCTTCCTTCACCTTCCACTCTTATTCCTTTCCTAGGAAAGGTAATGTTCCGTGAAGTTCTCATTATCCACAAGGGTTAAAAGCTCTCCCAGGCGGCTGAGCTGCTCGCTGCCCCCCCCTTCTCCTCTCAGCCGTGCTGCCGGCACATGATATCAAGTTTCAAGGTAACAGCACAGGCTGCATTCTCTCCGTCTCCAAAAAGGGGGGGGGGGGGAATAAACAGGTCGCTCGATGCTCCCCCACCCTTCCACCGAATCCGGGCCTACCGTAGATGGGCCATGTGGCTTTCCCCTCCCCCAGCCCAGCCAGCAACTGGGCCGGGGGAGGGAGACCCAACTCCTTCACGCCGGAAATCCCAAGAGGGCTCTGAAGGACAAGAGCCCTGCTTTTAACTCCTTGGGTTTGTAGTCTCAAGAGGCGGATACAATACCCCACTGGTCAAACCAGGTGCTCATCTTAAAATCCGACCACCCATTGGTGACTACAGCAAAAACAACATATCCCAGATGTCCCATTTCCGGTCAAACCATGACACAGGTGCTGGTAGAGGTTCCCAGAATGGTTTCACATTTCTTGCAGGGATCCAACAAGGTCCCTTTTCTGTGGAAATACAAGCAAAACCCGTCCCCCAAGTGACCAACGGGTAAGGGCCAAGGATTTTGCCAGATTCTGGGTCATGGATCACTACCGGTGGTTTCGCCTTGCAGGAAAGAGATGTGGATGATGCAAAATGCCTAGTCATAGGGGGATTTAAATCCATCATGGAACAGTTAAAAAAATTAAAAGCATATGGGGCTTTCTGTAGTCTTTCAGCAGGTGTATCTCCGGCTCCTCCCTTCTGTTGGGCCAGGAGACACTTGAGGGTGACATGAGCTCGCTCTATAATGGGCTGCTGGGTGGGTGAATGGGGTATGCCTGTCTTGTGGTCTTGTGGGTAATTCCCCATAGGGAGAAAAAATTTGCAACTTTACAGGAAATGTATGCGGGGCCATTATCTGTCTTAATCTGTTGCAGAATTCCTAATGTGGCAAAGGCAGCAGTGAAATGATGACAAGAGTCCTTTGCTGTTTCTCCTGTGTGGGCTGAGGCAAACAGAGCACCTGAAAAGGTATCAATGGAAGCATGCACAAATTTCAAACGGTCAAATTCAGGAAAGTGTGTCACATCTGTTTGCCAAATTTGTAGGCTCTGTAGACCTCTCCAGTTGACCCCTGTGCTTACATTAGGAAGAGAGCAACACTGACAATCAGGACATGTAGCAATGGTACTATAAGTTTGTGCTGGAGTAAGCTCAAAAAGCCTTACTAAAGCCCCAGGGTTGTGGTGATAAAACGAGTGACTCACTCAAGCCTGCTCTATTTTGTTTGGTAAAACTTGTTGCCCCGGTAGGGTTAACAAGCCTGCCTGGGCGTTGCCTTCTTTAAGAAACCCAGGCAAATTGGAATGCAACCTTATATGCATAACAAAATAAGAAGCAGTCCTTTGATCCAAAAGAAAAACTAGTAGTTTCAACCAGTAAGAAAGAACATAATTTCTAACTTGTTTAAAGACAGAGGCTTCTGCTCTAGACACAATTCTAGCTACGTAGGCAGAGTCTGTTATTAGGTTAAAAGGTGAGCTGAATTTCTGAAACACTCTGACCACAGCAGCTAATTCTACAATTGTACCCTTCAACAACAGCAATATCAGATTGACAGGTTCCAGTATCAGAATCCTTCCACACAATCACTGATTTATGGGTTTTCCCAGAACCATCCATGAATATTGTTATAGCTTGCAAAGGAGTCTCACTTCTCCGTGGCTTCGAGAGCAAGTTAAAAGAACAGCTTAACATCTTGTGCTTAGGTGGATGGATAGATATCTGCCCTGGGTAATCTGCTAAAGCAATTTGCAATTTCTCAGATTTCTGTAGCAACCAATCCAAATAGAACATTGTAAGAGGTAAAAAGATGCGGTCAAAATCCCTTCCAGCCAAGGAGGTTAGTCTTTGACGAGCTTTGACAATTAACACGGCCATAAGTTCATCTTGCATTAAATAGTCTTGGGCATATTGTTAGGCAAAGAGACCAATTCGATAATTAACAGAGGGTCTGGTTTTTCTGAGTCCCACTGAAATATCAAGGCATGTGGTTGCCTGTCAGGGTTTAGAATTATTAACCAAAGTGGTAACTCTGGAGCCCAGTGAGCTGTCTCTGTGAGACGGCATCAGCTACCTTTTGAAGCACAGCTTGTGCCTTTGTGTCCAAGTGTCTAGGTGATAAGAGGTCAGGCTCTCCATTTAGCAGGGCAAACAATGTCTCCAATTCTGCATTTGAAATTCCAAGCAAGGGACAAACCCAGTTTATAGTCCCTAGTAATTTTTGTGCATGTGCAGAGTTTTGATTTCAGCTACAATTTGCAAAGGTTGTGCCGAAATAGAGTGTGTTCCAATGCGCCAGCCCAGATATTTCCATGGGGATGTCTTTTGAACCTTTTCAGAAGCAATGGTCAGACCTGCTGATGTGACAGCCTGGCTGACAGTCAGCACTGCTTCTTCCATTAGAATCAGTTTCTGCAGATATCAGAATATCATCTATGTAATGACACAACAGAACATCAGGCATATGTTCCCAGATTGGACTTAGGGTCCTTGCAACATACCATTGGAAAATAGTGGGGCTGTTGCGCATGCCTTGCGGTAATTCCGTCAAATGATATCGAATTAGTGGTTCCTGCATATTAATGCTTGGTACAGAAAAGCTGAATTTTGGTGCATCATCTGGATGCAGCGGAATATCAAAGAAACAATCTTTTAAATCAATCACTGTCAAATGCCAATTTCTGGGTGTAATATATGTTGTCCAGCTCTGCACAGTGAAAGAACCAACTATGAATGTGAAGAGTTACAAAAGAAATTTGGACTCCTTCGCCTCGGGCACAATAAAGTGAATAAAACCTCATTGCTAGAAGCAGCTCTCGTGAACATGAGGGGATTCGATGTGATAGAGGTCAGATCCAGGTTCACCCAGCGCCGATCCCGGGCTCGATGCTGTCTCTTTGGCTGTGGTGGTTTTGAGGACCGTATTTTGGTTGTGACAAAAAAAAAAAATCTTTTCACATTTTTGATAATTTGGCTTTCAATTGATCATTTATAACAATTCTGGTGACCCCGACATGATTTGAATTTGGGGTTCAGGGACCCGTCTCCAGTCAGGAGGCACCCCGCTGATTTCAGTGGTCTGACGGGATTGGGAGTTCACAAAACCAATCAAACACTGAACCTAAGCCAGAACCACAGCCAACAAGGGATAAAAATGGGCCCAGCTCTTGGAAACTCGGAATGACCCGAAGAAGGATCTCCGAGGCCGAGGCGCTTTTTCTTTTCCACTCAGAAAATCGGCGTGCATGAAGAATCCACATGGGAAAGGAACCATGAGTATCGCGTGGTTGAGTGGGGTGTTGTAGTAAACTCCATGGACTTAGGTAAGGCCCCTTGGAGAATCTGAACAATAGGAATGCTGAGGCAGCAAATAAGTTCCTGTCTCCCTGACCCCCCGCCCCATAGCTTATCTCTGTAACCCTATAGGCCGATATACTTAACCCTTACCATTGGTCAAATCTGGATCCCCCCGAACCGTATAAAAGAGGCATACTTTAGCCCATTTGACAGAAGAAGAGCTGTCGCACAGACTTCCCCAATAAAGCCATCTCTGCAGAACCGCCAGCGCCTCTCCTTCTCTCTCTTTCACCATCCACTGCAGCCTCAAGCCAAGGGCAATCTACCTAGCAAGCAAAGAGCTGAAATCCTAAGAGAGCTGATACCACTATAGAGCTGATCACTACTGAGCTTGCTAAGGAGGTTGGCACGCGGCATCAGCCTCGAGCTAGCTTAGCTTCGGGCACCCTGTCTCCCTGGGGACTGAGCTCCCGAGCTATCTTGCATTGCTTATGATAAGGCCAGATCAGAGGCTGTATTAGGGTGTGATCGAGCGTGTGTGTGAGACATGATTCTATTACGAAGGGAGTGTTGACTCCACCATCGCAGTTCCACTTCCCCACAAGGGATGTGGTTGGTCAAGGGGGAAGAGAGCGTTTTTTCTTAACACACGTGGGACCTTTGATTTGTAGGGAGCTAAGGGAATCGATCACGGTTGGGTTGGGAAGGGGAAAAGACATTCCAGAAGTATTTTGGGAGAAGTCTCCCTTCTGACCCAGAGACACAGGTAAGAAAACTCAAAACCAGTCAAAAGACCCGCGGAACAGTTATTCGCATGGCTGAATAGACTGGCGGCATTTCGCAAACTCCGGAAATTAACATCAGACAGAGACTCAGGACTCGCGCCGAGCATCCCAGCTGAAGGAGACAAGATGAGAAAATTCGCAAGTGGTTTTTTTGGGAAAATGGGGTTGGAAAAAAGTAGGTTCCAGAAAAAAGCCCCAAGAAAAACCTCCCCAAGATCCCGGGAAGGTTCTGCCTTAAACCCTGAGGGAGAGTCTGTTGGGATGGATGTTAGAACATTGGGACGAGAGCCCCAGGAGAATGGAAAAGTCCAAGGAAAAGATGATACAGTTTTGTATGGAAAAGTGGGGGGGAAAGGAGATCGCAAAATTCATGGTTTGGCCGGTGTTCGGCACTTTCGACATGTGGACGCTCGCATCCCTGTATGACCACATAGTCAATCGCCACCCGCAGGACTTTGAGGAAATTGAATATGCCGAGATGTGGAAATACGCTTGTTTGGGGTTATACCCAATCAGAGCTCTCAGCTGCTCAGCAAACCAGGGCAAGGAATGGGAACCGCTGGAAAACCTTCCACCTCCCTACCTTGTCCCTCCACCCCAGCCCGCACCAGCCCAAGTACCTCCGGTGCCTGCGTTGCCTCCCCAGGTATCGATCCCGCAGGGACAGGCTTTGGCGCCACCGCTCCCACTGGAGCTGGCCGCGGTGCCTTCTCTCCCACGTGGGCAGGCAATGGTGCCTTCACTCCCATGCGAGCAGTCCCAGCCACCAACCCTCCCCAAGACCGAAGAAAAACAGGTAATTTTCCCCAAGAAAGACAGCTCTCCTCTGTCCCATCGAACGAGATGGAGAACAAGGAGGGCAACCACTGGAGATAGTGATGATGAGGAGGAAAAGCCCGGTCTCTTTCCTTTCCGGGAAGTGCCAACAGGTCCGGGAATTATCAGCTTCGTACATGTGCCGATCGACACCGGGGACGTGAGGGCTTTCAAGAAAGAAATGGGGAAATTGATGGATGATCCTTTGGGGTCAGCGGAAAGACTAGATGAATTTCTAGGAACCAGCACCTACACTTACGAGGATCTCAATGCGATCCTGAGGTCACTGTTCAACAATGAGGAGACAGAAATGATCAGACAAGCTGCGATCAGGGATTAGGAGAACAGGAATCCCCAGGGGGAGAGGGGACACCAAAGGTGGCCAGACCAAAAGCCATCTTAGAGCACCCAGATGGAGGAAGGGAGGCAGAAAATGATAAATTTGAGAAATATGATAATACAAGGTAGCAGGGACGCGGTGCCAAAGGGACAAAATATGAGTAAAGTACTCAGGGAATGCCAGGGAAAGGATGAACCCCCCACAGAATGGCTGGAAAGGCTCCAAAAGAGCCTGAGAATGTATTCTGGGACAGACCCCGACTTTCGGATTAGGGCAGTTTTGCTGAAAACTCAGTTTGTGGTGAAATCGTGGGAAAACATAAGGAAGAAATTAGAAAAGATGGATAGATGGATGGATGGATGGATGGATGGATGGATGGATGGATAGATAGATAGATAGATAGATAGATAGATAGATAGATAGATAGATAGATAGATAGACAGAGAGCAATATAGGGAACTGCAGGAGTTGCTCCGGGAAGCCGAGAAGATCTACATGAGGAGAGATGAAGAAAAGCAGAAGATTCAAATGAAGGTGCTGGTGGCTGCAGTAAGGGAAGCACAGAAACAGGAACAGGTCAGAGACTCAGCAAAAATGGCGTCGGCGAAGAAACAAAATCCTTCCCAAGGAAAAGGTTTGAACAACCAGAAAAAGGACATCAGGTGCTCCTACTGCAAGCAAAAGGGACACATTCGAAAGAATTGTCCCAACAAGGTCAAGGATCAAGCAATGTTTCAGGAAGATTAGAGGTGTCAGGGGCTTTTTAGTTTGGGGTCCGGAACACCGAGGGAGCCCTTGATAAAATTGAGAGTGGGACCCCACAGGCAGGAAATTTGGTTTTTAGTAGATTCTGGGGCAGAATGGACCACGGTGCAGCAGTTACTGAGAGGGTGCTCTCTGAGTGATGATGCAATGATGGTAATTGGGGCAAAGGGGGAGCCCTTTAAGGTTCCAATTATAAAAGATGTCGAAATAGAGACAGAAACTAAAAAGTATATAGGAAATACGTTATTAATAAAAGATGCAGACTTTAACTTGCTGGGACGGGACTTGATGGTGGCATTGGAAATCACTTTAGCAGTAGAAAATTCCCAGCTCAAGGTGAGGTATAAACTCACCACACAGGATGAGGAGAAAATTGATCCAAAGGTTTGGTATGTCCAAGGGGAGGCCAGGAGGCTGGACATGGAGCCAATCCACATTGAAATTGAAAGGCCAGGGGATCCCATTCGGGTCAAACAGTACCCCATCCCCATGGAAGGGAGGAAGGGACTGAAACCAGTGATTGATGAATTAATAAAGAAAGGAATGTTGGAGCCATGCATGTCCCGGCACAACACCCTGATTTTGGCGGTGAAAAATACGGATGGTAGCTACAGGCTAGTGCAAGATTTAAGGGCGATGAATCAAAGGACTAAGACACTGTTCCCTACAGTCTCGAATCCTTACACCCTGCTGAATAACATCTCTCCCGAGGACACGTGGTACAGCGTGATTGATTTGAAGGATGATTTTTGGATCTGTCCTTTAGCAGAGGACAGCAGAGATTACTTTGAGTTTCAGTGGGAAGATCCAGAGACAAACAGAAAGCAGCAACTGAGATGGACATTGTTGCCTCAGGGCTTCGTTGATTCCCCAAACTTGTTTGGGCAAGGACTCGAACAGGTGCTGAGTCACTTTGTACCAACAGAGGGAACAAAATTGCTACAATATGTAGATGATTTGTTGATTGCAGATCCAAGGGAGGAGGATGTGAAGACGCGTACCATTGAACTTTTGAACTTTTTAGGGGAAAAAGGATTGAAGGTGTCAAAGTCGAAGTTGCAATTCACAGAGCCCAAGGTCAGGTACTTGGAACATTGGTTAACCAGAGGGAAAAAGAAGTTGGATCCTGAAAGGGTGGCAGGGATTATTGCCTTATCACCCCCATGGACAAAAAGAGAAGTTTGGCAACTTCTGGGGTTGTTGGGATATTGCCGGCAGTGGATCGAAGGATACAGTGAGAAGGTGAAGTTTTTGTATGAAAAACTCACCACGGACAGGATCAAATGGACAGAGAAGGACTAGGACGAATTCAGGAGTCAAAGAAGCACTCACAGCAGCACCAGTGCTGGGCCTCCCTGATGTGAGATGGTCATTCCAGTTGTTCGTGGATGTGAGCAATCACACAGCACACAGTGTGCTGACACAGGACTGGACTGGGGTCAGGAACTGGATGGGTTACTTGTCTAGGCTTTTGGACCCGGTCAGCAGGAGCTGGCCCAGGTGGTTTCAAGGAATTGTAGCTGTAGCATTGTTGCTGGAGGAAGCTAAGAAAGTAACCTTCGGAGCACCTTTGGTAGTATTTGCACCACACAATGTGTGGGGCATACTACAACAGAAAGCAGATAAATGGCTCACTGATGCTAGATTGCTGAAGTATGAAGCCATTTTGATTCATTGACAGGATTTGGAATTGCAGACAACAACCTCGCAAAACCCGGCTCAGTTCTTGTTTGGGGAAGCTTCAGAGGAACTCGTTCACAATTGTGTGGAAGCGGTCGAATTGTAGCCAAAGATTAGGGAGGATTTGGAAGAAGAGGAATTAGATGAAGGAGAAAAATGGTTTGTAGATGGTTCATGCAGGGTGATTGCCAGAAAAAGAAAGTCAGGATATGCAGTCGTGGATGGGCGAACAGGAAAAGTGATAGAAGCAAGCCCCCTAAATGTGGGTTGGTCAGCACAAGCTTGCAAACTGTATGCAGTTCTGAGAGCCTTAAAAGGACTGAAGGGAAAGAAAGGAACAATTTTTACAGACTCTAGGTATGCCTTTGGGGTGGTTCACATCTTTAGGAAAATTTGGGAAGAAAGGGGGTTGATCAACACACAGGAACGGGGACTGGTGCATGGGGAATTCATCCGGCAAATTTTAGAAGCAATAAGGGAGCCTGAAGAAATTTTGGTTGTCCATGTGAAGGGACACCAGGCAGGGATGCAGTTCTGGACCTGGGAAAACAACTTGGCAGACCAGGAGGCTAAGACCACGGCACTGATGATGGTAAGTACCCCGGATATCGAAGGGATCTAGGTGCCCGACAACCCTCCTCAACCCTCCCCAAAGGAGATTGAAAATTATGAGAAGATTAGGAAAAAACTGGAGGAAAGTAAGTGGAAATTACCAGATGGGAGAGAACTAGTCTCTAAAGGTTTTACCAGGAGGATTTTGAGGAAACTGCACCAGCGAACACATTGGGGGCCACCCCAGATTGGAGGACAGCCAGATTCAAGGATATTTGGTAGCGATAAACAGGAATTTACAGGAACTGAGAAAACAAGGGATAGTATCTCAGAGTTCCCCTCTGGAATTTGCTATCCACAAAATTCAATCGGGTGACAGAGTGCTTGTGAAAGCGTGGAAAGATGTACCCCTCTCCCCTCACTGGGAAGGCCTCTTTCTTGTCCTTCTGACAACATACACGGCCATTCGGATGGTGGAGAAAGGTTGGACACACGCATCCAGAGTGAAAAAGGTCAAACACCAGGAAGAAGCACCCGAGTGGAGGGTCACTTCTTCCCCAGGCGACCTCAAAATCAAACTCCAATGTCCTCATAAATGACCGACGGTGATCGGATAGGTTGTATACTGTCAGATTGTGTATGCTATCCATTTGTACACTTTAAGTGTGAATATTGTCAGGGAACTTTTGTTATACATTGCAGAAGGGGGCAGAGGCCAAAGGGATTGTGCACTCAGTGTCTGGAAGAGGAGCTTGAACTGACTGACCGTATTCTAGCCTTAGCCACAAATTTAGGAATCATTGAATTAGACTCACAGGAGTGGTTCCACATTTTTCAGAATGGGGTACTTGGAAAACTCAAATCTAAAGCAGAGATTTTGGATGTGGAGTGTTGGAAATCACAGTACTGTGCAGCTCAGATGCTGTCAAGGTCTCATGGTGGGGCACCTTTAAGAGGAGGTATGCGGCAAGGTCTGAGAATGTATTCCCTGAAGAATACTTCCTCTGCCATGAAGATGGTCTTCCTCGCTGCTGGTGGAACCCCAGGGGGTGAAGGCAAAGGCAGAGGAGTACACCTGGTGGGAATCCTGATTGGCCCGAACCTAGACATGTGCGGGACGCAGAGTCTGCACATTGAGACCCCAATCCATGACAGGAATCGAAACCTCGTGGATGAGTGCAGTGAGTGTACGCAGATTGTCCTGATTGGACAAGGAGACAGGGGGATTTCAGCATACCAAGCCCCGGAGGAGTGCATCAGGGAGCCAGGCAGGTACTGTTCGATAAACGGCACTTGGGGAAAAGCGTGCAGGATAGGCAAAGAGGTGTTGTGTTTAGATCCAAAGGCTGGAACGAAGAACGGGTGGTCAGACAGGCTCAGGCACCAAATACTGAAAAGAAATGCAGAACCAATGTCAATCCCCGTTTGTAGCCAATGTAATCGGATAATGTGGAAAGATGGAATCGATTTTTGTTGCGTATCATCAAGTTACTCCATTGTGTTATGACAATTCAAAATTGGGAATGTGTGTAGTGAATGGGAAAATGTACTGGGTTGGAAGGAATTTGAAATTTGATAGCAGGCTCACCCTAAATAGAGAGCCCATCATGCTGGATTTAGTACAGGCAAACGATCATAGAGTTTGTCTGCAGAATGATAGGGCTGTCTGTTTTACAAAGAACAAAGATGGGATAGATCCTGAGGGGAAAATGAAGCAAATTACTCAGGAGCTGAAGAGAAGGGAGTCAGAGTTGAGAAAGAAAGGGGGGGAGCAAGAAAGGATGACAACGCTGAGTGACCAGTATGAGCATCTTGAGAAAAAATATGTCGACAGGGGATTACCTGCCCCTGATCGAAACCTATTCATTAATTTGGTTCAGGAAAGTGCAACCGAGGCGAGATTGTCAAATTGTTGGATTTGTGGGGGGGCTGAAGTCTGCTGAAAAATGGCCCTGGAAGGGTGAGAGTTTAGCTCTGGAACAACTTTTGAAGTGGGACAATCCACGGGTCCCCAAATTGGCCCAGAGTCCTGAGCGATGGGTGTTAGACCAACGAGTGATTGGAACTGTTTGCATCAGCCGAGAGGGAAGGGAATATACCTAAATAGTGGGACATACCCGATATATATCCACTCTGGCAGTAAATTCAAGTAGTAGGAGCAAAGTCTGGCAACCAGAGCCTCCTACAGGATACTGGAGTCAGAAAAATGAATCAAATTGCGAATGGAATGGTCAGATCGGATTTTGTTTGGTCAAAAGCACCAGAGCTAACCCTTACCAGTCCTTGGGGAAGTTGAGAGAATACTGGAAGGAGCCAGAAAAGACGAATGTGAGATGGAGAGCCCCAGATGGAATTATTGGATTTGCCGGAAGAAAGCATACAGCGAGTTACCCCAAAAGGGAGAGGAGCTTCGGGGAAGATGGACACCCGAGCAGGGCGGTAGAAGTCCTTGCAAAATAAAAAAAAAAAAAAAAATCAAAATTAATGAGAATAGTTAACATGGTTATCAAGGAATTCTGCAAGGAGAGATGGGCATGCAGAAAGTTTAACTAGAGCCTTCTCTCTTTGTAGAAGAGCCTTGGAGGCAGAGGGTAGATGTAGATAAAATGTAGATAATAGTCATATGGGTTGTAGTGGGAGCATGAATTAATGTGTTTATATAGAAGGGGAGGGATTGTAATATATGTTATGAGATAATTCATGCTTATAGAGAGAATGTATTTTATAATATTAATGATATTGTGAAATCCAGTGAGCCTCTGACCACAAGCATCCCAAGGGACAGATGTCTACCTCAGAATCCTGAAATTCCTAGAGGTGGCAGGAGAAAAATACCCCCATTTAACTATGAATAGACATGGCCAGCACTATGATCGTCTTCTCCGGGCAATCAAGATATGCTCAAGGGTGATCATTGCCCCGTTGATACCATCTATCGAGATAACAGATGTTGCCAGAAAGATACATCTGAATATGTGACTTCCCCTGACACAATCAGCACTTGCTATGACCCAGGAAACAGCAATTGCCCAGCCCTGCACAGAGAAAGGGACTCTCATGGATATGCTGGTTTACAAAAGAAATCAGGACTTCTCTGCCTCGAGCATAAAAAACTGTATAAAATAGCCTTGCTGGAAGCAGCTCATGTGAACAGAGGGAGACCCGATGCAATAGAGGTCGGATCTATGTTCACCCAGCGCCGATCCCGGGCTCTATGCTGTCTCTTCGGCTGTGGTGATTTTGAGGACTGTATTTTGGTCGCGGGAAAAGAAAAATAAAATCTTTTTGCATTTTGTGATAATTTGGCTTTTCAATTGATCATTTATAACAATAACAAACTTAGACGCAGGCTGGCTGGTGCACACTACAGCCTAACCCTTGCAAATACGTTGCAACACTTAGCGCTTTCTAGAATTGGGATTAGTCAAAGCAGATCTACTACTGCAGCAGAGTTAACAGTCAGACAGCTCTTGCTCAAGTAGCTTCAAGGAAGAGGAGGAGGATGAAATTACTGCTGCCTTGAGCAAGCAAAAGAGGGGAAAGATAGCTAGAAAGGCCATCACAGAATGCAACCCCATAGCGAAATGTAATGAGTCACACAAGACAAAAAGAAAAGAACCGGTTTCGCAAGCCCCATTATGTCAAGCAGCCAGCAACCAGGGGCCAATACATATAAAGGTTCCATACTCCCTTATAGAGTTAAAACAGTAGAAAACTACTCTGGGGAAATATAAAGAGAATCCAGATAAGGTGGCAACATTTGTAAAAAGGGCAATTCACTCACAAAACCATGACTAGGCTGATTTGAACACTGTGTTAGACACAGTACTTGATCCCACTGAGAGACGAATGGTCAATAAAGCCATCACAACATCAGTAGAGGCTAGCATAGCAAATGGGTTGATTCAAGGCACAGTTACACAGATATTCCCACTAGAAAATCCTGGGTAAAATGGAAATAGATCAGAACAGATGGCAAGATTAAAGCGATACCAAAGCCTTGTGGTATATGGTGAAGCCATTTATTATAATGGCTAATAGCTTCTGAAAAATAAAAGAATTAAAAGACACTCAAAATATATCAAGGGAATCGCAGCAGTTAATAAATAACCTAAAATACACTTTCAGGAAGAACTTTGATCAGATATTTAGATAAGGCAATGTAAAACACACTCACAATATTTGGATAAGGTAATCTAAAATCCACTCACAGAAGAAACTTTGGAATTAGAGTATTTGAAGAAACAGAAGTGGAAGCCAATAAGTTAAAGTGACCTGCCAAGCCGCTAGGATCAAGCCAAGTACAACAGTAACTTCAGCCAAGCCATGGAAAAACATGCCAAAGATAACAGGAAGAAGTCCAAATTAGGAAAAGCTTAAAATTTAACTAAGGAAAACCAGGAATTCCCGGAAGACCCCGCCTGCCTATGAATATGCATGTAATAAATGATGTAATCCCTGTTTAAAATTGTATAAAAACCCGCTTTTGCTGTACATGATTTAGAAATCCATTTTGTGATTTCTCCGACGCGTTGTAATAAAATTCCTCCTGCTTATCTGACTTAGACTGAGTCTCTTAAGCAGTTATTCTCGCCTTTTGGGGCAAAATTCGGCATCAATGGGTTAAAACATAGGGTCCCTAAAGCTATAAACTGGTCAAAGATTTACAAAGTGAGGCAAAATTATGAGGAATCACCCACTGATTTTTTTAAACAGGCTAAGAGAAATGGCCATCAAATATACTGATCTCGATCCTGAATCAAATGATGGTAAAGCACACTTAGTACTTTTGTTTATGGGTCAGGCTTCAAATGATATAAGAAGAAAGCTGCAAAAGATAAAGGGAGTTCGAGACATAGCTAAATTACTAGAGGTTACCTGGAAAGTGTTTCAAGATAGGGGCCCAACTGAAAGAGTTAAATCCCAGCCTAGTAAGAAGGCTACTCAGGCAAAGTCATCCAAGAAAGCTTCCCCTAAAGAGAAAGACCAGTGTGCATACTGCAAGAAGTGGGGACATTGGAAGAACGACTGTCCAGTGCTGAAAGAAAAATCCTCAGTTCCCCAACTCCCAGTAGTACAAATCTCAAGTGATTCAAGTTCTGAGTAATGGGGACCAAAGGCTAACCCCCCCTCCCAGTGGAACTTTTGGTTATAGCTAGGCTGGGGAAAGATGACTTTGAGTTTTTAGTAGATACTGAAGCAGCATATTCTGTGTTAAATATCTTAGAATGGAAACTGAGTCATGATTGAGTCATGATACTGTACATGTTATTGGAGCGACTGGGGTAAGCAAAACATGGCCTTTCTTCCAGCCTTTAAAATTCAAACTGGGGAAGCACTGGGTAACCCATCAATTCCTCTGTATGGCTAACTCCCCTACACCATTGCTGGGGAGGGATTTGCTAGAAAAATAATAAGCAGAAATTAAAAAGGGAAAGAGTGTAAGAGTTGTAATTCCTGAATCTAAATTTGTCCAAGTTGCTGCACTTTTTATACAAAAAAAATGTAGTGAAATTGTCATTGAGGTTGAAAATGTGGTCAATCCAACAGTGTGGGCCAGTGATATCCCAGGAAGATCCAAACGAGCAGAACCAGTGAGTATTGCACTCAAACCAGGAGCCACACTGATAGTATAGGGATAAAATATTTCTAAAATCATGGGATATTTAGGGGAGTTGGAAGGAAAGGTTGGGCCTGGCAGGCCCTGGAGAAATGTTAGGATAGCCTCTGGGAAAATGTTAGGCTTTCGTGGATCATGTGATAACTGCACTTGTATAATCATTTAATGACTACTATAAATGATATGGTTGTTATATGACAAATGATATGACTGTTAAATGCTATGATTGTTTGGTAATTGGATATAATTATTGTTTAATCATAACAATAATCATGAGAAACTATGTTTGGGGGGTTTGATGGAAATTACAAAATCCATGCTTGGATGAAATCAATGTATACAATAGAACAATATAAGTTTAATAATTAATATGAAGTTATATAACAATAAGGGTATGAAAACTTGTTCATCCCGACCCCATGTCGAAGTCAGATTTGGGTCTGTACCTCTGACACCCAGAGCTCTTCAATAAAAGCACCTGCATGCAATCACTCTGTGATTATGTGTTTCTGAACACTAACAACACCAGTAAGGCAAAAACAATACCCTTTGAAATTAGAGAACCGTAAGGGATTGGGATCTGTAATTGAAAAATTCCAACAACGTGATTTATTAGTGCAATGTGAGTCCAAATACAACACCCCCATTTTAGCTGTTAAAAAAGTAGATAATAAGAATTATCGATTAGTAGAAGATTTGAGAGAAATTAGCAAAATTTCAGAGGACATACACCCAGTAGTAGCCAATCCCGACACCCTTTTGACCACAATGGTGGACATTCGTGCAGTAGTTTACTGCTGTAGACCCAGAAGGCTGCCTTTTTCTGCATTCCTGTGCACAAAAACAGCCAAGAGCTTTTTTGCTTTTTGTTGTATTGTGTTCTTATATGTTTTAGTTGCATTAAGTTGTACTTTGGTTTATCCCAGTTTCCCTCCTGTTATAATGGTTCTGCCCCTGCTGCCTCCTCCCTTCTTGTTCATGTCAATGTCCCTACCTTCTCCCCCTGTTCCCCAAATGTGGCTGAATCCTTCCCTTAACCCATCCCTGGTGTCCTGTCCTTCACTCGACGGCCCATCCCCTCCCTCTAGAAACTTCAACCAAGGGCATCGAGTGATAGGTTCAGGCACCGGGGCCCCTCCCTCGGGTGGCCCTTATTGGTCCCCCTACCTGCCTGTTTCCCTGGTCCCCACGCCCTCCTGTATCTCCATTGGCAGGCGGGAAAACCCCTCCCTGGTTTACTACCCCCCTTTTTAACACCCTGCAGACCCCCAAATCGGGGTCTTCAGTTGGCTGGATTCCCTGGGTTTGGGACCTCATTTGAGCTCTGGAATAAACCTGGACTTTGCCCCCAACTGGAGTCCACTCTCCTTCTACCTACGTCGTGCTGCTGTCTCGTCTGAAAGGTGAAAGCCTTAGCTGCTCTCCTGACCTCCCGAGGAATGGGAGAGTGTCCCTCGCTGCTCGCCGTGCCAGAGCAAGCTGGAGTGGCTCTGAGAACACACTCGGAGAGGCACTGCGACTGTTTGTCGTCCACCTGGGGGCTGTGATCACCACCGGACCCCACGGACAAGACCTTGGACTCTTTCCTGGACTTTGTACCTTGGAGTGCCCTCAAAGGTTTCTTGGCCGGCAAGCTACCCCCAGTGGGACCAGACCCCATTTTAGTGGGTGGCGCTCCTGGGGGACGAGGACAGTAGCTCCTGAAGCCCCACAGGAGTCGTTCTCCGGTAGGACCCATCGCCTCTGGATTTTTCCACTCGCCGGACAGGTAAGGAATCCCCTTTTCTCCCTTTCTTTGGGGTGAGGTCCTTTCCTCCTTACTCTCCCTGCCATCTGTATAGGTCTCCTTTGTCTAAGGGACCCTGTCCTTGTGCTCCTTTTGGTTTGGAGCCAGGACCCCTCTCTTTTTGCTGTGCAGCTTTTTCTCTTTCTCGTGGGGAGCCGGCAGTGCTGTTCTGCTTCATTTTGTGGTTTTTCCAGGGCGGTGGGGTGATTTGAGCTGCTCAATTTGTTATCTCAGCCATGGATGCTAAGCTGTCGGCAGCTCAAAAAGGAGTTTTAAACCAAGTTGTGGGAATTCTTTCAGGAGGGAGAGTTTGTTATTCAAAAAGGGGATTAAAACAGCTGTCCAATGTTTGCTTTCTCACTTTCCCGAGGTGTCCCCTGAACAAATTTATGACATTCACTTTTGAGACTTAGTTGGTAATAAATTAACAGAATTAGGCATGTCAGGGGACTCCTCCTTGTCTAAAATTACTTTCTGGAGTCTCCAAATCAGAACAGTCTTAAAATCCAAATTTGGGATGAGAAAACAACCATCCTCTGACAGCCTGTTCCCCAGTTCTCCCAACTCTCCCTGTCCTAGCCCTCTTCCCTCACCTGCTCCTCCTCAAACTGGGATCTTGAGAGGAGCAGCCCGCTCCTCCTCAGCACGGGGTTACCACCATCTCCCCGGCTACCCTCAAGTCTCCCATTCCCCCTGCTCGAGGAGTCCGGGCCCAACTTCTCGGGATCCTTCCCTTTCTTCCTTTTACCCAGTTAGTAAAACCCTGTCCCAAAAATCCTCTGTCCGGTTCAATCTCCCTGACCCCGACTCTCCTCAAAATGGCTCCTCTGGAGGTCAAAATGGTGGCAGCCACATGGCTTTTCCCACCTTTTTCCCTTCTTCTTCCCATAATCCCTTTCGCCAGTCTGCCAACTTCTTTGTATCCCCAGACTCCTCCCATGAACCCTCTTATGTTCCTCCTCCTCCTTCTGCTCCTCCCATGCCCTCTCAAGACCTGCCTCCTGACCACACCTCCAAATCAGAGACCTGTCTGTCAAGTGTCGCCATCCAGTTTCCCAGCCTCTCCCCTTCCCCCTCCACTCCTGGTTCCCACGCCCTCCCTTCTGGTTCCCATGCTTCAGCATCCAGGGGAGAGGACCCCAGGAATCAGAGACGGACTTGTTCCCACCCTGTCAGCTGCCCCAGTTACATATAATCCAGACAGGGAAGGGAGAGTACAGGCCCCATGGACCCCATTCCCTTACCACACTATTAAACAGCTGTGTAAAGCCCAGAAGGAGTTTTCCTGGAGAAGCGAATATTTCCGGAGGCTCCTGAAGGCAACCCTGTCAGCATAGGATGTCATTCCAGCCGATTTAAAAGTTATTTTCCTGCCTGCTCATCCCCACCGAATTTTTAATGTGGGAAGCAGCATGGAAGAGAGAGGTGAGGGAAATTCGCCCATCAATATGGGATAACCCTCGCATGGCATCAGACATCAATGCTGACCCCATTTCTATAGACCATCTTTGTGGGCAGATGGAATGGGACGATGGTGCCAAACAGGCGCAGGGGATTCCCAGGGAGGCACTGAGGGAAAGCACCAAAGCAGCAGAAAAAGTCTTTCTTGCCTTGCGACCCGAGGCACCCGCTTGCAGTTATACAATAATTAGCAGTCACCAGCCGAATCTTTTCTTGTGTTTGTTGAGAGACTCTGCAGGGTGATTGAGCAGCAGGTATAGAGTGAGGACACCCGGCAGAACATGCTTAAAGAAGTGGCTTTGGCCAATGCAAACACGAAGTGCAAGAGTCTGCCTTTCGACCCTCCTCACACTCTGCCTCACATGTTGGAAGTCTGTGCTCGAAAAGTCACTACCACCACAGAGGAACATGATAATAAGACTCAGCTGCCCCGGCGCATCTTTCCTGCAAACTCTGCTGTCACTTCAGCCTCAACACCAACTGCACATCCCTCTTGCTTCTCAAACCCCCCTAGAAAATCTTTTGACCAGGACAAGCTGTGCCATTTATGTGGACTCAAGGGACACTGGATGCCCGACTGCCTGCTGAAACAACAGTTTTTAGATTTTAAAAAGAGACAGATGGTTCCTGTGGAGGCACAACAAAAAAACTGATTGCAGAGCGCAGTTCCTCCCTGCGCCATGACATAGATGAGGCAGGCTTGTTAACATCTCAGGGTGGGAGCGATGAAGAACATATTAGAAAGCAGAGCCTACCTGCGACCACAACTCAATTGGACATTTCCAGACCCATTTCAACCACTTTTTCCAATGTTGAACCTTTCAGGTTGCAGCTGACAGAGCCGGTCCATGTGCAAGACTCAAATTTCCAGTCTGTGTCAGTGTGCCCTGAGATTCAAGGTACTTGGAACTGGATCCGATGTAAGTACATTGTCATCGGAGACACCAAATACACACCACACGAGATCAACATTGTTCTGGGTCTCTTGACATTGGACCTGGGACAATTCTCCCTTGGACTGTACTGTGTCCACCCCCCCACCTATCTGCCAAAGGGCCAAATCATAGCACAGGCCATACCAGTGCCTGAGGGGACCTAGGACCCGGAGCGAGGCCATCTGCTCCAACGAAATACCCATCCTATGGTCTTGTGGGCTCAGGTACTGGGAAAAGAAAAACCACGTGTTACATGTGGGATGCAGAAAGGTGGGGAGCGAAAATATCTGGATGGAATCTTAGACACGGGAGCAGATGTGATGATCATTCCCTCTCAGGAATGGCCATCACACTGGGAGCTGAAAAATGTGGCTGGTCGTATTCAGGGTATAGGAGGCATTCAATTGGCAAAACAAAGAGTGCCATTCAAATTGAGGGGCCGGATGGAAAATTAGCATCAATACGTCCATTCATTTTAGATTATGCAGAACCCCTTTGGGGGAGAGACCTCATGGGCCAGTGGGGGGCCAGAATTGACCTTCCTAAGACCCCCCGCCCAGGTTTTTTGGGTAGCAGCCCCTGAAGAGCGCTCTACCCAGAAACTGAATTGGAAGACCGATAAGCCAGTATGGGTAGAACAGTGGCCGCTCAATAAACAAAAATTAAAGGCGCTTGAGAAGCTCGTGTAAGAGCAGCTAGAAAAAGGTACCTGCCACCTTGAGTGGTGTGTGGGATGAAAACTGGGAAACAACAGTGAAGCTCTGTGAAGAGAGGTTTGGGTGGAAGTGAGATAGGGCAAGGAGAAGGAGAAAATGGGAACTAACCAGAGCAAAGAAGTTCCTCGGGCTGGCCCCTTGGGGTGCATCTTGGCCCACTGGAAGGAAGTCACCAGTAGGGAGGGTTCTGAGAATAAAAAAGAGCTACTCCAATATTGCCCGCGCTCGTGGCTATTATACAGGTTAGAGGATGGAGCGAAGTGGCCACCCACTGGAACTTTAGATTATAATACCTTACTGCAGTTAATGTTATTTTTAAGACGGGAAGGTAAATGGGATGAGGTTTCGTCTGCTGATATGTTTTTTGTTTTAAGAAATCACCAAGAATGGCAAAGAGACTGTGGGATCAGACCTCCCTTGGACCCACTGGTGTTAGCCCTTGAAAAGGAAAACAAGGCAAAGAGGGCGCAAATCAAACGTTGTTGTTCAGCATGCAGTATAGGACAACAGTGTATGAGATCAGACAAGGTTTATCATTCTGAGGGACAAGAACGAGATACATTTAATTTGATAAAAGCTCTTCCTCGGAGAAGGGAGGTTGAGGATGAGGATAAAGAGGAAGAGGACTTCCCCACAAAGGAGGGGGACTCGGGCTGTGAAGGTACATCCACTAGAACCCACCTCCCTGACAGTTCAGTTGCATCTAGAACTAGGATGCAAGCAGTGTTACAGGCCCCTCTGAGAGAGGCAATGGGGCCAGAAGGAGGGAGATTAATGATTAAAGTGCCATTTACCACTCTTGATTTGGAGGCATGGGAAAGGATTGCTAGGAATTATCGTATTGATCCAATACTTACTTCCAAATGTCTACAATATGTTATCAAGCAACACAATCCAGATTGGGCTGACATCCAGTTGCTACTGGATGCTTTCACTGAAACAGAGAAACAGCTGATCTTAAAGTAAGCAGGGACTTTGGAAGAGGATTACTGCAAGAGCAAGCAGTTAGCAGAAGTAAAGAAATTAGCAGATTATCAAGAGTGGATAGCAACAGGGGTGGAAAGAGCTATTCAAAAACCCATAAATTGGTCTGCTTTATATTCCCTTAAGCAGGGGCCTTCCGAGACTTCGTCCGAGTTTCTAGAGCATTTAAAGGATGCTATGCATCGTCACACATTATTTGATCCAGGGTCTGAGATAGAGATGAATCAGTTAGTTGATTCATTTTTGGGGCAGTCTGCTGGAGATATTAGACGTAAACTTCAGAAAATTCGGGAGCTGGAAGGGAGAAATCTCAAAGTCTTGCTAGATGAGGCCTGGAGGGTATTTAATAACCGGGAAGAAGGATATAAACAGGGAATGAAAAAGTTGGTGGCAGTGGTACAGGAGGAAAGGCAAAGAAAACGCAATCGGGGACCATCCAGAAAAGGACCACCTCGGGCGGAGCAGGAACCAGTGTGCAATCTGCAAAAGAACTGGTCACTGGAAAGATCAATGCCCAGAACGGAGACGAGGTGACCAACAAGTGGCTGCACATGTACAAAACAACTGAGGAGGACCCGGGGATTCTACCCCAGCAGATCCACTGGTTATAACAACGAGACTGGGGGAAGAAGGGAAAAGGGTGGAATCTTTGGTTGATACAGGGGCCACATATTCAGTTTTAAATAGAGCTTTAGTACCTGTGGAAAATTATTATATTGTAGTGCAGGGGGCAAATGGCCAGTCTGAAAGGGCATATTTTTGCAAACCTGTGAGGTATAAATTGGGAAAACAATGGGATATTCATAAGTTTTTGTATAAGCCCAATTTGCCAAAGGCACTTTTAGGCAGAGATTTATTGGAGCAGTTACAAGCAACCATTACATTCAAAAATGGAGAGGTTACTCTGGAGGTGAATGATCAAAAGTACATAGAGGTATTAAGTTTAATCTTAACAGCTATTGAAATTGAGGAGGAAATTAATGAAGAGATACTAAGTCAAGTGTTTCCCAGGGTATGGGCCTCTGATGTACCAGGGAGGGTGAAACATGCCTCTGCCATAGTAATCAAGCTTAAGGAAGGGACACAACCAGTGAGAATTAAGCAGTACCCCCTAAAGAAAGAAGACAGGGAAGGAATCAGCCCAATAATTGAAAATTTTCTGCGGTTAGGATTACTGAAAGAATGCCAATCTGATTTCAATACTCCCATTTTACCCGTTCAGAAATCTGATGGGTCATACTGGATAGTACAGGATTTGAGGGCTGTCAATAAAGTAACAGAAGATTTGTATCCTGTGGTAGCCAATCCATATACTTTATTAACTTGTCTAACCCCTGAGCTAACCTGGTTTACCGTTTCAGACCTAAAAGATGCCTTCTTTTGCCTCCCTATCCACGAAGCCAGCCAGAAAATTTTTGCATTCGAATGGGAAAGCCCTAAAAGTGGGCGCGAAACTCAGCTCACATGGTCTGTGCTTCCTCAAGGCATCAAAAATTCCCCCACTTTGTTTGGGGAACAACTTGCAAAAGATCTGGAGTCCTGGGAAGCTCCACAGGAAGAAGGAAGGCTGTTGCAGTACACGGATGATTTTCTAGTAGCCACTCGGACGAGGGAAGCATGTTTGGGCTGGACGGTAAGCCTTTTGAATTTCCTAGGACTCCAAGGATACAGAGTATCAAAGAAAAAGGCACAGGTAGTGAAACAGAAAGTAATCTACTGGGGGTACGAGGTGAGTGCTGGGCAGCAGACTTTAGGGCAGGCTCGCAGGGAAGCCATATGCCAAACCCCAAAAGCCCAGACAATAAAGTAATTCCAAACCTTCTCAGGCATGGCAGGGTGGTGCCGGCTGTGGGTTTATAATTATGGACTGCTCGTCAGACCCCTCTATGCTCTTACTGCCAATGGAAACAGAGATCTCCAGAGGACAAAGGAAGCCACACGGGCCTTTCACCAGCGAAAGAGTGCACTCATGTCAGCTCCAGCTTTGGGACTTCCAGATATAAGTAAATCACTCTTTCTTATTTTCCCATGAAAGACAGGGAATTGCCCTGGGAATATTGGCTCAGGACTTGGGTCCATACAAGAGGGCAGTTGCTTACTTCTCCAAGCAACTAGATGCAACAGCCAAAGGATGGCCAGGTTGCCTCAGAGCTGTAACAGCAATCGTGCTGAATATTCAAGAGGCACGCAAGTTTACCCTGGGACAAAAAATGACTGTGCTAGTGTCCCACACAGTGTCCGCAGTACTGGAAGTAAAGGGTGGCCACTGGCTTTCACCACAGAGGTTCCTGAAATACCAGGCCATCATGGTAGAGTAAGATGATGTAGAGATGGTAGTGACTAATATTGTCAATCCAGCTTCTTTTCTCAGTGGAAATCAAGGAGAAGCAGTACACCACTGTTGCCTGGAGACCATTGAAGCTACCTACTCCAGCCGTCCAGACCTAAAGGACACTCCTTTAGACGATGCAGAGACCTGGTTCACTGACGGGAGTACCTACGTTTCCAGTGGAAAGCGACATGCTGGATACGCAGTGACCACCTGCAGAGAGGTAATAGAATCCAGACCCTTACCAACAGGCACCTCTGCGCAGAAGGCCGAGATAATTGCCCTAACCCGTGCCTTGGAAATGGCAAAAGGAAAGAGAATAAACATCTATACAGACTTGAGGTCTGCATTCGGAGTCATACATGCACATAGAGCCATCTGAAAAGAGAGGGGACTGCTGACCTCACAGGGAAAGAACATCAAACATGCACAAGAGATAATCTGGCTGCTGGAAGCAGTTGAGATGCCTGAAAAGGTAGCAAGTATGCATATTAAGGCACACCAAAGATTGAGCTCAGAATTGGAAGAAGGAAATGAGCTGGCAGATAGAGAGGCAAAGGAAGCAGCGAAAGGTGAGGTAACTATTGAAGGAGCCCTAATTCCAGTTGGGCAAATTTTCCTTGATGGTAAGCCAGAATATAATTGTGACGCTGTTGACAGGGGTTTTCAGATGAGGGAAGGGATGAGAATGTTGACTCCATATTTCAGAAGGCTTGATTTATTATTTTATGATATATATTACATTAAAACTACACTAAAAGAATAGAAGAAAAAGTTCTCATCAGAAGGCTAGGCTAAGAATAGAAAAGAATGAATAACAAAAGGTCTATGGCTCAGACAGAGAGAGAGCCAGCTCTGCCATGATTGGCCATTAATTCCAAACATCCACACGAGACCAATCACGGATCCACCTGTTGCATTCCACAGCAGCAGATAATCATTGTTTACATCTCATCTCTGAGGCTTCTCTGTGGAGAGCTTTGTTCAAACATGGCTCATAGAAAGAGGCCATGAAAATATACAGCTGATGGAAAAGTAAAAGGCAGCTGTAAGCAGCAATTCTCAAGCCTGTTTCTGTAAACAACAAAGTTCTCAGGCACATTTCTGTAAACACCAGAGTTCTCAGGCTGTTTTTTAATAACAGGTAAATATTTTGTCCTTGGGTGGTATGGGAAAGCAAAAGTGACAAACATGGAGGCCTTGAGAACCGTTCATAACAGGATGAGAAAACAAGTCTTGGTCTCAATAACAAACCACAGGTATTGAAAAGAAAAGGAGGGTTTGATGTGTAATCTGTAGCCAATGATGAGCTCGGGTTTTGCAATATGTATGAACTTAATTAACACTGTTATAAAATGTGCATGGTGGATCAATAAATCGGAGTTCAATGCTCATCAATCGGATGGTCATCTCCCTTCACTTCATCAAATGGTGACCCCGACGTGATACTGCGACGCACCACGGAGGAGTGAAGAAACGGGTCGGGTTCCGTAGCAGCCGGGACAGCAGAAAGTGCAAAGGAAAAAAAAGCGGAAAAAAAGAAGCCGAGACGCGCCATGCTCTGGGTGATCGTAAAGGCGAGCCCAGTTGAGATGTGCTGCCGCCACCTCGAGGAGCTGCAAAAGCGCTTATGATTTACGTATGGAGAGGCAAGCAGCATATGACTTATTTATTGCTTTTTTGCAGAAAAGGCAGGTTAAGGGGATAGATTTGCAGAAGGATTTGCTGGGACTTTTATCTTATGGTTATGATAGATGGGTTTTCCTTAACCCCCATACGGTTCATGAGTTAACGGAGTGGCGTAAATTTGGTGATATATTATGGCAGGCTACTTTAGAGGACGATAAAACTGCCAAAAAGTTGGGTAAATTATGGCGGGTCGTTCACAATGAATTGCTGCAGTTTCAGGCTGAAAAAAAGGCTGCTCAGCAGGCTACTGCCGCTCATGACCGTAATAAAGATTACGATCAAGATAGGGAATACGATCAGGAGAGGGGAATCCCATTGGCCCCCGCAATGAGGACGGTTTTATTACCTGCTTCGCCGCCCTCTTCGGCAAGCCAGGCTACACAGAGCGCTTCTGAGGCTCCCGCACCCTCTGAACAACAGCAGCCATGGCCCAGACTGCCCGATCAGCTCCCGAAAATCAATCAGCCGATCCCTGGGGCGGAAAACGACCTAGTGGGGGCTATTGCGAGGGAGCGACGGGAGGCTTGGGCTGCCTTGGCAAGAGATGCAATGGAAAAGGGAGATCAGGAGATTGTAAGCGTTGCTACTGAACTGGCTTGCCCGGTTATCTTCAGTCCTCAGGAGGGGGGGGGCATGCAGGCGACTATTACCGCTATTGAATGGAAATTGTTGACTCAACTACGATCTACTGTTAGTCAGTTTGGAGTTAAAAGTGAGCCAGCCAAACAAATGCTAGATTATATTTTTGATACTAGCCTCCTTCTCGTTAATGATTGTCCTGGATTAGCTAAATTGATTTTTACCCAACATCAGCAATTGTTATTTAATGCTCATTGGCAAGGGCTTGTTAACGAGTGTGTGGCGGTTCAGAGGCAGCCGGGTGACCCTCTCCATGGCATCACTGTTAATGAGCTTATGGGCCTGGGACCTTTTCTTCGTACCGAGGCACAAGCTCTATTGGGCCAGGAGAAGTGCCGGGAGGCTATGAGGTTAGTTAGACTCGCAATAAAAGGGTAAAAGAACCAGGACGGGTACCTGTGTATATGGGAATCAAACAAGGCAGAGAAGAATCGTTTGGCTCATTTATTGATAAAGCTGCTGCTGCAATTGAAAGAGCTGGGGTACCAGAATATATGAGGGGGGCATTACTCAAACAGTGCGCCCTTCAAAACTGTAATTCTGCTACTAGGAGCGTGCTTAATACCCTAGGTGCCAATTGGACTATAGAAGAGGCATTAGAGAGGATGGCCTTAATACCAACCGGACAGCAGGCTTTTGTGGTAGATGCGATCAAACAGTTAGGAATAGGTTTACAAGAACAGGCAAAGTCCTCTCAGAGTCAGGTGTTAGCTGCTCTTGCACCGCTCCAAGCGTCAGCTGCATTGGCACCAGCAAATAGAGGAGGCCGCATGAAATGCTACCCATGCGGAGGCATGGGCCACATGCGCCGGGAATGCCAGGCTGCAGGACTCTGGTGCCAGAGATGCCGTTCGGACACTCATAATAGGGGCGCTTGCAGACGGAAATCGGGAAACTTCCCCAGGAGCGTGCATCACAGCGGCCGCGCCCAGACACAAGTCGCCGCTGCAGCAGCAACAGCACCCCCTCCTGCCTCCAACCTGCCACAGCAGGGAGCCTCGGCATGGACTTGGCAGCAGAAGTAGATGTTACGTCGATGACTCCGCGCCCGCAGAAAATCCCGACAGGGATCCAAGGACCTGTTATCATACAGGATAAAGCGGTGGGTGCTTTGCTCTTCAGAAGATCATCTGCATCTATGTTGGGATTATTTGTTTTTCCTGGCGTTATTGATGCGGACTACACGGGAGAGATTATGGTGATGGCATATACCCCTTTTCCCCCCACTTCAAATTAATAAGGGACAAAGGATTGCTCAGTTGGTACCACTTGAGCAAATGACTAAGGGAATGCAACCCATAAAAGGTCAAGAGAGGGGGCAAAGTGGTTTTGGCTCTATGGGAGGTCTTACCTCGTTGACTTTAAACCTTTCTGAAAGACCCAAGAAAAGGGTAGAAGTAGAGTTCAAAGGACAAAAAAGGTCATTCTCAGGCCTACTGGATACTGGAGCAGATTCCAGCATCATTAGCCCTAGCTGTTGGCCTGAACACTGGCCTTTGCAGCCAGCAGCCACTACAGTGACCGGGGTCGGAGGATTTACCCTGGCTAGCCGTTCGCCTCCTCTCCGAGTTCGCGTAGATGGAAAACAGCTCACAGCTATTTTTTCAGTGGTCCAGTTACCACCTACCGTGCAATGCCTTATAGGGCGGGACATTATGGCCCAGCTAGGGGTGGTTTTGACTAATGAACACCCTTTGGAGTAAAAGCCATTGCTTGGACTTTCCCAATTCCCATTACCTGGATTGTTGACACCCTGGTATGGGTTAAGCAATGGCCCTTGAAAGGGGAAAGTCTTCAACACGCACATCAGCTCGTCTCAGAACAATTTCAACAGGGACACTTGCAGTTATCTACCAGCCCCTGGAATACTCCAATTTTTGTAATAAAGAAGAAGTCTGGAAAATACAGGTTGCTCCACGATTTGCGTGCGCTTAATGATCAGATGGAACCTATGGGCTCATTGCAACCTGGATTACCTAACCCGGCCATGATTCCAATGGATTGGCCTCTGCTAATTATTGACCTAAAAGATTGCTTTTTCACTATTGCCCTTCATCCACAGGATATGCGACGGTTTGCTTTTACATTGCCTGCGATTAACAGGGAAGGGCCTGATCAAAGGTTCGAGTGGACCGTACTTCCGCAAGGAATGCGCAACAGCCCCACCTTGTGTCAGCTTTATGTTAATGCAGCATTGCAGCCACTTAGGAAACAATGGCCTAATACAGTGATATATCATTACATGGATGATGTATTATTTGCTCAGCCTATGCCTTTTACACAACAACAAATCCAGAGAATAAGGACCACACTGGCACAATATTCTCTAGTAATAGCTCCTGAGAAAATCCAAACAACAGCCCCCTGGAAATATCTGGGATGGTCCATGACAGAACAAACCGTAAAACCTCAGAAATTACAATTAAAAACAAAGATGACCACTTTAAATGATGCTCAAAAACTTTTGGGTGATTTGCAGTGGTTAAAACCAATAGTGGGAATACCCAATGAACTACTAAATGAGTTGCGCCCGCTACTAAAAGGAACTGACCCAACTTATCTGGTGCATATCGCTGACAAACAACAGCGGGTCATTCAGCAAATTATGGACTGTGTTACATATGGGCATGTTTATCGAAGGCATCCAGACTTACCCATAGACTTGACCATTTGGAATGGCCCACAATATCTTTTGGGAGCACTTACCCAATGTAAAGAAAAAACGGGGGAGACACGGATATTAGAATGACTCTCCCCTCCGCTACAGCAAACTCAGACTCTTTTTCAAAAAATTGAAATGTTAGCGGATCTAATAAAGAAAGGCAGAGAAAGGATGTTGCAGGTGGCTGGGGTGGAACCAGCTACCATCAGGATGCCAATGAAAAAGGATACTTTGGACTGGTATTTGACTAATTCAGAAGAACTGCAGGAAGCTCTCTTAGGTGCATGTTGCCCCATTGAAACAGATAAGCTTCGACCAGCTCTGATTCAGTGGATAGGGGACCGGGACTGGATAACTCGCCCAAAGCGAGAAAATTTCCGCTGTATCAGGTGCCATTACTGCATTTACAGATGCTGGCAGGAAGTCGAGAACTGCTGCAATAACTTGGCAGGAAAAGGGAATATGGAAACATCACATTCTGCAAGCGGAAGCAGTGGACAGTTAACAAACCATGGAACTGTTAGCAGTGGTATGGGCAATGGCACAGCTTAAGGAACCTTTGAATGTTGTTACAGACTCTTTGTATGTTGCAGGAGTTGTAGCAAGAATTGAAGATGCCTCCATAAAAGAGGTGCAAAATCAAAGACTGTATGAACTATTAATGCAGTTGAAGAGGGCTACAAGATCAAGGGAGCATGCTCATGCCGTAATTCATATTAGAAGTCACAAATGGAATGTTGGTTTAGGAGAAGGGAATGATAGGGCAGATAGATTGGTTACCATCACCCAAAGCACACCTCTGTCAAGTCACCAATTGGCACGAGAAGCTCACTCAATGTTTCACCAAAATGCAAAAGGCTTAAGTAGAGAATTTAAGATAACACTTAGGGAAGCAAAAGCCATTGTGAGGGCCTGCCCGACTTGTAGTCACCATAATGGGGGAAGTGGTTTAGGCCTAGGAGTAAATCCACGAGGCCTGCAAAAAAACGAATTATGGCAAATGGATGTTACACACGTCCCTAGTTTTGGCAGGCTAAAATACGTACATGTGTCTATTGATACTTATAGCAAATATATATGGGCAACGGCTCAGACAGGAGAAAGAGCTATACACGTGGAAAGGCATCTGTACAGTTGCTTTGCAGTGATGGGTACACCAAAAAGAATTAAAATGGATAATGGTTCTGCCTATATCAGTCAGAGGATAGGGAGATTCTTAAGAAGTTGGGGAATTAAACATGTTACAGCTATCCCAAATTCCCCAACAGGGCAAGCCATCATCGAAAGGGCAAATGGTACCTTAAAAAAGTACTTAGCCAAGCATGAGGGAGTGACTAACCCCCAGGCGAGATTGTTAAAAAGTCTATTTGTGATTAATCACTTATGTGTATTCGGAGATGTAGGGCAACCCCCGGCAGAACTGCACTATAAGCCACAAGAGACTGTTGAGCAGAAATAAGAAATATGGGTAAGATAGTGAGATCCCAAGACAGGGTTATGGAAGGATCCTGCTAAGGTCCTGTTCTGGGGAAGGGGATATCTCTGTATTTCCACCCCTGCAGGAGCACTGTGGGTACCTGCCAAGTGGACTAAACCTGTTTTTGATGCAGCGATTGGTGGACCACCTCACGGAAGGGGACAAGGAATGTCTAGAGAAGAAGCTGCCCCTGATCCTGCGACCACTACTGCTACAACTGAAGGGACACTCGAAAGCGATCGACAGGACAATAACACACCATTGCCGGACGGCCAGGGAACTGATTGACATTGTCGAATCATTATCATCTTTCCACATAAGAGGACCGGCAAAAGAGAACTGCCTTGAATGCCACAGCCCGGATTGTGCCGCTTGGGTTGCACTGTATTGTGGGGGTTGTGATAGGACCTTTTGGGTGGAACAGTCATCACTTTTGCTTTTGTGGTGTAGCCCCTGTAACTATAAACATACATGGGACCATGATTGGGAATGGGCACTACGGAGTCAGACAGGGCTAAATACCGCCTCAGCTTTAGATCTTTATGAATCTCACGAGCAGAAAATCTTGGCCTACTATCGGTGGGAGGTACAGTGTATTTTGAAGAAAGTTAAGGCTCAAAGTAAGTCATACATAGCCTCTGCAAGGTGTAGAAAACTGGTGCCCTTAACACAGCATTCTGTTGTAGGACCCATAAGTGGAGATCCCAATAAGGCATTAGATCACTGCATTAGGAGATTACAGGGGTGTAGGCTACAAGTGACGGGAACAGTAAGGTTAAAGACTGATAAGAAAAAGAAGGCAAAAGAAAGAACAGAAAAATGAGGTTCGTTTTTGTTATACTGCTTAGTGCAGTGGTTGCTGGAGAAGTAAGGGTAACACACTTTATTCAACCTAGAGATAATATATGGATAACACTTGCTAAACAAATTAACCAGTCATCGCTTTGTCTCAGCCTTGGAGGGGTTACTAACCCATTTCGAACGTGCTTGGTAGGACTTCCAGTATGGTCTCCTCGAGAATTTTGCAGTCTTATTAATAACCGAACTCTATGCATGCGCAATATGACGAACATTAAATTGCCCGCACAAAAAGGGTATACTGCAAGTCAGAGTGATGGCTACCGCCAATGTTTACTAATCCAATCACTTAATACTCCTTTGCACTCCCCTCCTGAGGAGTTGGATCTTTTTGGAAGTGCAAACGCCAGTATGACCAGCACTTCAAACGGTGGATGGTTCAGCTTTGATTCCTTAAATCTTCAAAAAGTGAATCAGCATAGAGGGACATGGGCTACTCTAGATTCATCCCTAAGTCTGGGCACGGTGTCCAAGCAACTTTACAACCAATGTAAAGGCTCTAGTATCATGACACCTAAGAAATTACGCACAGGGATATTTTTAATTTGCGGAGATAGAGCCTGGAATGGTATACCAGCCCAGCCACAGGGTGGACCTTGTTACTCGGGCAAATTATCATTATTTCACCCCAATATATCTATACTAATGCAACTAAGCCAGAATACAAGCAGACAGAGGCGTAGCTTACATGACTTAGACTGTAGTCAAATAGGAGATCCATGGTTCTGGAGTGAACTGAAACAAGTGGTGGTTTCAACTATCCTGCCAGGAGGTGCTGCAAACAAAGCTCTGAACTTAGCAAAACAACTGGGGTGCTGGGCTAAGGGTGAATTAAATAAGACGTCACAGATATTAGATATGCTAACTGCAGATGTACAAAGTGTTAATCATGCTGTTTTACAAAATAGAGCCGCTATAGATTTTCTGCTTTTAGCACAAGGCCATGGGTGTGAAGAGTTTGAAGGGATGTGCTGCATGAATTTATCTTATCACTCTGTATCTATTCATGCTAAGATAAAAGAGCTGCAGCAAGGACTTCACAATCTCAAGGAAGAAGAAGGATTGGGAATTGATGAATGGCTTAATGTCGCAGACATTTTTTCACAGAAATCCTTTCTTTGGGATTGTCCATCTTCTGGGAAGCTGAGGGCCCCAGAAGAGAATGTAAACAATGATTATCAGCTGCTGTGGAATGCAATAGGATGCACCTGTGATTGGTTCATGTTCCATGTGTACCGTTAAGAGCCAGTCACAGGGCAAGCTCTCTGGAACACAAGGACAGAGAATTCTCTTGTTTTTAGATTCTTTCTATTCTTAGCTTAGCTTAGCAGCTCCGCAGCTTCTATCTTTATTCCTATTAGTATAGTAATAATGTATTATATAGCATATATCAATAAATTCAGCCTTCTGATCAAGAAACAAGATTCTCGTCCTTCTCTCTCACCCCAGCGACCACCTCAGGTCGCTGAAATAGCTTAAAAGTTTAGGATTGGGACCATGGTTGAGGAACCTTTTGATGTATGCTATAGGGATATTAGGTGTGCTTTAAATGCTTTTACTTATTTTACCTTGTCTTTGTAATTGTATTCAAAAAATGGTTGGTAGGATGATAGAGAAAACTTGGCAAACTAACCTCCTTGTGCAAAAAGAAAGAAATGGGGGAAGTGTGGAGAGCTTTGTTCAAACATGGCTCATAGAAAGAGGCCATGAAAATATACAGCTGATGGAAAAGTAAAAGGCAGCTGTAAGCAGCAATTCTCAAGCCTGTTTCTGTAAACAACAAAGTTCTCAGGCACATTTCTGTAAACACCAGAGTTCTCAGGCTGTTTTTTAATAACAGGTAAATATTTTGTCCTTGGGTGGTATGGGAAAGCAAAAGTGACAAACATGGAGGCCTTGAGAACCATTCATAACAGGAGGAGAAAACAAGTCTTGGTCTCAATAACAAACCACAGGTATTGAAAAGAAAAGGAGGGGTTGATGTGTAATCTGTAACCAATGATGAGCTCGGGTTTTGCAATATGTATGAACTTAATTAACACTGTTATAAAATGTGCATGGTGGATCAATAAATCGGAGTTCGATGCTCATCAATCAGATGGTGGTCTCCCTTCACTTCATCACTTCTCAGCTTCTCAGAAGGAAAAATCCTAAGGAAGGATTTTTAATGAAAAGATGTCTGTGACATATAATAAGAAAGATAGAAAACTAATTGAAGATCAAGAAGGGTGGGCTACCATTGAAGAGAAGCTGGTAATTCCTTCCCATTTATTGTGGTTACTAGTAAGGGAAGAACACCAGAAAGCACACTGGGGAATAGATGCCCTATACACCTACTTGATTGAGAGAAACGTTGCTAGGAATTTATAGGCCACTATTACTCAAGTGACCCGACAGTGTGATCTTTGTTTGCCTCCAGACTAACCCCAAAAATACACCCAGGTTGAAACTCGGTCAGAAGATTGGGAGAGGCCATGGGCCTGGTCAGCATTGGCGAATTGACCTTTCAGAACGCCCAAGGAAAGGAGGGTATCGGTATTTATTAGTATTGACAGATATGTTTTCAGGGTGGCCAGAAGCATTCCCCACCAGAACTGTCAAGGCATGAGAGGTGACCAGGGTATTATTACAAGAAATAATACCACGCTTTGGAGTTCCAGCCACAATGTCCTCAGATAGAGGATCACATTTCATTTCCAAAATAGTGCAACATATTAGTAGCCACCTGGGCATAGATTGGGAACTTCCCACTCCATACCTCCTGCAATCAAGCAGCCAGGTGGAGAAAATGAATCATTTGATTAAGCATCAGATTGTAAGACTGGGGCAGGAAGTTAATCTACCCTGGCCCCAAGCTCTTCCACTGGCACTACTGCGAATTTGAACGAAACCTCGGGCTAAAGAAAAGCTGCGTCCCTTTGAAATGCTTTATGGAAGACCATATGGAATACAAAAGGGAATGGCCACCCACATTGGGGAGGTAATATTGGCCACCTACATGGTGGCTTTAAGCAAACAGCTCAGAGAAATTGAGAAACACGTGGCTGGAACTCTGAGCAGGGAGCTAGATGGGCCAGTACATAACATACAGCCTGGGGATTATGTACATGTTAAGTCTCTTACAGAAAAGACTCTGGAACCACAGTGGGAGGGACCGTTCCAGGTACTTCTCACCACCTTCACCGCAATCAAGATCAAGGAGCAGAATGCCTGGATCCATCACTCTCGAGTGAAGAAGGCCCCAGAAACCCCTTGGAGAGTGACACCAGGAGACAATGAACTAAAACTTACTTGGGCAAAATGAGTATATTGCGGCCGGGGGTAGTTCACACTTTCATTTACAGAATTGCTTTGTATACAATTATAATTGGAGTCTTAGAATTAGAGAGTACCTCTATTCAAAGCGATGCTGAATTGGCTTGGTCCCAGGCTTTTAATCAGTATACTGGATCCATGGGAGAACCTTCTGAGATAAAAGATTTAAACCTATCCACTGTAGTAATTCACGGGGATCAGGTATATGAGGAGCAGGAGTGGCAGGAATGGGAACTGTGAACACTTCAAGGGATCAGATGAGAAGAAATCAAGGTAAGGTGCCAGGTGGTCAATGGGACTGCTCATGAGAGACCAGATGCGATTAGTGTCTCAACCTCTCCTGTATACAAACACCAGGAAGTTTGTGATAGCCCAAGTGAATCAGACTGTTGGTGTAATTTCGCCTTAATACAGCCTGTAGAAGTGACTTGCCTTTGGGCTCGTGATGCTATAGGGCTCTCATTTAAATTTAAAATAGGTACTACATTTTTTAGCACAGCAGGACCTTATACAACTCACACTAGTACTCAAATACTTCAGACTCAACCCAAACTTGAACCTGAAGTGTATGAAATAGGCCCCTACATAGTGAGGAATGTGGGTGAACAACAACTATTGTTCAATCCAGAATGGTCTCTCAAACGTGTTGAGTTGCTAATGCAACTTAACATCTCAAAAATCCAACCAGCCTGCTCCCCCTTCCTAAGAACATCCTTTGAGGGCTGGACAACGTGGTTACAAAGACAAGTATACCTCAGGAGCAGAATAAGAAAGGATCTAACTGGGATATTAGGGACAGGATTGGGAGTTTTAAATTGAATTTATTCAGAAATACTGATGAATAAGCTGGCCACTGCAGCAGGTTGCCTAGCAAAATTGAAGCAGCCTTTACAGTCATCTCTTTCCAACCTGGGATGCCATCCCCCACGATGCTCCCCCAAAATTGGAATTTGGCTGTTCTTGACATCAGATATTGTTTCTTCCAAATTTCCCTACACCCTGACGATGCTCTGCGGTTTGCCTTCTCAGTTCCTACCATCAGCTGAGAAGCCCCAAAGAAGAGGTACCCCTGGAAAGTTCTTCCGCAAAGAGATGAAAAATAGTCCAGTGATCTTCCAGTGCCAGTGGTACGTCTCCTCCTTGCTGTCTCCCATCCGTGCAGCTGCAAGCGATGCAATTATCTTACATTATATGGATGACATCTTGGTGTATGCTCCGAATGACAACCTACTTACCCATGTGCTTGACCTCACAATCAATGCATTGGTTGTTGCAGGGTTCGAGCTCCAGGAGGAAAAACTTCAATGGATGCCACCCTGGAAGTACCTAGGTCTTGAAATCAGAAAGCGGACCATTGTTCCTCAAAAATTTGCCATCAAAAATAACATCAAGACCCTGGCAGACGTCCACCAGCTGTGTGGGTCTTTGAACTGGGTAAGACCTTGGCTGGGTATTCCCACCGATGACCTAGCCCCCCTTTTTAATTTATTGAAAGGGGGAGAGGAGCTCAGTTTTCCCAGGACACTTACCCAGGAGGCGAGGACCGCACTGGAGAAAATCCAGGAGACCATCTCTGCCAGTCAGGCCCATTGGTATCAGCCGGGCCTGCCCTTTAAATTCATTGTACTAGGGAAACTGCCACACCTCCATGGGGTGATTTTTCAATGGGACGCAACATCCAAACAGAAGGACCAGGGCCAGAGGGACCCTCTCTTAATTATAGAGTGGGTCTTCCTCAGCCATCACAGGTCCAAGAGAATGACATGGCCACAAGAGCTGGTGGCAGAACTGATCCGCAAAGCAAGATCACGGATCAGGGAATTAGCAGGTTGTGACCTTGACTGCACCCATTTGCATCGCCAATTAAGCTCGGGCCAACTACAAAAGTCCATGTTGGAGCAGTTGCTTCAGGAGAACGAAGACCTACAGTTTGCACTGGATAGCTACACTGGTCAAATTTCATTTCATCGGCCGGCCCACCAATTTTTAAATTCAGATGTGCAATTTTCTCTATCATTGAAAAGCATCCAAAGTAGGACACCTCTAAAGGCTTTGGCAGTTTTTACAGACGCATCCGGAGCGTCCCACAAGTCAGCGATAACTTGGAAAGACACTCAAACTCAGCAGTGGGAGGCAGATGTTGTCGAGGTGGAAGGATCACCTCGAGTAGCTGAGTTGGCTGCTGTCGTCAGGGCCTTTGAGAGGTTCTCTGAACCATTTAATTTGGTCACTGATTCGGCATATGTCACCGGTGTAGTATCCAGGGCTGAAAATGCAGTACTGCAGGAGGTTTCCAACATGTCTCTCTTTGAGTTGCTCTCAAAATTAGTAACAGTAGTCTCCCACCGAGAGCAACCATTCTATGTGATGCATGTCAGGTCACACACAGACCTGCCGGGGTTCCATCGCCAAGGGCAATTGCAGGGCTGATGCCCTTGCCGCCCCTGTTGAGATGGCCCCGCTTCCCGATGTGTTCCAGCAGGCCAAGATAAGCCATCAGCTTCTCCATCAAAATGCACCTGGCCTAGTTCGGCAATTCCATCTAACTCATGAACAGGCCACAGCGATTGTGGCCACATGCCCCTCGTGCCAGTCCCACTAGCTACCATCTCTAAACTCAGGCACAAACCCCTGTGGGCTGCAGAGCTGTGAGGTGTGGCAGACAGATGTCACCCACATTCCCTCTTTCAGCAAGGTCAAGTATGTCCACGTCTCGGTGGACACATTCTCTGGTGCTATTTATGCCTCAACCCATGCAGGGGAGAAAGCTGCTGACACAAAAAGACATCTCGTGCAAGCTTTCTCCGTGTTGGGTGTCCCCAAGGTAATTAAAACTGATAATGGGCCTGCGTTCAAGTCCAGTGAGTTCCGGAGCTTCCTGCAGCAATGGGGAATTGAACATAAGACCGGCATCCCCTATTTCCCAACGGGCCAAGCAGTGGTCGAGAAGACCCACCAGAGTCTCAAAAGAGTCCTCCAACAACAAGAGACGATGAAGGTGTGTTGTGGTGTGAAGCAATATCCTGTTTCACCTATCCCAGTCCCCCAGGTGTGCCAACCTCTCCTTTCCCCTTCCCCTTTCCCCCTTGCTAAGTGCTGTCTGTCAAGCTCAACATTCCAGCAAGGGCGTTGTCTGGTTGGTGAAGTTCAAAAGATGCCCCTCAGCCCTGGGGTCATTGGCCTGTCTAGGTTTTTTGGGAGGTTGTGGTCAAACCAATCAGTGCTCAGATTTGAATATTGGCACCTGGTGTGGCCACTGGAGACATGGATACGCCTCTGAGATCACGGGGGTTTAAAAAGCAGAGAACTCCCAGGGGAACGCTCTCTTTGTTCTGGTAGGTGAAAGAGGTCAGACCTCCCCCTGCCCAGCCACAGGATGGGTGGGGAAGCCATGAGGCCTGGGCTGAGGTAGGCCAGAGCCTTGGACAGAGAAGGGGGGTGAAAGCCCCTGCAGGATGGAAGGGTGGAAGAACACTGAGAGGCATCGGGGAGCCCTGCCCCGGGAAAGGGAGAGAGCCTGTGCCTGTGCTTTTGCCACCTTGAAATTTGATATCTTGTGCTGGCAGCACGGCTGAAGGAGAAGGGGTGGGGGGGGGCTGTGCAGCAAGACTTTTCTGTGACAATGAAAACTTTACGAAATGCTAGTACTCCTAGATTTGAACGAGAAGAGACAGACATGAAATAGAAGGAAATGGGCAAGTGTGGTGGAAGTCAGAGCAAGTGAAGGATGTCAGAAGATGAGGAAGAATCCTAGGTGGGAGGAGATGATGGAGTGGCCTTTGGCTGGACTTTTCTTGCATAGCCATAGACGAAACCAATTTCCTGTAACACAGAGACTGCATTTAGGGGGAGGCAATGGCTTGAGCCAAGAGAGAGTGACCTGCTGCAGTGACACCGAGTGCAGGAGTGAAAAGAACAGAGAAAGATGAGGAGGGTGTGGTAGTGCTCTGTCTTCAGGGAAGAAGAAGATCTCTGTTCTCGAGACCCTCGGCCCCAGGGTGAGTGAAAATGGGGGAGACCTTTGTCTCAAAAGTGAGAAACTGTTGCTTTTTTGGTACTTGGCAAAGCATCCTTAAAAGGGAACCCTGTAAGCAGTTTTGGTCCATGAACAGTGGTGAGAGCACTGTACATGGAAGGAAGGAAGGAAGATGTCACGATGGAAACACAAGAGGTTTCAGCTGTGTTTCCTGGGGAAGCCTATGGTACAAGAGGGACTCCTCTCTCCTTGATGAACTGGGAGTTAATTATCTGAGGGGTGGTAACTGGATTGAGAATCTAAGGTTTTATCTCATGGTGCTGTGGGGGAAATTGGAGGGAGGAGAAGGAATGTTTTGCAAGGTTTTCATTCTGAGTTCTGGGTGTGTTCCTTTTTACATATTGTAAGCTAATTTTTTTTTTCCTTTATTCCTAAGCTGGAGCCTGCTTTGCTCTATTTCTGGTCACATCTCACAGCAGCCACTGGGGAGAATATATTTTCATGGGGGCACTGGCATTGTGCCAGCATCAAACCATGACATATTAACATTACTTTTTTGCCATTTTTCCCTTCTACGTTACCTTGCAGCATGATGCTGCTTTGGACAATGCCGGTTAGTATCTGGACTAGACTCTGGAATTTTTCCAGAGTAGAAATCCATTTTGGTTTAGGTGAAATGTACATCTTTGAATTAAGTCTGTAGCTTGCAAACATAGCTGTTTGGTCTGACTGCCGGTTCTCGCAAAAAACCTATGCTTGAAGAAACTGCTTCAGCCAGAGGACAGAGATAAGGAAGGGCCCCTTGAACTCTGAAACAGATGGAGAGACTGTGGGAGACAGGGCAGGGTGACCCAGGAGTTCTTTCTGTACTTGGTGATAAAAAAACTAGCTGCAAGTGTAACTAGCTGCAAGTGTAACGGGAAATCAGTAAAAGGAATATGTATGACCCTATTGTGAAATTCTATGGATATGGATTAGTAAGGGAGATAAAAAAAGGATCTGAAGTTCCCAGAGGTACGCATGTCTTTTTAAGGGGAGCGATCCCCACATGCGTCCAGCGCCGTAATAAACATACCGGCCTTACAGCTTCTACAAAAGTTGTGGAGTTTTCATTTTTTCTGCAAATCAAACTCATGTCCCAAATGCTGACTCTGAAGCTGTCTATACTAGAGACTTTTGGGACTCTGTGGAGGTCACATTATACTATGCTATTTCTCGCCGCGACAAATCAGCAGCAGATTTACTTTCCACTCGCGGCGTGCTTGTAGAAGTCTTTGTGGCAAAACCTCCGCTGCCGCACCCTTCCCTCTCCCACCCCTCCATTCCGCCTGAACCCTCCCCATCGTTTTTAACCGCGCTGCCTCGGCCAACCTCTCCAGCCACGAGAGGAGGGCGGAGGGGGGAGGGGGAAGAGAACAGAAACTGCTGCTGCTCCGGCCCACAGTCGGATCCCGAATCCTGCATCCCGCCGCCCTTCCGCTGGCGCCGGGGAAAGGCACTGTCGTCCCAGCCTGCCCCGCGTCCGGCCTGCTTGCACCACTGGCTCCCGCCTCCTCGTCCCCGGGGCTGGCCCTGCTCCGCGCTGCGGAGAGGGCAGAGCGCGGCAGCCACCCTTCCCCGGTGCCTCCCCTGCCCTTCTGCCACAGCCCGGCCTCGGCTCTGGACCCGCGGGGCTCCAACCTGTGTGGCGGAGCCGGCGTGGGCTCCCTGGCCAAGGTGCACAGAAGTCGGAAGTTGACTCCGTCAGGGCAGCGGGACCTGCATCTCATCGCCAGGCACATTGCCACCGGCAGCAAGAAGCACTGAGGCAACCAAAAAATCATCCCCCAGATCTCTTACTCCTGAAGCTAGCAAGGCTTTACAGAAAATTGCCGATGGTCTAAAAAATAGAAAAGCACATCGCAATTGTTAAAAAACAGGATGACACTCCCAGTACTGAGTGATTTCAGCATTTATTATAACAAAAAGGTCTAAAGCAAGGGGGCCCGCTGGCCGAGCAGGAGTGTTCCCGTCGAGGATTCTGCAGCCCCGGCGCTGGGTCGTTCGGAGCAGCGATGTCCCCAATGTTGCAGGTGGAGCAGCATGGATTCACTGCGTCAGGGGCCACTTTTTATCCTGTTTTTTGTACCTTTGGATTGGTTTATTTTTGGATCCTTCATTTGCATGAAGGTTTAATATTGGAATAAGATCCCAATATTAGCGGATGGAACGTGCCTGGGCTCGTCTGGCCCTTGCTGCTTGACCAGAGGCGGCAGCTGTGGTATTTCACCACAGAGATACCTCTGGCTGGCTGGATGTTGCAGCTAGGCACTTGGAACAAGTCCAGGCTAGTAGGAACTCAGTTTTACCTCTGGTGAAAGTCCTTAGGCTAGGTGAAGAGGAAAAGGAGACGGATTCTGCCATAGGGTTTTATTCCAGAGCTTTATTCCAGGGTCACAGATCTCTGAATCTTGGTAACAGCTACAGCAGAATAGCAACCGCATGGTCTCTGTGTCTTTTAAGGCCGGGGGCAGGGGGAGGGAAGGGATAGGTGAGCCACCAACCAGGTGGGACGGGGGGGGGGGGCTCAGGGGACAAGGACACCTAGACAGGCCAATGACCCCAAGGCTGAGGGGCATCTTTTGAACTTCACCAACCAGACAACGCCCTTGCTGGAATGTTGAGCTTGACAGACAGCACTTAGCAAGGGGGAAAGGGGGAGGGGAAAGGAGAGGTTGGCACACCTGGGGGACTGGGATAGGTGAAACAGGATATTGCTTCACACCACAACACACCTTCATCGTCTCTTGTTGTTGGAGGACTCTTTTGAGACTCTGGTGGGTCTTCTCGACCACTGCTTGGCCCGTTGGGAAATAGGGGATGCCGGTCTTATGTTCAATTCCCCATTGCTGCAGGAAGCTCCGGAACTCACTGGACTTGAACGCAGGCCCATTATCAGTTTTAATTACCTTGGGGACACCCAACACGGAGAAAGCTTGCACGAGATGTCTTTTTGTGTCAGCAGCTTTCTCCCCTGCATGGGTTGAGGCATAAATAGCACCAGAGAATGTGTCCACCGAGACGTGGACATACTTGACCTTGCTGAAAGAGGGAATGTGGGTGACATCTGTCTGCCACACCTCACAGCTCTGCAGCCCACAGGGGTTTGTGCCTGAGTTTAGAGATGGTAGCTAGTGGGACTGGCACGAGGGGCATGTGGCCACAATCGCTGTGGCCTGTTCATGAGTTAGATGGAATTGCCGAACTAGGCCAGGTGCATTTTGATGGAGAAGCTGATGGCTTATCTTGGCCTGCTGGAACACATCGGGAAGCGGGGCCATCTCAACAGGGGCGGCAAGGGCATCAGCCCTGCAATTGCCCTTGGCGATGGAACCCCGGCAGGTCTGTGTGTGACCTGACATGCATCACATAGAATGGTTGCTCTCGGTGGGAGACTACTGTTACTAATTTTGAGAGCAACTCAAAGAGAGACATGTTGGAAACCTCCTGCAGTACTGCATTTTCAGCCCTGGATACTACACCGGTGACATATGCCGAATCAGTGACCAAATTAAATGGTTCAGAGAACCTCTCAAAGGCCCTGACGACAGCAGCCAACTCAGCTACTCGAGGTGATCCTTCCACCTCGACAACATCTGCCTCCCACTGCTGAGTTTGAGTGTCTTTCCAAGTTATCGCTGACTTGTGGGACGCTCCGGATGCGTCTGTAAAAACTGCCAAAGCCTTTAGAGGTGTCCTACTTTGGATGCTTTTCAATGATAGAGAAAATTGCACATCTGAATTTAAAAATTGGTGGGCCGGCCGATGAAATGAAATTTGACCAGTGTAGCTATCCAGTGCAAACTGTAGGTCTTCGTTCTCCTGAAGCAACTGCTCCAACATGGACTTTTGTAGTTGGCCCGAGCTTAATTGGCGATGCAAATGGGTGCAGTCAAGGTCACAACCTGCTAATTCCCTGATCCGTGATCTTGCTTTGCGGATCAGTTCTGCCACCAGCTCTTGTGGCCATGTCATTCTCTTGGACCTGTGATGGCTGAGGAAGACCCACTCTATAATTAAGAGAGGGTCCCTCTGGCCCTGGTCCTTCTGTTTGGATGTTGCGTCCCATTGAAAAATCACCCCATGGAGGTGTGGCAGTTTCCCTAGTACAATGAATTTAAAGGGCAGGCCCGGCTGATACCAATGGGCCTGACTGGCAGAGATGGTCTCCTGGATTTTCTCCAGTGCGGTCCTCGCCTCCTGGGTAAGTGTCCTGGGAAAACTGAGCTCCTCTCCCCCTTTCAATAAATTAAAAAGGGGGGCTAGGTCATCGGTGGGAATACCCAGCCAAGGTCTTACCCAGTTCAAAGACCCACACAGCTGGTGGACGTCTGCCAGGGTCTTGATGTTATTTTTGATGGCAAATTTTTGAGGAACAATGGTCCGCTTTCTGATTTCAAGACCTAGGTACTTCCAGGGTGGCATCCATTGAAGTTTTTCCTCCTGGAGCTCGAACCCTGCAACAACCAATGCATTGATTGTGAGGTCAAGCACATGGGTAAGTAGGTTGTCATTCGGAGCATACACCAAGATGTCATCCATATAATGTAAGATAATTGCATCGCTTGCAGCTGCACGGATGGGAGACAGCAAGGAGGAGACGTACCACTGGCACTGGAAGATCACTGGACTATTTTTCATCTCTTTGCGGAAGAACTTTCCAGGGGTACCTCTTCTTTGGGGCTTCTCAGCTGATGGTAGGAACTGAGAAGGCAAACCGCAGAGCATCGTCAGGGTGTAGGGAAATTTGGAAGAAACAATATCTGATGTCAAGAACAGCCAAATTCCAATTTTGGGGGAGCATCGTGGGGGATGGCATCCCAGGTTGGAAAGAGATGACTGTAAAGGCTGCTTCAATTTTGCTAGGCAACCTGCTGCAGTGGCCAGCTTATTCATCAGTATTTCTGAATAAATTCAATTTAAAACTCCCAATCCTGTCCCTAATATCCCAGTTAGATCCTTTCTTATTCTGCTCCTGAGGTATACTTGTCTTTGTAACCACGTTGTCCAGCCCTCAAAGGATGTTCTTAGGAAGGGGGAGCAGGCTGGTTGGATTTTTGAGATGTTAAGTTGCATTAGCAACTCAACACGTTTGAGAGACCATTCTGGATTGAACAATAGTTGTTGTTCACCCACATTCCTCACTATGTAGGGGCCTATTTCATACACTTCAGGTTCAAGTTTGGGTTGAGTCTGAAGTATTTGAGTACTAGTGTGAGTTGTATAAGGTCCTGCTGTGCTAAAAAATGTAGTACCTATTTTAAATTTAAATGAGAGCCCTATAGCATCACGAGCCCAAAGGCAAGTCACTTCTACAGGCTGTATTAAGGCGAAATTACACCAACAGTCTGATTCACTTGGGCTATCACAAACTTCCTGGTGTTTGTATACAGGAGAGGTTGAGACACTAATCGCATCTGGTCTCTCATGAGCAGTCCCATTGACCACCTGGCACCTTACCTTGATTTCTTCTCATCTGATCCCTTGAAGTGTTCACAGTTCCCATTCCTGCCACTCCTGCTCCTCATATACCTGATCCCCGTGAATTACTACAGTGGATAGGTTTAAATCTTTTATCTCAGAAGGTTCTCCCATGGATCCAGTATACTGATTAAAAGCCTGGGACCAAGCCAATTCAGCATCGCTTTGAATAGAGGTACTCTCTAATTCTAAGACTCCAATTATAATTGTATACAAAGCAATTCTGTAAATGAAAGTGTGAACTACCCCCGGCCGCAATATACTCATTTTGCCCAAGTAAGTTTTAGTTCATTGTCTCCTGGTGTCACTCTCCAAGGGGTTTCTGGGGCCTTCTTCACTCGAGAGTGATGGATCCAGGCATTCTGCTCCTTGATCTTGATTGCGGTGAAGGTGGTGAGAAGTACCTGGAACGGTCCCTCCCACTGTGGTTCCAGAGTCTTTTCTGTAAGAGACTTAACATGTACATAATCCCCAGGCTGTATGTTATGTACTGGCCCATCTAGCTCCCTGCTCAGAGTTCCAGCCACGTGTTTCTCAATTTCTCTGAGCTGTTTGCTTAAAGCCACCATGTAGGTGGCCAATATTACCTCCCCAATGTGGGTGGCCATTCCCTTTTGTATTCCATATGGTCTTCCATAAAGCATTTCAAAGGGACGCAGCTTTTCTTTAGCCCGAGGTTTCGTTCAAATTCGCAGTAGTGCCAGTGGAAGAGCTTGGGGCCAGGGTAGATTAACTTCCTGCCCCAGTCTTACAATCTGATGCTTAATCAAATGATTCATTTTCTCCACCTGGCTGCTTGATTGCAGGAGGTATGGAGTGGGAAGTTCCCAATCTATGCCCAGGTGGCTACTAATATGTTGCACTATTTTGGAAATGAAATGTGATCCTCTATCTGAGGACATTGTGGCTGGAACTCCAAAGCGTGGTATTATTTCTTGTAATAATACCCTGGTCACCTCTCATGCCTTGACAGTTCTGGTGGGGAATGCTTCTGGCCACCCTGAAAACATATCTGTCAATACTAATAAATACCGATACCCTCCTTTCCTTGGGCGTTCTGAAAGGTCAATTCGCCAATGCTGACCAGGCCCATGGCCTCTCCCAATCTTCTGACCGAGTTTCAACCTGGGTGTATTTTTGGGGTTAGTCTGGAGGCAAACAAAGATCACACTGTCGGGTCACTTGAGTAATAGTGGCCTATAAATTCCTAGCAACGTTTCTCTCAATCAAGTAGGTGTATAGGGCATCTATTCCCCAGTGTGCTTTCTGGTGTTCTTCCCTTACTAGTAACCACAATAAATGGGAAGGAATTACCAGCTTCTCTTCAATGGTAGCCCACCCTTCTTGATCTTCAATTAGTTTTCTATCTTTCTTATTATATGTCACAGACATCTTTTCATTAAAAATCCTTCCTTAGGATTTTTCCTTCTGAGAAGCTGAGAAGTGATGAAGTGAAGGGAGACCACCATCTGATTGATGAGCATCGAACTCCGATTTATTGATCCACCATGCACATTTTATAACAGTGTTAATTAAGTTCATACATATTGCAAAACCCGAGCTCATCATTGGTTACAGATTACACATCAACCCCTCCTTTTCTTTTCAATACCTGTGGTTTGTTATTGAGACCAAGACTTGTTTTCTCCTCCTGTTATGAATGGTTCTCAAGGCCTCCATGTTTGTCACTTTTGCTTTCCCATACCACCCAAGGACAAAATATTTACCTGTTATTAAAAAACAGCCTGAGAACTCTGGTGTTTACAGAAATGTGCCTGAGAACTTTGTTGTTTACAGAAACAGGCTTGAGAATTGCTGCTTACAGCTGCCTTTTACTTTTCCATCAGCTGTATATTTTCATGGCCTCTTTCTATGAGCCATGTTTGAACAAAGCTCTCCACACTTCCCCCATTTCTTTCTTTTTGCACAAGGAGGTTAGTTTGCCAAGTTTTCTCTATCATCCTACCAACCATTTTTTGAATACAATTACAAAGACAAGGTAAAATAAGTAAAAGCATTAAAAGCACACCTAATATCCCTATAGCATACATCAAAAGGTTCCTCAACCATGGTCCCAATCCTAAACTTTTAAGCTATTTCAGCGACCTGAGGTGGTCGCTGGGGTGAGAGAGAAGGACGAGGATCTTGTTTCTTGATCAGAAGGCTGAATTTATTGATATATGCTATATAATACATTATTACTATACTAATAGGAATAAAGATAGAAGCTGCGGAGCTGCTAAGCTAAGCTAAGAATAGAAAGAATCTAAAAACAAGAGAATTCTCTGTCCTTGTGTTCCAGAGAGCTTGCCCTGTGACTGGCTCTTAACGGTACACATGGAACATGAACCAATCACAGGTGCATCCTATTGCATTCCACAGCAGCTGATAATCATTGTTTACATTCTCTTCTGGGGCCCTCAGCTTCCCAGAAGATGGACAATCCCAAAGAAAGGATTTCTGTGAAAAAATGTCTGCGACATTAAGCCATTCATCAATTCCCAATCCTTCTTCTTCCTTGAGATTGTGAAGTCCTTGCTGCAGCTCTTTTATCTTAGCATGAATAGATACAGAGTGATAAGATAAATTCATGCAGCACATCCCTTCAAACTCTTCACACCCATGGCCTTGTGCTAAAAGCAGAAAATCTATAGCGGCTCTATTTTGTAAAACAGCATGATTAACACTTTGTACATCTGCAGTTAGCATATCTAATATCTGTGACGTCTTATTTAATTCACCCTTAGCCCAGCACCCCAGTTGTTTTGCTAAGTTCAGAGCTTTGTTTGCAGCACCTCCTGGCAGGATAGTTGAAACCACCACTTGTTTCAGTTCACTCCAGAACCATGGATCTCCTATTTGACTACAGTCTAAGTCATGTAAGCTACGCCTCTGTCTGCTTGTATTCTGGCTTAGTTGCATTAGTATAGATATATTGGGGTGAAATAATGATAATTTGCCCGAGTAACAAGGTCCACCCTGTGGCTGGGCTGGTATACCATTCCAGGCTCTATCTCCGCAAATTAAAAATATCCCTGTGCGTAATTTCTTAGGTGTCATGATACTAGAGCCTTTACATTGGTTGTAAAGTTGCTTGGACACCGTGCCCAGACTTAGGGATGAATCTAGAGTAGCCCATGTCCCTCTATGCTGATTCACTTTTTGAAGATTTAAGGAATCAAAGCTGAACCATCCACCGTTTGAAGTGCTGGTCATACTGGCGTTTGCACTTCCAAAAAGATCCAACTCCTCAGGAGGGGAGTGCAAAGGAGTATTAAGTGATTGGATTAGTAAACATTGGCGGTAGCCATCACTCTGACTTGCAGTATACCCTTTTTGTGCGGGCAATTTAATGTTCGTCATATTGCGCATGCATAGAGTTCGGTTATTAATAAGACTGCAAAATTCTCGAGGAGACCATACTGGAAGTCCTACCAAGCACGTTCGAAATGGGTTAGTAACCCCTCCAAGGCTGAGACAAAGCGATGACTGGTTAATTTGTTTAGCAAGTGTTATCCATATATTATCTCTAGGTTGATTAAAGTGTGTTACCCTTACTTCTCCAGCAACCACTGCACTAAGCAGTATAACAAAAACGAACCTCATTTTTCTGTTCTTTCTTTTGCCTTCTTTTTCTTATCAGTCTTTAACCTTACTGTTCCCGTCACTTGTAGCCTACACCCCTGTAATCTCCTAATGCAGTGATCTAATGCCTTATTGGGATCTCCACTTATGGGTCCTACAACAGAATGCTGTGTTAAGGGCACCAGTTTTCTACACCTTGCAGAGGCTATGTATGACTTACTTTGAGCCTTAACTTTCTTCAAAATACACTGTACCTCCCACCGATAGTAGGCCAAGATTTTCTGCTCGTGAGATTCATAAAGATCTAAAGCTGAGGCGGTATTTAGCCCTGTCTGACTCCGTAGTGCCCATTCCCAATCATGGTCCCATGTATGTTTATAGTTACAGGGGCTACACCACAAAAGCAAAAGTGATGACTGTTCCACCCAAAAGGTCCTATCACAACCCCCACAATACAGTGCAACCCAAGCGGCACAATCCGGGCTGTGGCATTCAAGGCAGTTCTCTTTTGCCGGTCCTCTTATGTGGAAAGATGATAATGATTCGACAATGTCAATCAGTTCCCTGGCCGTCCGGCAATGGTGTGTTATTGTCCTGTCGATCGCTTTCGAGTGTCCCTTCAGTTGTAGCAGTAGTGGTCGCAGGATCAGGGGCAGCTTCTTCTCTAGACATTCCTTGTCCCCTTCCGTGAGGTGGTCCACCAATCGCTGCATCAAAAACAGGTTTAGTCCACTTGGCAGGTACCCACAGTGCTCCTGCAGGGGTGGAAATACAGAGATATCCCCTTCCCCAGAACAGGACCTTAGCAGGATCCTTCCATAACCCTGTCTTGGGATCTCACTATCTTACCCATATTTCTTATTTCTGCTCAACAGTCTCTTGTGGCTTATAGTGCAGTTCTGCCGGGGGTTGCCCTACATCTCCGAATACACATAAGTGATTAATCACAAATAGACTTTTTAACAATCTCGCCTGGGGGTTAGTCACTCCCTCATGCTTGGCTAAGTACTTTTTTAAGGTACCATTTGCCCTTTCGATGATGGCTTGCCCTGTTGGGGAATTTGGGATAGCTGTAACATGTTTAATTCCCCAACTTCTTAAGAATCTCCCTATCCTCTGACTGATATAGGCAGAACCATTATCCATTTTAATTCTTTTTGGTGTACCCATCACTGCAAAGCAACTGTACAGATGCCTTTCCACGTGTATAGCTCTTTCTCCTGTCTGAGCCGTTGCCCATATATATTTGCTATAAGTATCAATAGACACATGTACGTATTTTAGCCTGCCAAAACTAGGGACGTGTGTAACATCCATTTGCCATAATTCGTTTTTTTGCAGGCCTCGTGGATTTACTCCTAGGCCTAAACCACTTCCCCCATTATGGTGACTACAAGTCGGGCAGGCCCTCACAATGGCTTTTGCTTCCCTAAGTGTTATCTTAAATTCTCTACTTAAGCCTTTTGCATTTTGGTGAAACATTGAGTGAGCTTCTCGTGCCAATTGGTGACTTGACAGAGGTGTGCTTTGGGTGATGGTAACCAATCTATCTGCCCTATCATTCCCTTCTCCTAAACCAACATTCCATTTGTGACTTCTAATATGAATTACGGCATGAGCATGCTCCCTTGATCTTGTAGCCCTCTTCAACTGCATTAATAGTTCATACAGTCTTTGATTTTGCACCTCTTTTATGGAGGCATCTTCAATTCTTGCTACAACTCCTGCAACATACAAAGAGTCTGTAACAACATTCAAAGGTTCCTTAAGCTGTGCCATTGCCCATACCACTGCTAACAGTTCCATGGTTTGTTAACTGTCCACTGCTTCCGCTTGCAGAATGTGATGTTTCCATATTCCCTTTTCCTGCCAAGTTATTGCAGCAGTTCTCGACTTCCTGCCAGCATCTGTAAATGCAGTAATGGCACCTGATACAGCGGAAATTTTCTCGCTTTGGGCGAGTTATCCAGTCCCGGTCCCCTATCCACTGAATCAGAGCTGGTCGAAGCTTATCTGTTTCAATGGGGCAACATGCACCTAAGAGAGCTTCCTGCAGTTCTTCTGAATTAGTCAAATACCAGTCCAAAGTATCCTTTTTCATTGGCATCCTGATGGTAGCTGGTTCCACCCCAGCCACCTGCAACATCCTTTCTCTGCCTTTCTTTATTAGATCCGCTAACATTTCAATTTTTTGAAAAAGAGTCTGAGTTTGCTGTAGCGGAGGGGAGAGTCATTCTAATATCCGTGTCTCCCCCGTTTTTTCTTTACATTGGGTAAGTGCTCCCAAAAGATATTGTGGGTCATTCCAAATGGTCAAGTCTATGGGTAAGTCTGGATGCCTTCGATAAACATGCCCATATGTAACACAGTCCATAATTTGCTGAATGACCCGCTGTTGTTTGTCAGCGATATGCACCAGATAAGTTGGGTCAGTTCCTTTTAGTAGCGGGCGCAACTCATTTAGTAGTTCATTGGGTATTCCCACTATTGGTTTTAACCACTGCAAATCACCCAAAAGTTTTTGAGCATCATTTAAAGTGGTCATCTTTGTTTTTAATTGTAATTTCTGAGGTTTTACGGTTTGTTCTGTCATGGACCATCCCAGATATTTCCAGGGGGCTGTTGTTTGGATTTTCTCAGGAGCTATTACTAGAGAATATTGTGCCAGTGTGGTCCTTATTCTCTGGATTTGTTGTTGTGTAAAAGGCATAGGCTGAGCAAATAATACATCATCCATGTAATGATATATCACTGTATTAGGCCATTGTTTCCTAAGTGGCTGCAATGCTGCATTAACATAAAGCTGACACAAGGTGGGGCTGTTGCGCATTCCTTGCGGAAGTACGGTCCACTCGAACCTTTGATCAGGCCCTTCCCTGTTAATCGCAGGCAATGTAAAAGCAAACCGTCGCATATCCTGTGGATGAAGGGCAATAGTGAAAAAGCAATCTTTTAGGTCAATAATTAGCAGAGGCCAATCCATTGGAATCATGGCCGGGTTAGGTAATCCAGGTTGCAATGAGCCCATAGGTTCCATCTGATCATTAAGCGCACGCAAATCGTGGAGCAACCTGTATTTTCCAGACTTCTTCTTTATTACAAAAATTGGAGTATTCCAGGGGCTGGTAGATAACTGCAAGTGTCCCTGTTGAAATTGTTCTGAGACGAGCTGATGTGCGTGTTGAAGACTTTCCCCTTTCAAGGGCCATTGCTTAACCCATACCAGGGTGTCAACAATCCAGGTAATGGGAATTGGGAAAGTCCAAGCAATGGCTTTTACTCCAAAGGGTGTTCATTAGTCAAAACCACCCCTAGCTGGGCCATAATGTCCCGCCCTATAAGGCATTGCACGGTAGGTGGTAACTGGACCACTGAAAAAATAGCTGTGAGCTGTTTTCCATCTACGCGAACTCGGAGAGGAGGCGAACGGCTAGCCAGGGTAAATCCTCCGACCCCGGTCACTGTAGTGGCTGCTGGCTGCAAAGGCCAGTGTTCAGGCCAACAGCTAGGGCTAATGATGCTGGAATCTGCTCCAGTATCCAGTAGGCCTGAGAATGACCTTTTTTGTCCTTTGAACTCTACTTCTACCCTTTTCTTGGGTCTTTCAGAAAGGTTTAAAGTCAACGAGGTAAGACCTCCCATAGAGCCAAAACCACTTTGCCCCCTCTCTTGACCTTTTATGGGTTGCATTCCCTTAGTCATTTGCTCAAGTGGTACCAACTGAGCAATCCTTTGTCCCTTATTAATTTGAAGTGGGGGGAAAAGGGGTATATGCCATCACCATAATCTCTCCCGTGTAGTCCGCAACAATAACGCCAGGAAAAACAAATAATCCCAACATAGATGCAGATGATCTTCTGAAGAGCAAAGCACCCACCGCTTTATCCTGTATGATAACAGGTCCTTGGATCCCTGTCGGGATTTTCTGCGGGCGCGGAGTCATCGACGTAACATCTACTTCTGCTGCCAAGTCCATGCCGAGGCTCCCTGCTGTGGCAGGTTGGAGGCAGGAGGGGGTGCTGTTGCTGCTGCAGCGGCGACTTGTGTCTGGGCGCGGCCGCTGTGATGCACGCTCCTGGGGAAGTTTCCCGATTTCCGTCTGCAAGCGCCCCTATTATGAGTGTCCGAACGGCATCTCTGGCACCAGAGTCCTGCAGCCTGGCATTCCCGGCGCATGTGGCCCATGCCTCCGCATGGGTAGCATTTCATGCGGCCTCCTCTATTTGCTGGTGCCAATGCAGCTGACGCTTGGAGCGGTGCAAGAGCAGCTAACACCTGACTCTGAGAGGACTTTGCCTGTTCTTGTAAACCTATTCCTAACTGTTTGATCGCATCTACCACAAAAGCCTGCTGTCCGGTTGGTATTAAGGCCATCCTCTCTAATGCCTCTTCTATAGTCCAATTGGCACCTAGGGTATTAAGCACGCTCCTAGTAGCAGAATTACAGTTTTGAAGGGCGCACTGTTTGAGTAATGCCCCCCTCATATATTCTGGTACCCCAGCTCTTTCAATTGCAGCAGCAGCTTTATCAATAAATGAGCCAAACGATTCTTCTCTGCCTTGTTTGATTCCCATATACACAGGTACCCGTCCTGGTTCTTTTACCCTTTTATTGCGAGTCTAACTAACCTCATAGCCTCCCGGCACTTCTCCTGGCCCAATAGAGCTTGTGCCTCGGTACGAAGAAAAGGTCCCAGGCCCATAAGCTCATTAACAGTGATGCCATGGAGAGGGTCACCCGGCTGCCTCTGAACCGCCACACACTCGTTAACAAGCCCTTGCCAATGAGCATTAAATAACAATTGCTGATGTTGGGTAAAAATCAATTTAGCTAATCCAGGACAATCATTAACGAGAAGGAGGCTAGTATCAAAAATATAATCTAGCATTTGTTTGGCTGGCTCACTTTTAACTCCAAACTGACTAACAGTAGATCGTAGTTGAGTCAACAATTTCCATTCAATAGCGGTAATAGTCGCCTGCATGCCCCCCCCCTCCTGAGGACTGAAGATAACCGGGCAAGCCAGTTCAGTAGCAACGCTTACAATCTCCTGATCTCCCTTTTCCATTGCATCTCTTGCCAAGGCAGCCCAAGCCTCCCGTCGCTCCCTCGCAATAGCCCCCACTAGGTCGTTTTCCGCCCCAGGGATCGGCTGATTGATTTTCGGGAGCTGATCGGGCAGTCTGGGCCATGGCTGCTGTTGTTCAGAGGGTGCGGGAGCCTCAGAAGCGCTCTGTGTAGCCTGGCTTGCCGAAGAGGGCGGCGAAGCAGGTAATAAAACCGTCCTCATTGCGGGGGCCAATGGGATTCCCCTCTCCTGATCGTATTCCCTATCTTGATCGTAATCTTTATTACGGTCATGAGCGGCAGTAGCCTGCTGAGCAGCCTTTTTTTCAGCCTGAAACTGCAGCAATTCATTGTGAACGACCCGCCATAATTTACCCAACTTTTTGGCAGTTTTATCGTCCTCTAAAGTAGCCTGCCATAATATATCACCAAATTTACGCCACTCCGTTAACTCATGAACCGTATGGGGGTTAAGGAAAACCCATCTATCATAACCATAAGATAAAAGTCCCAGCAAATCCTTCTGCAAATCTATCCCCTTAACCTGCCTTTTCTGCAAAAAAGCAATAAATAAGTCATATGCTGCTTGCCTCTCCATACGTAAATCATAAGCGCTTTTGCAGCTCCTCGAGGTGGCGGCAGCACATCTCAACTGGGCTCGCCTTTACGATCACCCAGAGCATGGCGCGTCTCGGCTTCTTTTTTTCCGCTTTTTTTTCCTTTGCACTTTCTGCTGTCCCGGCTGCTACGGAACCCGACCCGTTTCTTCACTCCTCCGTGGTGCGTCGCAGTATCACGTCGGGGTCACCATTTGATGAAGTGAAGGGAGATGACCATCCGATTGATGAGCATTGAACTCCGATTTATTGATCCACCATGCACATTTTATAACAGTGTTAATTAAGTTCATACATATTGCAAAACCCGAGCTCATCATTGGCTACAGATTACACATCAAACCCTCCTTTTCTTTTCAATACCTGTGGTTTGTTATTGAGACCAAGACTTGTTTTCTCATCCTGTTATGAACGGTTCTCAAGGCCTCCATGTTTGTCACTTTTGCTTTCCCATACCACCCAAGGACAAAATATTTACCTGTTATTAAAAAACAGCCTGAGAACTCTGGTGTTTACAGAAATGTGCCTGAGAACTTTGTTGTTTACAGAAACAGGCTTGAGAATTGCTGCTTACAGCTGCCTTTTACTTTTCCATCAGCTGTATATTTTCATGGCCTCTTTCTATGAGCCATGTTTGAACAAAGCTCTCCACAGAGAAGCCTCAGAGATGAGATGTAAACAATGATTATCTGCTGCTGTGGAATGCAACAGGTGGATCCGTGATTGGTCTCGTGTGGATGTTTGGAATTAATGGCCAATCATGGCAGAGCTGGCTCTCTCTCTGTCTGAGCCATAGACCTTTTGTTATTCATTCTTTTCTATTCTTAGCCTAGCCTTCTGATGAGAACTTTTTCTTCTATTCTTTTAGTGTAGTTTTAATGTAATATATATCATAAAATAATAAATCAAGCCTTCTGAAATATGGAGTCAACATTCTCATCCCTTCCCTCATCTGAAAACCCCTGTCAACAGCGTCACAATTATATTCTGGCTTACCATCAAGGAAAATTTGCCCAACTGGAATTAGGGCTCCTTCAATAGTTACCTCACCTTTCGCTGCTTCCTTTGCCTCTCTATCTGCCAGCTCATTTCCTTCTTCCAATTCTGAGCTCAATCTTTGGTGTGCCTTAATATGCATACTTGCTACCTTTTCAGGCATCTCAACTGCTTCCAGCAGCCAGATTATCTCTTGTGCATGTTTGATGTTCTTTCCCTGTGAGGTCAGCAGTCCCCTCTCTTTTCAGATGGCTCTATGTGCATGTATTACTCCGAATGCAGACCTCAAGTCTGTATAGATGTTTATTCTCTTTCCTTTTGCCATTTCCAAGGCACGGGTTAGGGCAATTATCTCGGCCTTCTGCGCAGAGGTGCCTGTTGGTAAGGGTCTGGATTCTATTACCTCTCTGCAGGTGGTCACTGCGTATCCAGCATGTCGCTTTCCACTGGAAACGTAGGTACTCCCGTCAGTGAACCAGGTCTCTGCATCGTCTAAAGGAGTGTCCTTTAGGTCTGGACGGCTGGAGTAGGTAGCTTCAATGGTCTCCAGGCAACAGTGGTGTACTGCTTCTCCTTGATTTCCACTGAGAAAAGAAGCTGGATTGACAATATTAGTCACTACCATCTCTACATCATCTTACTCTACCATGATGGCCTGGTATTTCAGGAACCTCTGTGGTGAAAGCCAGTGGCCACCCTTTACTTCCAGTACTGCGGACACTGTGTGGGACACTAGCACAGTCATTTTTTGTCCCAGGGTAAACTTGCGTGCCTCTTGAATATTCAGCACGATTGCTGTTACAGCTCTGAGGCAACCTGGCCATCCTTTGGCTGTTGCATCTAGTTGCTTGGAGAAGTAAGCAACTGCCCTCTTGTATGGACCCAAGTCCTGAGCCAATATTCCCAGGGCAATTCCCTGTCTTTCATGGGAAAATAAGAAAGAGTGATTTACTTATATCTGGAAGTCCCAAAGCTGGAGCTGACATGAGTGCACTCTTTCGCTGGTGAAAGGCCCGTGTGGCTTCCTTTGTCCTCTGGAGATCTCTGTTTCCATTGGCAGTAAGAGCATAGAGGGGTCTGACGAGCAGTCCATAATTATAAACCCACAGCCGGCACCACCCTGCCATGCCTGAGAAGGTTTGGAATTACTTTATTGTCTGGGCTTTTGGGGTTTGGCATATGGCTTCCCTGCGAGCCTGCCCTAAAGTCTGCTGCCCAGCACTCACCTCGTACCCCCAGTAGATTACTTTCTGTTTCACTACCTGTGCCTTTTTCTTTGATACTCTGTATCCTTGGAGTCCTAGGAAATTCAAAAGGCTTACCGTCCAGCCCAAACATGCTTCCCTCGTCCGAGTGGCTACTAGAAAATCATCCGTGTACTGCAACAGCCTTCCTTCTTCCTGTGGAGCTTCCCAGGACTCCAGATCTTTTGCAAGTTGTTCCCCAAACAAAGTGGGGGAATTTTTGATGCCTTGAGGAAGCACAGACCATGTGAGCTGAGTTTCGCGCCCACTTTTAGGGCTTTCCCATTCGAATGCAAAAATTTTCTGGCTGGCTTCGTGGATAGGGAGGCAAAAGAAGGCATCTTTTAGGTCTGAAACGGTAAACCAGGTTAGCTCAGGGGTTAGACAAGTTAATAAAGTATATGGATTGGCTACCACAGGATACAAATCTTCTGTTACTTTATTGACAGCCCTCAAATCCTGTACTATCCAGTATGACCCATCAGATTTCTGAACGGGTAAAATGGGAGTATTGAAATCAGATTGGCATTCTTTCAGTAATCCTAACCGCAGAAAATTTTCAATTATTGGGCTGATTCCTTCCCTGTCTTCTTTCTTTAGGGGGTACTGCTTAATTCTCACTGGTTGTGTCCCTTCCTTAAGCTTGATTACTATGGCAGAGGCATGTTTCACCCTCCCTGGTACATCAGAGGCCCATACCCTGGGAAATACTTGACTTAGTATCTCTTCATTAATTTCCTCCTCAATTTCAATAGCTGTTAAGATTAAACTTAATACCTCTATGTACTTTTGATCATTCACCTCCAGAGTAACCTCTCCATTTTTGAATGTAATGGTTGCTTGTAACTGCTCCAATAAATCTCTGCCTAAAAGTGCCTTTGGCAAATTGGGCTTATACAAAAACTTATGAATATCCCATTGTTTTCCCAATTTATACCTCACAGGTTTGCAAAAATATGCCCTTTCAGACTGGCCATTTGCCCCCTGCACTACAATATAATAATTTTCCACAGGTACTAAAGCTCTATTTAAAACTGAATATGTGGCCCCTGTATCAACCAAAGATTCCACCCTTTTCCCTTCTTCCCCCAGTCTCGTTGTTATAACCAGTGGATCTGCTGGGGTAGAATCCCCGGGTCCTCCTCAGTTGTTTTGTACATGTGCAGCCACTTGTTGGTCACCTCGTCTCCGTTCTGGGCATTGATCTTTCCAGTGACCAGTTCTTTTGCAGATTGCACACTGGTTCCTGCTCCGCCCGAGGTGGTCCTTTTCTGGATGGTCCCCGATTGCGTTTTCTTTGCCTTTCCTCCTGTACCACTGCCACCAACTTTTTCATTCCCTGTTTATATCCTTCTTCCCGGTTATTAAATACCCTCCAGGCCTCATCTAGCAAGACTTTGAGATTTCTCCCTTCCAGCTCCCGAATTTTCTGAAGTTTACGTCTAATATCTCCAGCAGACTGCCCCAAAAATGAATCAACTAACTGATTCATCTCTATCTCAGACCCTGGATCAAATAATGTGTGACGATGCATAGCATCCTTTAAATGCTCTAGAAACTCGGACGAAGTCTCGGAAGGCCCCTGCTTAAGGGAATATAAAGCAGACCAATTTATGGGTTTTTGAATAGCTCTTTCCACCCCTGTTGCTATCCACTCTTGATAATCTGCTAATTTCTTTACTTCTGCTAACTGCTTGCTCTTGCAGTAATCCTCTTCCAAAGTCCCTGCTTACTTTAAGATCAGCTGTTTCTCTGTTTCAGTGAAAGCATCCAGTAGCAACTGGATGTCAGCCCAATCTGGATTGTGTTGCTTGATAACATATTGTAGACATTTGGAAGTAAGTATTGGATCAATACGATAATTCCTAGCAATCCTTTCCCATGCCTCCAAATCAAGAGTGGTAAATGGCACTTTAATCATTAATCTCCCTCCTTCTGGCCCCATTGCCTCTCTCAGAGGGGCCTGTAACACTGCTTGCATCCTAGTTCTAGATGCAACTGAACTGTCAGGGAGGTGGGTTCTAGTGGATGTACCTTCACAGCCCGAGTCCCCCTCCTTTGTGGGGAAGTCCTCTTCCTCTTTATCCTCATCCTCAACCTCCCTTCTCCGAGGAAGAGCTTTTATCAAATTAAATGTATCTCGTTCTTGTCCCTCAGAATGATAAACCTTGTCTGATCTCATACACTGTTGTCCTATACTGCATGCTGAACAACAACGTTTGATTTGCGCCCTCTTTGCCTTGTTTTCCTTTTCAAGGGCTAACACCAGTGGGTCCAAGGGAGGTCTGATCCCACAGTCTCTTTGCCATTCTTGGTGATTTCTTAAAACAAAAAACATATCAGCAGACGAAACCTCATCCCATTTACCTTCCCGTCTTAAAAATAACATTAACTGCAGTAAGGTATTATAATCTAAAGTTCCAGTGGGTGGCCACTTCGCTCCATCCTCTAACCTGTATAAGAGCCACGAGCGCGGGCAATATTGGAGTAGCTCTTTTTTATTCTCAGAACCCTCCCTACTGGTGACTTCCTTCCAGTGGGCCAAGATGCACCCCAAGGGGCCAGCCCGAGGAACTTCTTTGCTCTGGTTAGTTCCCATTTTCTCCTTCTCCTTGCCCTATCTCACTTCCACCCAAACCTCTCTTCACAGAGCTTCACTGTTGTTTCCCAGTTTTCATCCCACACACCACTCCAGGTGGCAGGTACCTTTTTCTAGCTGCTCCTTCATGAGCTTCTCAAGCGCCTTTAATTTTTGTTTATTGAGCGGCCACTCAGTAGATTGTTTCCAGTGTAGACTTACTATAGTACCAGCTGAAGTCCGATAAAACCCCTCTAAATGAACTCGTTCGTCTCCTCTATCTATCCAATAATTCACAGGATTCACAAGCTCCCAGGGGCCGAGTCCAAACTGCTGGGGCAGAGAAACCCCTTGAGTTCATCTTGCCATGGTAAAAGTATGCAAATCTACACAAATCACCACCTTTACACAATGAATGTCCTCACCCACGCTTCTCCACTTGCTCCACTTCTCTGCTGGGCGCTCCCTGCCCCCACAGCCTGCCCCAGCCGGTGCCTCAGGACTCATTTGGCCCCTTCAGTCACAGGTAGAAACCCCCCCACACTGTAGGTATACTCACTCGCTCGCTCTCTTTTGTACACCATGCACTTGCACAATCACAAACACATTAACATTGACCACACAATCTATTAACTAATACAATTATACAGTGTCCGGACACCACACACACACACACACAAGTTCACTCGACTCACCCCCAAAGTCACTAGCTGCCGCTCTATCGTAAAGTGAACCCCCGTCTCCCAGTCGCTTTATCAACCGATCTGCCTGCAGGCACAGGAACAAGGCTGAGCACTCAGATGTCTCTGAGTGACTTATTCAGCCGTCGTATCACTCTTTTCCCCTGGGGGCCCCTCAATTTATACCGTATCCTTTGCACACCAGCAGGTCCTTGTCTGTCTTCACAGGAGGCAAGCAGAGACAAGTGGAGCTCCTCCAGGAAAATCCCAGGGTGCGCCTCAGAGGTCTGTCTATCCCTCTGCCCATGCGAGGACAGAGACATTCTCACCTGCCTGGTTTCGCCAAAATGTTTTGCGGAGGCAAACAAAACTCCACAACTTTGTGAAAGTTGTAAATCTGGTATGTTCATTACAACACTGGACACGTGTAGATTTCTCTCCTTAAAGGACATGTGTACCTCTGGGAACTCCAGATCCTTTTTTATCCCCCTCTCAAATACATATGCATGCAATTTCACAATAGGTTCATACATATTCATTTTTACAAATTTCACGTGACATTTCCTGCTAATTCTTCTTTATCCGAAAAAATACCTAGGTCATGTTGACCTGCTCTCACAGTCTCTCTGTCTCCTCCCCCCTTATCTCTGTCCTTTGGCTGAAGCAGTTTCTCTGAGACTAGGCTTTTTATGAGAACAGGCAGTCAGACTAAACAGCTATGTTTTCAAACTACAGACTTAACTCAAAGATGTACATTTCACCTAAATCAAGATGGATTTCTACTCTGGAAAATTTCTACTCTGTCTCACCTCCTCAGGTGACATTCTGAAGTTTTGATCTTCTGGCCAGTCCACAAACACTTACAGGATTCTTAGAGTTGAGGTTTCCTACTCAAGCCTGTTGTGTAATCAGTAAGACCCACTTATTCCATGTAGAATCAGTTGCATGATATGTAGAGGAGACCCTCCCTTTGAACATTACTTGATTTCTGTAACTGCAAACCAAAAATCCCTTCATCAGTGTAAGAAGTAAGATCAACCCTTCTACTCTGCCCAATAGAAACTGAAGCAGTGATTTTCCTCTATGTGTGTCTTTTGGCTATTGTGGGCAAAACAGACTTGACTTAAGGTATTTAATTTAATTTTTAAAAGTTAATTCCTTATTTGGGCATTGGGGACAGAAAAGAAGACAAACATTTAAGGAAAACACTTTCCTTCCAACTTTCCCAGGCTCAACATCAGGCCAGACACTTCTTTTCCCCCCTTCATAGTCTTTAATCTCATTATTGGTACATCCTACACTCAGTCCCTTTACAGTAAGGCCACAGATGGTGCAGGAGGTTGGGATTGAGACATAGGGGCTTCTTTCTGCCACTCCTTGTTCCTCACCCTTATCTTCCACTGCTCTTTCCTTCTACTCATTTCCTCTGCTGTGGCATGGGTTCCTCCTCAGTCTGCAGTCCCTTCAAGAATGCACCTGCTCCAGCATGGACTTGCCCCTACTGCTCTGGCCTTGTTTCTTTTTTCCCATGATATTTATTGCTTTTTTAAAATGTGTTTTCATAGATGCACCACAAACTTATCTGGGTCAGCTTTGGCCTGTGGTGGGGCCATTGTTAAGCTGATTGGAACTGATGCCTGTCCTAGATTACAATATTAAGATATATTCTATTCCTATCCTCAAGAGCTGCTGAAACAAGGAGCGGCATTGATTCTTCCTTATCTCCTGTTAATGGGCCCATCAATGCCTTTCCACATGACTCAGAGATAACTCCCTCCAGGAGCCATTTCTGTCTAATGGACCCACCACATGACTCACAGAAAGATAACAGTCCATTGTGAGATGCTCCACCCAGGGGGGAGGAGCTAAGCATCCCCACCTGGATATAATCTGGGATTTGGGACAAAACAGTCTTTCCATTGGATCTTCAGAGGAAGACTACACCCTTTCTACAGGATCACTGCTCAAACAGAACCACATTTGCCACTCCAGGAGGACTGCAGCCACCAATCCAACTGGACTGCTACCAACACCCTGACAAACAGGGTGTCAGGTTGTATTCTGAGTTTGTCAGTGGTTTTTCTTTTGTATTATTGCATGTATTTTGGTTTTCTTTTCATTTTTCCTAATAAATTGTATTTCTGACTTGGAGTGTCTCACTGGTTTTGCTTTCAAACCAGAACAATGCCAAAAATTTTAATTCAATTTCTTCTGTGACTGTGTACTTTTAGTAGGGAAGACACTATGTCTGTGAACCATTAGCAGGAAAACAAGGCATGCAGAAACTTATATCCAAGCAAGGGTGTTGGAAGACAGAGGAGACATCAGGATCAGGAATGCAGCTACAGCCAAAACACGGACTGAGATTTGGAACTTGGGGAACATGGGGAGGGTTTTATGGTAATGGGCAAATTATAAAATGCATGTAGTGACTGTATATTAGCAACACACTTGTAGAAATCAGGGGGAATGTTAGGAGGAGTTATCCCCCATGCCACTCCAAGCACCTGAATTAATTATGCCCTCTTCAACACTAAATTGGTATTGAGTCTTCTTCAACCGTTTTTGGTAATTTGATGACACAACCAGCTGTGACGGTCATAGGGTAATGGAGTCACTTATCCTGTTTGAAGTAGCTAAACTTTGGATGAGGCAGATGCTCAATGAATAGGCCTAACCAGAGTTAATCCTATTCTGCAAGGCTATCAGTGGGAACCCAGCACCAAAACCACAAAAAACGTTTGAATGGAGACTGGGCTGATGATATGTGGCAGAAACTGCCTGAACACAGCAGAAAACCTGACTACGAGCCAATCGCTTTACACTATAAATATCTGCAATCATTAGGCTCCATTGAGCTCTCCCTCCATAGCAGCTGGCTGTGCACCAGTGGACACCCCTTGAGTAGGGACTCCTCTCAAAATTAATGCATGGAGGACTCCAATAAAAAGGAAACCAGGGGTTTTATATGTTACAATACAGTTGCATAGACAAATCAAATTACTCAAGGGGTAGGCTAATCTGTTACTATTGCTCATGTAATCTGTATGTACATATCCCATGCAAGTGGTGTGGGTGTATGGCCAGTGGTGTCTTCATCTTCACTGTTCTAAACCAATGTCCCATGCAGGTGGTGGTGGGGTTATCCTGGCTTGTGGACAATTGCAGTTTTTTCCCAGGTTATATGTCTGTTTTATTGAAGGGTAAATCTTTTCTTGCTTTGTCATTGGTATGGGGTGTTCTCAGACAGTGAGAGCTGACTTAGGTTGGGTCTTCAGGTCACATTGACCCTGAGGTAAAAGCTCACAATCTCATTTAGTGATCATCCTTCTAAGCAGTTTGCATTGCAGTTAGCACCTTGTGCTTCTCAGCTTTTTACTTTATTGTGCCTCTGTAGTATATTCAGTGTGACAGATGACTACCTAAAGGTATTTCAGACTGTCAACTTATAATCTAGCCATATGAACATTAGAGATGGGTATGAATCTTGATGAAGTCAAAAAACTAGTCAGTCTAATGGAAAACCATCAAACATCCAAGTACTATACTAAATTAATACACTTGATAGATATTTAGAGAATATAGTATATATTGTTTGACATTCCCAAACACAGAAAATAAAATTATTATATTTTAATGGTTTAATATTAAAGGATACACAATTATTCCCAAAGTGGTTGAATCTTAATTTTTAGATAAAATGTCTATGTGCCAGATATTTGAGAAGCTTCCAGAAACGGAATAGCAAAACAGGATAACTACAAAATATGTAGAAAGGCAGTAAGGATATAATGATAGTGCCATTCACAAAAAACATAGAGGCCAGAGAAGTATGCCTCTGGATAAAAAATATCTATGTATTTGGAATAAATTCTATGATCATTGAATCATGAAATGTCTTGAGTTGGAAGGGACCTTAAAGATCATCTAGTTCCAACCCCTCCACCATAGGCAGGCATGCCACCCACTACCTCTGGTTGCTCAGGGTCTTATGCAACTTGGCCTTGAACGCTTCCAGGGACAGGGCATCCACAACTTCACTGGGCAACCTGTTCCAGTGCCTCATCACCCTCACAGTAAAGAATTTATTGAACCCATTTGCCCTTGTCCTACCACTATCTGCCTGTGTAAAAAGTCACTGTCCTCCTTTTTTATAAGCTGCCTTTAAGTACTGGAAGGCTGCAATGAGGTCTTCCTGGAGCCTTCCATTCAGGGTGAACAACCCCAACTCTTTCAGCCTGTCTTCATAGGAGAGGTGTTCCAGCCCTTCAGTCATCCTTGTGGCCTTCCTCTGGACCCACTCTAACAGGTCCACATCTTTTTTGTGCTGAGGATTCCAGACCTGGATGCAGTACTCCAGGTGGGGTCTCACTAGGGCAGAGTAGAGGTGGAGAATCACCTCACTCAATCAGCTGGCCATGCTTCTTTTGATGTAGCCCAGGATGCAGTTAGTATTCTGGGCTGCAAGCAAACTACTGGCTCATGCCCAGCTTTTCATCCACCTTTCAAGTCCTTCTCCATAGGCCTGCTCTCAATGAATTAATCTCCCAGTCTCTACTCATGTCTGTGACTGCCCCAACTCAGGTGCAGCACCTTGAACTTGCACTTGTTGAACTTCATGAAGTTCTCATGGGCCCACTTCTCAGCTTTGTCCAGGTGGCATCCTATCCTGTTGTGTCAACTGCACTGCTCAGTTTAGTGCCACTTGCAAACTTGCTGAGGGTGCACTCGATCTCACTATCCATGTCATTGATAAGGTGTCATGGTTTGACGCTGGTGCAATGCCAGTGCCCCCATGAAAATATATTCTCCCCAGTGGCTGCTGTGAGATGTGCCCAGAAATAGAGCAAAGCAGGCTCAAGCTTAGGAATAAAGGAAAAACCTTTATTGACCTACAACTATATGTAAAAAGGAACACACACATAACTCAGAATGAAAACTTTCCAAAACATTCCTTCTCCTCCCCCCCCAATTTCCACCACAGCACCATGAGATAAAACCTTATATTCTCAATCCAGTTACAACCCCTTTAGATGATCAGCTCTTAGTTTATCACCACCCCTCAGATAATCAACTCTCAGTTCATCAAGGAGAGAGGAGTCCCTCTTGTACCATAGGCTTCCCGAGGAAACACAGTTGAAAACTCTTGTGTTTCCATGTCACACGTGGCACTGCCTGAAGAACATTTGCCCTTGTGACCTCTTCCTTCCATGTCCAGTGCTCTCACAACTGTGCATGGACCAGAGCTGCTTCTAGGGTTCCCCTTTTAAGGATGCTTTGTCCAGTTCCATAAAAGCAACAGTCTCTCACTTTCGGGACACCAGTCCTCCCCAAATTCACCCCCTGGGGCCAAGGGGTTTCAAGAACAGAGATCTTTTTCTCCTCTGAAGACAGAGGGCACCACCACATCTTCCTCACCCATCGTCTCTGTTCATGCCACTCCTTCACATAACATCACTGCATTCTCTTGGCTCCAAGACATTGCCTCCCCCCAAATGCAGTCTCTGTGTTACAGGAAAAAAAAACAGGTTATGTCCATGGCTATACAAGAAAAGTCCACCCGAAGGCCACTCCATCATCTCCTCTAACCTAGGATTCTTCCCCATCTTCTTCTGACATCTTTCACTTGCTCAGACCTTCACCACACTCACCCATTTCCTTCTATTTCATGTCTGTATCTCTTCTTGTTCAAATTAAGGAGGACTTGGGTTTCGTAAAGTTTTCATTGTCCCAGGAAAGGGTTAAAATCTCGGGCTCTGCCTGCCCAGAACTCCCCCCTTCTCCTTCTTGGCCGGCTGTGCTGCCAGCACATGATATCAAATTTTAAGGTAGCACAGGTGTCGCAGACAGTTCTTCACAGAAATCCTTTCTTTCGGATTTCTCCATCTTCTGGAGGGCAAAGGCCTCCGAAGACAAGGTAAACAATTATTATCAGATGCTGTGGAATGTAACAGGGGTTTCTTGATTGGCTCATGCTTCTTGTTTATAATTAAGGGCCAATCACAAAGTGCAAGGCCGGGGACTGAGTCCTTGGGCCACAACTTTGTTATAGATTCTTTTCTATCTATTCCTAGCCTAGCCTAGCAGCTCTGCAAACCTCTCTCTATATTCTATTTAGTATAGTCATAATGTATTATATATGATATCTCAATAATCAGTCTTCTGATCAAGAAACAAGATTCACCGTCTCTCTCTCACCAGCAGCGACCCACTCAGGCGCGGTAATACACAGGCACAGGTTCTCTCTCCCTCTCTCTCTCTTTACCGAAAGGGGGGGGGGGCTGCCTGATGCCTCTCAGTGTTCCTCCACCCTTCCATCCTGCAGGGGCCTTCACCCCCCTTCTCTGTCCAAGGCTCTGGCCTACCTCAGCCCTGGCCACATGGTTTCCCCTCCCCCACCCAGCCTGTGGCTGGGCAGGGGAGATCAACCTCCAACCTACTGGAACTGAGAGTTCCTCTGGGAGTTCTCTCCTTTTAACCCCCTGTGTTCTCAGAGGCATATCCATGTCTTCAGTGGCCACACCAGGTGCCAATATTCAAATCTGAGCACTGATTGGTTTGAACACAACCTCCCAAAAAACTCACTTCCTTATCAACCCAGGACCTAAGGATATTAAAGAGTGCTGGTCCCAAGACAGAGGCCTGAGGGACACCACTCATCACCAGCCTCCACCTGGATATAGAGCCATTGACCAGAACTCTGGCTACATCCAGTCAACCAATTCCTTATTCACTGGATAGCCCACCCTTAAAATTCATGTCTTTTTAATTTAGAAATAAGGAGGTCTGTTACAGACAGGTAAAGAGATTATAAAAGGGAGCCTTGTGGAGTCAGAGCTTGGGCCTGTTGCTTCTTCTAAGTACAGATTGAGACAGAGTAGAGATCCATTCTGAATTAGGTGAAGTGTCTAGGAGAGGTGAAAAGTCTGAGGCCAAAGCTGAAGGAAAAGCTGCATTCCAGAGACAACAAGACGACAGAGAAAGAAAAACAGAAATGACCACAAGGTCAATTTTGCCCCTGACCTAGGAATTCCTTTGATAAAGAAGAACTGGCGATAAATGTCACGCGGAATGAATATGTATGAACCTATTGTGAAACTGTATGCATATGCATTTGGAAGGGGGATAAAAGGAGACCTGAGGTCTTCAGGGGTACGCATGCCGTTTGGGGAGGCTTGCGTCCAGCGCGCATCGTAATAAAAGCATACTGGGCTTTCCAACTTTTATAAAGTTGTGAGGTTTCTCCTTTTCTCCGCAAAACATTCTTGGCGAGCCAGCCAGGAGAGAGAGATACTTTCCGTCTCCGTCTCTGTCCTCGCAGGGGCAGGAGGGGAACCGACGGACTCCTAGGCGCGCCCCAGGATTTTCCTGGAGGAGGCTCCACCCGTCTCGACTTGTCTCCTGCTGGGACAGACAAGGACCTGCTGGCCTGTGGAGGAAGATACGGTATGTACTGAGGGGCTCCCGGGGGGAGGAAAGGAGAGCAAGGGAATAAACCATCCAGAGACGTCTGGGTTCAGCTGATAGAGCAACTGTATTAGAGACGGGGTTCATCATTCTGATAGAGCGGAACCGCTAGTGGCTCTGGGGGTGAGCTGGGTGAACCCATGTATGCGTGTATTGGGGTTCATTGTTCTGATGGGGCAGAGCTGAACCCGCGTGTGTTTTCTTTGTTTGTGTGTGTGAGTGGTGTCCGGACACTGTGTTGCTGTATGTTGCATTGTGTGATCAGCGCGCTGTGTTTGTAATCGTGCAAGTGTATAAAGTGTATGGTGTATAAAAGAGAGTAGATCCATAGTGCTCTACTGTGCGGGGGGGGTGGTTCCTACCCGCCGCTGGAGAGGCTGAGTAAACACCGGCCGGGGTAGGCTGTGGGGGTGGGGAGCGCCCGACAGAGAAAATAGAGTAAACAGCGGAAAAGCGTGGGTGAGGACGTTTATTGAGTAAAGGTGGTAAATTGTGGTGTAGGTTGTGCATGCTTTCACCGTGGCTAGACAAACCCGAGGGGTTCCTCTGCCTCAGTGGTTTGGACTCGACCCTTGGGAGTTTTTGAATCCGGTGAATTATTGGATAGATAGAGGAGACAAACGAGTTCATTTAGAGGGGCTCTACGGGACTTCAGCTGGCACTCTAGTAAGTCTGGACTGGGAACAGTTTGCCGTAGAGGATGTAGAGCTCCCTGTAATAAATGGAATAGCTTGCCTTTGCGGGAAATTTCGGGTAGCCTTTGGTGCATCAAGAGGCTGGCACGCTGCGTGGGTATTATTACAGTGCATAGTTTGTGAGAAACACTGGTACTGCTGTTCTAATAAGAGACAGGGCACGTGCCCCAAGTGTAGATTAGAGGTTTCTTGTCAAGTTGATTCAGAGTCTAAGATCTTAAAACTTGTGTGTGGGAAATCACATCTGATACCTGCCACTTGGAGTGTGTGGGAAGAGGACTGGGAAGCTACTGTGAAGTCCTGTGAAAAGAAGTTTGGGTGGAAGCAAGATAGGGCAAGAAGGAAATAATGGGAACTAACCAGAGCAAGGAAGTTCCACGTGCCAGCCCCTTAGGGTGCATCTGGGCCCACTGGAAGGAAGTCACTAGCCGGGGGGGCTCTGAGAATAAAAAGGATCTAATCCAGTATTGCACACGCTGGTGGCCCTTATACAGGTTAGAGGACGGAGCAAGGTGGCCAACCACTGGAACCCTAGACTATAATACTTTACTGCAGTTAATGTTGTTTTTAAGACGGGAAGGTAAATGGGATGAGGTTTCGTATGCTGATAGGTTTTTTGTTTTAAGAAATCACCAAGAGTGACAAAAGGACTGTGGGATTAAATCACCCTCAGACCCACAGGTCTTGGCCCTTGAAAAAGATAACAAGGCAAAGAGAGGGCAAATCAAATGCTGTTGTTCAGCATGCAGTATAGGACAACGGTGTATGAGATCAGATAAGGTCTATCGTTCTGAGGAGCAAGAACGGGACACATTTGAGTGGGTGAAAGCTCCTCCCCGACGGAGGGAGGTTAGGGAGGTTGAGGCTGAAACTGAGGATGAGGATGAAGGGAACTTCCTCAAAAAGGAGGAGGACTCAGGTGGGGAAGGCACATCTACTAGAACCCACCCCACCCGTGGGAGTCCAGTTGCATCTAGAACCAGGAGGCAAGTAGTGCTACAGGCCCCTCTGCGACAGGCAGTGGGACCAGAAGGGGCCAAATTAATGATTAAAGTGCCATTTACCACCCTTGATTTAGAAGCATGGGAAAGGATTGTGAGGAATTATCATGTTGACCCGATACTCACTGCTAAACGCCTACGATATGTTATCAAACAACAGAATCCAGACTGGGCTGACATCCACCTACTACTAGATGCTTTCACAGAAAAAGAGAAACAGCTGATCTTAAAGACAGCAGGGAATTTGGCAGAGGATTACTGTAAGGCCACACAGCTGGATGTAAAAGAACATTTCCCTCACCAAGACCCAGAATGGGATCCTTATGTGTCAGCAGAGGTAAAGAAATTAGCAGAGTATCAAGAGTGGATAGCAACAGGGGTAGAAAGAGCTATTCCAAAAACCATAAACTAGTCTGCCTTATATTCCCTTAAGCAGGGGCCTTCTGAGACTCCATCTGAATTTCTAGAGCGTTTAAGGGATACTGTGCATCATCATACATCATTAGATCCAGAGTCTGAGATAGGGACAAATCAACTAGTTAATTCATTTTTGGGGCAGTCTGCTGGAGATATTGTCGCAGACATTTCTCCACAGAAATCCTTTCTTTCGGATTTCTGCGTCTTCGGGAGGCCAGAGGCCCCCGAAGAGAAGGTAAACAATTATTATCAGCTGCTGTGGAATGCAATAGGATTCACCTTGATTGGCTCATTTCCTATGTTTATAATTAAGGGCCAATCACCAGTGCAAGCCAGGGGACTGAGTCCCTGGACACAACTTTGTTTGGGATTCTTTTCTATCTATTCTTAGCTTAGCTAGCAGCTCTGCAAACCTCTCTCTATGTTCTATTTAGTATAGTCATAATGTATTATATATCATATCTTAATAAATAAGCCTTCTGATCAAGATACAAGATTCACCGTCTCTCTATCACCAGCCGCGCCCACTCAGGTCGCTGTAATATCTGGTGACCCCTCGTGTAAGAGCAAAGATTAATCTGATAAGACCAGAGGAGCAAAAATTGCTGCACTGGGTAAAAATCCTGTATGTGTAGCATTTGAGGGTTGCTTTGAAGTGACCACAGAAGTGGATTCAAGCCAGGAGCTGAAGAACGGAAGATCCTGATATGGACAGAGTTCACAGCCAAGGCTGACCACAACAGAACTTTCTTCTGGAAAATCATCAGGAAACATGGTAGACAAGAACAGCACACCTGCAGAGCTGGCCAGAGAAAGCTGGACTCTTTCAAAAGGTACTGTTCACTTTTCTATCCCTGATGAACCAGCCCTTCGTAGCTTGTGGCTGTTCGTATGGCAGACCCATGCCTTGCCAGAAGAGATTCAATTCTCCCCTTCAGAGGAGAAATTGATAGCCCTCTGGAAATATTGGTGCAGGGAAGACGGTTTCTTTTTGTCAGAAACAGATATCTATGAATTCTTTCGATGGGCAAAGCTTTTTGGGTTCTTTGCTGATGTCTTATATGCTTTAGATGCTTTTGTCTGGGAGTGCATGGACTCGATTATCCAGCGCGCCTTCAGTAAGGGACGCGTGTTGCCTTCCATCTACCGAGCATTTATAAAGCTTTTCCCAGTTCTGAAACGCAAAGCAGCTTGTTTTCAATGGATTTCTAACTGTTATGGCCAAGCTCCATTTCCACCACCCTTGGCAGAAGACCCGGTGGATGATGGCTTTGGGTTTTTTCCCCCCCCCTGCTTCGCGGCGGGGGGTGCTCAAACTTCGCGGCTCAAAGAAGTTTTTTTTACTCTTGCTCCGGAGCATGCTCAGATGGAGTGTTCTCCTTCCCCCCCTTCTCTCTCTCCGGGGGGATGGGAGTGGCCGCTCAAGCCAGCGCTGGCCTCTCAGACTCCGCCTTCAGACATGGGGGCGGCACCGGTCTCTGAGGCTTCCTCCACGCCCCTGCTAGAGCTGTCACTCCAGGAGATCCTGCCCCCGCCAGAGCCTGTGTCGGAGAAGGCAGAACAGACAGCACCTTCGGCGATTGACCTGTTGCTAAGCAACAGCGACACTCCGCCGTCTCTCCCAGCTCCATTGCTGCCCGTGCCGTGCCTGCCGCCGCTTTCAGAGCCAAGGGACGCAGCAACAGCGTGTTCCCGCGCGTCCCCGCCGCCTCCGCAGCGGACCCCAGAGTCAGCGGCAGAAAACCGCGTTGAACCTACGGGACCCTCGGAGCAGCCTGCGGCTGATCCCACTCTCAGCCCGGTTCCCTCCTCAGTTCCGGCTCCCTCCCCGCTGCTTCCACCGGACGTCCCAGCAGTCGCCCCGGCGGGGAGTCTCTCCTTCCGTGGAGCGGGGGCTGCCCGCCAGCTCACTGTTGTGGCAGTCCAGCTGCCTGTTTTTAAGATCAGCATTCTCGGCGGTTTGGGGGGTGGTTTTTCGGGGATTGTCCCATGGAGGCCGCCGCCTCTCTTGTGCCCTAGTGGCATGGGGGGGCAGGTGCATCCAGAGAGTTCTGCCTCTGATCCCCAGCCCGGAGGGGGTGGGGGTGAAGCCATGGGGCAGATGAGAGACAAACCCGATGCATTGCAGAGGGAGAGGGCACAGTTGGAGGAGACCATAGCTGGTTTGCTGTGGGAAACAAACATCTCCAGACCCCAGATGGGATTGCTGGGGAAGGCTTCTATTTCCCTGCTGCTGGCATGCCTCAGTGGTTTAGGGGAAAGGAAGCATCTCACTACCCGTGCTGCCATTGTGCTGGCAGCAGGGTTCAGGCCTGTGGATATGCAGAGCCTTCCTTATGGGTTTGGCCTGGGCCGTTCGGCTGAGGAGGTTCCTGGGCCAGGGCCATCACTTGGCCTCTTGATGTTTTTGGGAATTGTGGTTTGTCCTACCGGTCCGGGTCCCCCTGTTGTGGGCCAGTTTTGGGGTTCCTGGTCCAGCATGGGCCAGGGCCCCCAGGGCTTTTCCTTCTCTGGCACTGCTCTGCCTGGCTGCTGCTCTTTTGCTTTTCGATTAAAAAAAAAAAAAAAAAAAAATTAAATAAAAAAGATTGAAAATACTGGGCAGCAGCTCTGAAGCGCTGAAGCATTGAAGGGCCAGAAAGGACATTCCAAAATTGTTCAAGTTGTTTCAAATCGTTTCAAATTGTATTAAGACTGTCAATGGTTTTTGATAACTATTGATGGAACTCTTTTGCAGAAGTCTGTTTCAGGACCAAAAGGACTCTCAGATATTCCAAGGGAAACACCTTCGGCTCTTGGACTGTTCCTGAAATTCATCTGCATGGACTCAAATTCTCTTTACATTGTATTTTGCATTTTTCTTATATTATAGCATTGTTTTAGTGATTTGTTAGTTATTGTATATTCTATAGGTGAAGAAATTTCCTGTTCATTCCACATCAGCATTTTTCTTTTATTTTATACAATTTAGAAAGGTGAGATGTCGCAGACATTTCTCCACAGAAATCCTTTCTTTCGGATTTCTGCGTCTTCGGGAGGCCAGAGGCCCCCGAAGAGAAGGTAAACAATTATTATCAGCTGCTGTGGAATGCAATAGGATTCACCTTGATTGGCTCATTTTCTATGTTTATAATTAAGGGCCAATCACCAGTGCAAGCCAGGGGACTGAGTCCCTGGACACAACTTTGGGATTCTTTTCTATCTATTCTTAGCTTAGCTAGCAGCTCTGCAAACCTCTCTCTATGTTCTATTTAGTATAGTCATAATGTATTATATATCATATCTTAATAAATAAGCCTTCTGATCAAGATACAAGATTCACCATCTCTCTATCACCAGCCGCGCCCACTCAGGTCGCTGTAATAAGATATCAGGCGTAAACTTCAGAAAATTCGGGGACCAGATGGGAGGAATCTTGAAGCCTTATTAGAGGAAGCCTGGAGAGTATTTTGTAACCGGGAGGAAGGAAATGAACAAGGAATGAAAAGGTTGGTGGCAGTGGTACAGGAGGAAAGGCAGCAGAAATACAACCAGGGACCACCGAGACAAGGACCATCTCGGCTGGGCAGGAACCAGTGTGCAATCTGCAAAAGAATTGGTCACTGGAGAGGCCAATGCCCAGAACGAAGAAGGAGTGACCACCAGATGGCTGCACACGTACAAAACAACTGAGGAGGACCGGGGGATTCTGCCCCAGCGGATACACTGGTTATAACAATGAGACTGGGGGAAGAAGGGAAAAGGGTGGAATTTTTGGTTGACCTGGGACCTACATATTAAGTTTTAAATAAAGCTTTAGTACCTGTGGAAAATGATTATGTTGTAATGCAGGGGGCAACTGGCCAGTGTGAAAGGGCATATCTTTGTAAACCTTTGAGGTATAAATTGGGAAAAGAATGGGGTATTCATAAATTCTTGTACATGCCTAATTCACCAAAGGCACTTTTAGGCACAGATTTATTGGAACAATTACAAGCAACCATTGCATTCAAAAATGGGGAAATTACTCTGGAGGTGAATGATCAAAAGTACATAGAGGTATTAACTTTAACCCTGACAGCTATTGGCATTAAGGAAGAAATTGATGAAGAAATACTAGGTCAGGTATTTCCCGGGGTGTGGGCCTCTGATGTGCCAGGGAGGGCGAAAAATGCCTCTCCCATAGTAATCAAGCTCAAGGAGGGAACGCAACCAGTGAGAATCAAGCAGTACCCCCTAAAGAAAGAAGACAGGGAAGGAATCAGCCCAATAATCAAAAATTTTCTGCGGTTAGGATTACTGAAAGAATGCCAATCTGATTTCAATACTCCCATTTTACCTGTTCGGAAGTCTGATGGGTCATACCGGATATTACAGGATTTGAGGGATGTCAATAATATTACAGAAGATCTGTATCCAGTGGTAGTCAATCCATACACTTTATTAACTTGCCTAACACCTGAGCTAACCTGGTTTACTGTTTTAGATCTAAAGGATGCCTTCTTTTGCCTCCCCATCCATGAAGCCAGACAGAAAATTTTTGCATTCGAATGGGAAAGCCCTAAAAGTGGGCGCAAAACCCAGCTCACATGGACCAGACTACCCCAAGGCTGGAAAAATTCCCCTACTTTGTTCGGGGAGCAACTTGCAAAGAATCTGGAGTCCTGGGAAGCTCCACAGGAAGGAGGGAGGCTTTTGCAGTATGTGGATGACCTTCTAGTGGCCACTTGGACGAGGGAAGCATGTGTGGCCTGGACGCTAAGCCTTTTGAATTTCCTAGGACTCCAAGGATACAGAGTATCAAAGAAAAAGGCACCGGTAGTGAAACAGAAAGTAATCTACTGGGGGTACAAGGTGAGTGCTGGGCAACTGACTTTAGGGCAGGCTCACAAGGAGGCCATATGCCAAACCCTGAAAGCCCAGACAATAAAAGAACTCTGAACCTTCTTAGTCATGGCAGGATGGTGCCGGCTGTGGGTTTATAATTATGGACTGCTCGTCAGACCCCTCTATGCTCTTATTGCCAATCGAAACAGAGATCTCCAGAGGACAAAAGAAGCCACACGAGCCTTTCACCAGCGAAAGAGTGCACTCATGTCAGCTCCAGCTTTGGGACTTCCAGATGTGAGTAAACCATTCTTCCTATTTTCCCATGAGAAACAGGGAATTGCCCTGGGAATACTGGCTCAGGACTTGGGTCCATACTGGAGAGCAGTTGCTTACTTCTCTAAGCAACTAGATGCAACAGCCAAAGGATGGCCAGGTTGCCTCAGAGCTGTAGCAGCAGTTGTGCTGAATATTCAAGAGGCACGCAAGTTTACCCTGGGACAAAAAATGACTGTGCTAGTGTCCCACACAATATCCACAGTACTGGAAGTAAAGGGTGGCCGCTGGCTTTCACCACAGAGGTTTCTGAAATACCAGGCCATCATGGTAGAGCAAGATGATGTAGAGATAGTGGTGACTAATATTGCCAACCCAGCTTCCTTTCTCAGTGGAAATCAAGGAGAAGCAGTACACCATGATTGCCTGGAGACCATTGAAGCTACTTACTCCAGCCGTCCAGACCTAAAGGACACTCCTCTGGACGATGCAGAGACCTGGTTCACTGATGGGAGCAGCTATGTTGCCAATGGGAAGCGACATGCTGGGTATGCAGTGACCACCTGCAGACAGGTAATCGAGTCTGGATCCTTACCAACAGGGACCTCTGCGCAGAAGGCTGAGATAATTGTGGCGACTATGGTGGGACTCGAACCCACAAGCTTTGAATTAGAAGTCCAATGTGCTGTCCCGTGCTATGGAAAGGGCAAAAGGGAGGAGAATAAACATCTACACAGACTCGAGGTATGCATTTGGAGTTGTAAATGCACACGGGGCCATCTGGAAGGAGAGGGGACTGCTGACCTCGAAGGGAAAGAATATCAAACATGCACAAGAGATTATCCAGCTGCTGGAAGCAGTTCAGCTGCCTGAAAAGGTAGCAATTATGCACATTAAGGCACACCAAAAAGGGAGCTCAGAATTAGAAGAAGGAAATGAGCTGGCAGATAGAGAGGGAAAAAAAGTAGCAAAAGGTGAGGTAGCTACTGGAGGAGTCCTTATTCCAGATGGACAAATCTCCCTTGAAGGTAAGCCAGAATATAACAAGAGAGATAGGAAATTAACTGAAGATCAAAAAGGGACGTATAACCAAGAAGGGTGGGCTACCATTAAAAAGAAACTGGTAATCCCTTCCCATTTATTGTGGTCACTAGTAAGGGAAGAACACCAGAAAATGCACTGGGGAATAAATGCCCTATACACATACCTGATTGAAAGAATTGTTGCTAGGAATTTATATGCCACTATTACTCAGGTGACCCAACAGTGTGATCTTTGCCTCCAGACTAACCCCAAAAATACCCCCAGACCGAAAGTCGGTCAGATTGGGAGAGGACATGGGCCTGGACAACAGTGGCAAATTGACTTTTCAGAACTCCCAAGGAAAGGGGGGTATCCGTATTTGCTGGTATTGACAGATACATTTTCAAGGTGGCCAGAAGCATTCCCCACCAGAACTGTCAAGGCATGAGAGGTGACCAGGGTATTATTACAAGAAATAATACCACACTTTGGAGTTCCAGCCACAATATCCTCAGATAGAGGATCCCATTTCATTTCCAAAATAGTGCAACATATTAGTAGCCACCTGGGCATAGATTGGGAACTTCACACCCCATACCGCCCCCAATCAAGCAGCCAGGTGGAGAAAATGAATCATTTGATTAAACAGCAAATCATAAGACTGGGGCAGGAAGCTAATCTACCCTGGCCCCAAGCTCTTCCACTAGCACTATTGCGAATTCGAACGAAACCTCGAGCTAAAGAAAAGTTGAGCCCTTTTGAAATACTTTATGGAAGACCATATGGAATACAAAAGGGAATGTCCACCCACATTGGAGAGGTAACACTAGCCACCTACATGGTGGCCTTAAACAAACAGCTCAGAGAAATTGAGAAACGTGTGGCTGGAACTCGGAGCCGGGAGTTAGATGGGCCAGTACATAACATACAACCTGGAGATTATGTATATGTTAAGTCTCTTACAGAAAAGACCTTGGAACCACAGTGGGAGGGACTGTTCCAAGTGCTTCTCACCACCTTCACTGCAATCAAAATCAAGGAGCAGAACGCCTGGATTCATCACTCTCGGTTGAAGAAGGCCCAGAAACCCCTTGAGGAGTGATGCAAGGAGACAATGAACTGAGATTAAAACAAAAGTACTGTCAAAGTGGGAAACGGCCGGGGACCAAGACCACAAGTTAATAGTAGAAGCACTTAGTACAGTTCAAGATAATGTGTCGTTAGCTTTCAGTTGTATACAAGCACAGTTATGCGTGCAGGCAACAGCAGCTCTGATCATACGGAAGGGAGTGAAGGTAATTTTCCAGCTGAAATTCGGAAGATTGTGTGGGATAATGCAATTGATTTTGAAAGGAAGTTTCAATCCTGGTGGACTATGGTGAATTTCACCTATGATCCTGTTTCTAATGTGGCAACTGCCTTTGTGCTTCCATACATAATGCCACTGTTTATGTTATCCATCCCATCATTGCCCTAGGATTAAACCATGAAAAAACAATACTCTATCCTTCAGAACAAAGAGTGTGGGCACGAAAGATGAATGGAAAGTGGCAGACAGTAAACTTAGAATCCTGCATTACTAGAGAACAGATGGGATTCATTTGTGAAAGCAATACTATTATTGCTCAGGATGTGTGTTTGGACACTGAACAGAGTATTTGTCACTTTGAAATTCATCCAGTCACTGACCAGAAAACTGTGCTCGTATATACTGGAAAAGGGTGTGTGTGTCTGAGAACTGCTTGTGCTGCTGTAAAAATTGATAGCAATGATGTTATTCTGTCTAGTAGAAATCATTCTAATTTCTGTATTTGTAATTTTGTTAAGATTATAGGGTGTGATTTTTCATACTTGGCCCCAGTGACATCCCACCAGCTGATTAAAGCTAATTACACGATGTATCACAGACTACCACCTACCCCTATTGGGATGAACCTTACATTAGTAAAACAATTAATTAAGCACCAAGACCTATTGTAGATCTTGAAGGAAATCCAAGAAAGTGGAAAGAAAACCTTAATTACTGTCCAACATGATACAAAGGAGATAACCAGGGTTCTACAAAGAATAAAACAAAATATGGATCATCACTGGTGGGATGTGATCTTTGGGTGGTCACCAACTGCAAATGGAATCTTTAATAAGTTGTGCCACCCCATTGTAGTTTTACTAATATTAGTTGGGATAAGCTTAGGATTATCTATTATATTGTTAATTTGGAACTGGAGAATGCTACAATGAATAGCTGTACTAACCTCTTTGTCAAACGTACATGGTGAAGCATTAAAAGACACTTATTGTCGTGAGGGTTTTCATTAAGTAAAAGAATTTACTTATTTCCTAGGAAAGGGGGGGATGAGACAGAGTAGAGATCCATTCTGAATTAGGTGAAGTGTCTAGGAGAGGTGAAAAGTCTGTGAGGCCAAAGTTGAAGGAAAAGTCAGATGCCGGAGACAGCAAGACGACAGAGAAAGAAAAACAGAAATGACCACAAGGTCAATTTGCCTCGACCTAGGAATTCCTTTGATAAAGAAGAACTGGCGATAAATGTCACGCGGAATGAATATGTATGAACCTATTGTGAAACTGTATGCATATGCATTTGGAAGGGGGATAAAAGAAGACCTGAGGTCTTCAGGGGTACGCATGCCTTTTGGGGAGGCTTGCGTCCGGCGCGCGTCGTAATAAAAGCATACCGGGCTTTACAACTTTTATAAAGTTGTGAGGTTTCTTCTTTTCTCCGCAAAACAAGATAAGCAGCTAGCAATAGCTTTCAAGTTCCCATGTGAAACAATCTCGGGAATGAAAGTCAGTTAATAACAAACTATTCCTCTGTGAAAAACAGGCTGCACCTGTATTAGCAAAAGGTATGTTCCCTGAGAATCAGTAGAAAAGGTATGTAAACTAACTAAAAATAAAGAAGTTTGACAGCTATGCAAAATACCATGTACCGACCAATGAACTAAGTGTGATTGTATTGTTAACGAATTAGATCTGACACAGTGCCTTCTGATAATCCTATAAAATATGTGCTATACAATAAAGATTTGGCTTTTCTGCATGAGAAAATGGAGTCCTGGCTGATCTATTACAACAGATGTCATGTAAGACCATGTCAATCACCTTACAGAATTATAGGTAGATGACGTCAGTTGGTGTACCCTTGTCAACCATCGCAGTCACTCCATCATAGAAGGCCACCAGATTGGTCAGGCATGACTTGCCCTTAGTGAAGCCATACTGGCTGTCTCAGATCACCTCCTTGTCTTGTATGTTCCTTAACATTGCTTCCAGGAGGATCTGTTCCATTATCTTCCCAGACACAGAAATGAGGCTCACCAGTCTATAGATCCCCAAATCTTCCTTTCTCCCCTTTTTAACAACAGGAGTGATTTTTCCCTTTTTCCAGTCACTGGGGACTTTACTTGACTGCCATGACTTTTCAAATATGATGGAGAATGACTTGGCAACAACATCAGCCAGTTACCTCAGGACCCTGGGATGCATCTCATTGGGTCCCATAGACTTGTGGCTATTCAGTTTCATCAAGTGGTCTCACCTGCTCTTTGCTTAGTGTGTGAGAGATTTTGTTCCGCCAACCACCCCCTAGAGGTTCAGGGATGTGAGCCTGACTGCCAGTGAAGACTGAGGCAAAGAAGTCATTGAGGACCTCAGCCTTCTCCATATCTATTAATACCAGTTCTCCTTTCTTGTTTATTGGGGGTGGTAGTGGTGGTGTACACTCTCCTTGGCCTTTCTTTTCTGGCCTATGTGCTTATCGTGGCAGGACTTCCCCCCTACCACGAAAGAGCTTATCTGCTCTGTCCATCAGCCGGTGCGATAGCTCTGGACATTCTCCCCCCCATCTCTGGTACCAGGGGTAGAATTCCCAACAAACAACTGGGCTTGAGAACAAGATGTGGAGAGATAAGCTGGAATTCTTGACTGAGAGACACTACAAGCTATAAAAGGTACACAAACTTTCACAGAGGCAGAAGCTTCCTACACACACCCTGAAAACGTGTAGGACTTTTCCCTGGAATTTGGATGCAAATTCCATGGATACATTCCTGAGAATTGAGTGAAAGAATTCTATGTGTACTCCATCATGAATTTGGTGGTAAGTTACACTGAATCCTAATCTATACTATTTCTTTGCTAGCTGTAATATAGGTACCTTTATTGTGCACTGTATTTTTATCTACTAGTAGTCCTTTTTGTTTTATCCTGTTGTCAAGGTCCGCCTGAAATGAACGGGTGACGGATGATTTTTTTGGAGCAAAAAATAACCAGCAAGGCACAGGGGTTTTGCAGTAACAAATCAACAAAATGCAATTTTATTGATGATAACCACAGCAAAATATGTGTTTGGTTAGGGAATCTGGGGAAGAGAAGGGTAAGACCCGGGGAAAAGGGAGGAAAGAAGGTTAGGGAGGGGCTATAGCTACCGAAACATGATGTCTTCGGGGTCCAGCCGTCGAAGCTCACTGATGCACGTCTCGGGGAGATCTCAGAGCATGGTCAATTCGCACCCCAAAATATACCGTTCTTCGTTGGGGGAAGGGTGGCCAAAATTAGGTTTCCATGGAGGGGAAAAGAATAGGAACAGGAGGAGGGGGGATGTTGTTCCATTGTTTTCATGGCCGAATGCTCACAGGTACGTTTACTCTGGGCAGTTTTTTTCCCCCTCCCCGAGCTGGGGGGTTGGGGGCCTCAGTCCCAGTCTCTGGAAAGAGGTTGCCAGGGGGGTGCCAAGAGGGTGCCAAGGGGGTTCCTGGTTCCTTGATGAGAGGATTCGCATCTCTGTTTGTCTGTCACGGTGGTTGAAGGCAGGCAAGAGGGGTCTTCTCTTGGAGGGGGGGAGCCACCCCAGAGCTCAGTCCAGCCAAGTCAGGAGGTTGGAGAGCCATTGTTCAGAAAAGGGCAGCATGCCCCTTCGAGTTCAGCATGGCATGTTCTGCAAACACCACCTGTGAACACACTGAATAAGCATGAGACTTTCTTTCCCAACTGGCTCAACAGTTTTTAAACTTTTGGTGGTCTTTCATGACAATTGTGAGGCAAAAATGAAGGATTTTCGGATAGACTCTCACACCTGTGTAGTAAGTAGTCTATTTAAAGTCTTCCGTCTGTTAATTTTGTGTCTATTCAATAAATAATTTATTTTATAATAGACCTAATTGGCCGTTATTAAGAACTTGCGAGTGAGAGCAATCTGGGGCACAGGCCGCCTCAAACAGAGCTACTGTCAGAAATCTGAGTCAAAGGCAGGACTTGCCCAAGCTCTCCTGTGGTGTATGAATGCGAGACTCACAAGCAGAGAGCAAAATGAATCTGTTTATTGCAACATTAAGACAGTACTTATACACTTAGTATGAGAATCTTTGTTCAGTCCTTTGCACGCAACCCGGTTGCGGGCCTGTAATAAATCAGTCAGCCTGACAGTTTGTTTGCTTTCTCAAGGTTTGCAGGCTTTCGAAGAAACAGGATGCCTTTCCTGTTCTCAGATAATGTATTATCAAAATTCTTCCACGCTTCCCAGGAATTTTCTGAATTTTCTGCAGTTCCAGGCTTTACTGTTTCCTCACATCTCCCCCCTTTCTTTTAATTTGGGTCATAGATAAGGCTAAGGTAACCATGACTTGTTTTTGCATGCTTTTAACAGCTCTGATTATGTTAAAAAGGACAAGACGGAAGATTAAAAAGAATATAATTGCCAGACAACTCAGTCCAATGAAAACCCAGACTTGTAAATTTATCCCAGAGAACCAATTTTTCAGATTTAGCCAAGACAGACCATTTTTCAGATCTGTCAACACCTTTTGTTCCTGCAAAGTTCTGAATTGATCCTTTACTTGAGCATGAAGTGACTGTATATTTTGTTGTAAGGATTTATCTAAGGCCCCTTGGAGGTGGTTTTTAACCGCCTCCCAATTCTGTTCCGTGTCATTCCATGGAAAGGGTGTGACACACAAGGAATTATGAATTTGTTCCCAATCACAGTGCAGGGATAGACAATTTTTTGGGCCTCAACTCTCTTGCCTACCCATATAAGAGCAATTTCCAAGGCATCTAATCTAGCCATTATTTCTTTATCAATGTTTGTAATTCTTTTGTGATATTAGTTAAAGCCTGTTCCACAGTATGGGCAATTTGAATGGAATGAGTTAGGGCAATGACAGCCACAGAGGCTGTGGTTAATATTATTACGGCAGAAACAATAGCAAAGATTAACCAACACAGAAATTTGTGAACTTGTTTTTTGAAGAAGGAATTGCAAGCAACCTCACCCCTGATGAGTCACAGCTGTGCTAATTACCAAAGAGGAGGAACAGCTTGCCCTTAATGGGACACAGCTATGTCCAATGAGGATGGGTGTTATAAAACAGTAGGTTAGCTGGTCAAGAGAGGACATTCAGAGAAGGCACAGAGAAGGGGCACACACAGAGAAGGTATAGAGGTTTTTGGTTTTTTTATTGGCCCTGCTGTGAGGGGCTGCTGTTGGAGCCTGCTGGAGTAAGAGTGCTAGGAAAAGCCTGCAGTCAGAGTCTGTGGGGAGTTGGAGTCTGCTGGCAGTGCTATCTACTGAAACAGTTTTTTACTTGTTTGGATTTCCTCTTGGACTATTCAAGTCAATTGTAAGAGACCATCTTGTCCTTCCCAGGCCTGAATACAGTTTACAGGTACCCAAATTTCAGATCTTCTTTTAAATGGAAGAAGGACAGAACAGTCACGCATGTCTCCATAGGTTATATGTGATTTGAAAACAAAAGAATCAGCAGATAAAAAATACAAACCATTTCTATAATCTAACGAAAAATCATTAGCTAAAGCAAAAACATATGAGTGTGAAGTACAAGTTATTAGTAATTGTTCTTGCAGTGTTAAAGTAGCAGTTGTAGCATTCTTATCTAATTTTACTGGGTATGTCCTATTGCCAAAAGCAGATAACAACATTTTCCACAACTGTTTGTGCACATGGGACTGATTATTACCTAAATAATATTGAATTTATGATCCAGCCATTCCACCATCATGCCACACAATACTGTGGTTTGCCTTTTGGGATGGGAGAATTGTTGCATTGGTCCCACTTTCTTTAAAGATACCGTGTGGTCCCCAATCACTTACCCTCCCATACTGAAAGAATTGTTGTGGCCGTTGTCCTATATGTGATGTCTATTCCAAATGCTGTATATTGGAGATGGGCGTATAGTAACATTTCAGGAAATGAGGTGGAGAGGCATCCACAGATTTGTTGGAGGTAGACAGAATAACTGGCAATGTAATATGTTGCCTTTTGGACCAAGGCAGGCGACCTGGTTCTGAGGTACAGCTCGACAGCCCTCTCTCTAGGGCCGTTCGGGCCAATGACATACGCAGACACCAATGTGGTGGACGGTCAAAGGCATTTATTACTTCTTCTCATGGGGTCTTATAGTCTTAGGGGTCTCTACGTCAAAAAGGGGTTTGTCCTTCTTACCTATGGTTAGTAGGGGATGGAAAAGTACTGGGTAAGGGATGGAAAGTTACTGGCTTCAGTGGGGCAACATTCCTATTGTTAGTGGGACCACATTCCTATGTTAATTTCTTATCTATGAGTACCTGAGGGTCTTATCTATGGGGAACCGAAGGTCCTAGCTTCCCGTGACATCGCGAAATCTTCCGCAGCGCCTCTTCCCTAGCTACCACATCTCCCCCTCCCTTTTCACAAATGAATGAGGTAGTCGTGTACATAGATACTGAATTGAGGTATAAAGTTGTGACTTGACAAGGGAAAGGGATTTTGGGAAACCTGAGTAAGCTTTTGCCAGACAAGTTTTGAAAATCTTGTGACTGGCAGTGTTCTTTGGTTGAATTCCCTGGTTGAATTCACAGCAGTTGTCGTCGCCCTATGAACAGGATGTTGGTCCGTTCCAGGCGGCTCTGAACGAATGAGACCAGCTTGTTCAGCAGGCATGGTCCGAAGGTGACTGTTAGAAACAGCATCGCCAATGGACTTGTCATTATTTCTCTTTTGTGGATCCAGCTGGGTCCCTCAAGAAGATGGTACATCTCTTCGTCTGAGTGGTACAAGACCCTAGGAACAATCAGAACTTGGACACAGAAGTCGTTAGAGTCATTGAATTTGGGAAGGAACACACAAGGACTCACTCCGGATCGCTGGCAAACCCACATCCCCGATGCGGATGGGACTGCCCACTTATTGTTTTTCCTGTTCAGCCTGCCAATTTTGGTGCAGATGTTACCTCCCCGCTTAGCTAGGGTTGAATTGCCAAAGCATCTGCCTCGGCCTGTGACTTGACTCAGGGTGATTCCTTTGCGAGGGGTGTCCCATCTGCACTGGTGCGGGGCGTCGGCTGTGGAATAACTGAAGGGAGTGTCTAAAGCGACTCCTTCGTAAAAGGGAGGTTTGACGTCGTAACAAAGCCAGCAGGATTCGGTTAGGTTAGGGTTGGATTCGTTCAGGGATACAAAGGTAGCCTCTAACATACGAAGGATTGGGTCTGCATCTGACTCGGTTAAGCGACTCATCTGAAAGGTTTCCGCTTGACCGGTCGGGACATTGCTGACCCCTGTGGGTAAGGTTTTGGGGTAGGTTATGTTTCTCCCTTTCGGCACGCTTTTAATCGCTTTGTTGGGTCCGACTGCTCGGGGTGCTGACGGCTGGAGCCTGATAATTTGCACGTTCACCCTCTCTTTTGACCCTTGAAGGACCACTATCCATGTTCTGCCTGTGGCCCAGCTAGGGTGGTCTGGCTGCAGGACCGTCATGTTGTAATCAGTGCATGCCCGAAAGTTAGGGATTTTAATTTGGTTTCGATGGGGGTTTTCGCGAAAGAAGAAGGGTATTTTGCAGCCGATGGGTGCCCAGGTGAACTGTAAGAATTTGTCTGGCTCTTGTGGATCCCACCCAGGCCCCGACGGTCTGGCATCTGTAACTATGGTTTCGCAGCCCCAGTGCCCACAATATCCCCACCCTGGGTGATTGCAGTAGCTTTTCCCAGGGTTTGAAGCTGGGCACCAGTAGGATAGGTACGAGTGTTTGGCGTGTAGGGAATAGGGGTTTGCCCTTGGCTGTCCTGGAAACAGGTCGGTGATGCGGAGCACGAAGGATGGAGTGTTCGGTGTGGTGATTTCTCTGAGTGCTTTGCCACTACCAAGGTGTCGCATGACCCACCTGAAGGGCTGATGGGGGTAGTGGTCTGGGCTGGCTTGCCCTCTGGTGACAAGCCCCAACAGCAAAATCACACAGAAACACCTTTGGCGGTTGGGTCTCACCCGTGCGGGTCTCTCGGGTGCTGCCTGACGGCTTGGTGGTCTGTCGCTTTCGTCTGGAACCAGGATGTACGCGTCACGAGGACGTCCCACGAGCAGGTCCTGTAAACAAAGACTCGCAATTCTCGTCAGTCTCATTCTGCTCGCTATGAAGGTCCGGTTTAATCGACTTAAGTGGACACCACCTGATTTTGCCGTCCTTTTTGACAGCTGCGTACCCTCTCCCCGTGAGCATCAGCCTCCAACCCCGTTCTCACTCGCCTAGCTCGTTTCTGATCACCACCTGTGGGCCCTCTTCTAGCGCTCGAGTGGCCCACTGTTTTTGGACGGGACTGTTTGTTTCGTCTCCCCTAGGGAATTGATTCAGTGCCAGCAAAGCGGTTGCCAGCATACGTGCCTGATCTCCTGGGGGAATGGCATTGGCAAAGCCCTCTTCATCAGTTCGCACCAGGTGAAGTCTGACTGCCAGATTTCTGAGGGCTTGAGACCTCTCGGGTTGACCCCGTAGGTCCAAAGGGGTGACTTCTGGCAGTAAGGGCAAGTGGCTACCACATGTTTCGCGTCCGCTGTCGGGATTCCGCATCTCTTCGCCAGTGCTTTGACTCCGATGTGGAGCGACTCGTGCAGTTGACGAGCTCTTTGCAGGGTCCAAACGCCTTTCGCTGCGGCGTCCGCTTTATCGTTGCTGGTCTGGAAGTAGCCTTTGACTGGGTCATGGCTGTTGATGTGGATGACTGACACGGTGCCCTGTCGCGAGGAAAGTGCTTCTTCCAGCATTAGGGCTGCTGCTGATGTCGACACTCCTGGTCCTGCCATGGACAGGCAGAGCCTTGCTACGAATATAGAGTCCGTTACGATGTTGAGGTGTTCGTCTTGGAAGAGTCCGCACGCCAAAACCACTGCTGCTGCCTCCAGCTGTTGCACTGACAGTGTGGGGTCACACGCTTTGACGCAGTGCCATTGCTCTCCTGCCTGCCACACTGCTGCTGCGGTTGAAGTCGTGGAGGAAGCGTCTGTGAAGACCGTTGGTCCTGGCTGCGGTCTGTCCTTGACCTTCGGTGGCACGTCCATGTCAACTACGGTCAGCAGCTTCGTACAGGGTGGCTTGGAGGAGTAGGAGATTTCTCCTCCGAAACCGGAGAGAGCAAGGGCCAGGTACTCTGATATTGTGGCTGACTCCGAGGTCGGCTGCTTGCGAAACGGAAGGTGGATGCTTGTCGGCTCTGTCCCTAGGTGTTTCAAGGCGAGTCTCCTGCCTTTCATGATGAGACTGGCGATGCATTCGATTCCTGGGGAAAATGCACGAGCGGGTCTTCCGAGGACCACCCATTGGATCGGTCGGGCCTTTTCAGTGAGTCCTTGAGCCAGTGCTCCCACTCCCCCCTTCGGTGTAAAGTGGACGTACAAGTCCAGTGGCATGGCTGGGTTCCACCTGGCAAGCGTGCCAGTGGACATCTGGTTTTCGATGAAGTCGAGGGAGCTCGTTGCTTGTGGTGTCAGCTCCTTGGGATCCCAGGGGTTCTTCCCTTTCAGGAGTTCGTACAGAGGGTCCATGACTTCGGGAGGAATCAGGACAACGTTGCGAAGCCACTGCAGCGATCCCACCAGGCGTTGCACGTCGTGGAGCGTCTTGACGTCTCGGTTGACTTTCATCTCGGGGGGTGTCACGTAGGAGCTTGTGATTCCTACTCCCAGGAAGGTCACGCAGGGTCCTCTCTTGATCTTTGCGCTCGCGATCTCGAAGCCGTTGGCCTGAAGGGTCTCTGTGATTGTGGTCACCAGGTCATCTACTTGGCTTGTTGATGGTGCTGCAACCAGGATGTCGTCCATGTACTGGATGATGGTTGCGGTGGGATTGGAGTGTCGGACCGGCGTCAGTGCTTTGTCCACGGTGATCTGGCATATGGTCGGGCTGTCGACTAGGCCTTGTGGAAGCACTCTCCATTGGAAGCGAAGGTTGGGCCGCTCGCCGTTCCGAAACGCCACGGAAAAGGCAAATCGTTCTCTGTCCTCAGGGTGCAGGGGTATTGAAAAGAAGCAGTCCTTGATATCCAGTACTGCGCACGGCTGCCCTTCGGGGATGGCTGAATTCGCGGGTAGCAGTGTCTGGACTGGACCCAGGGGTCGGATTGTCTTGTTCACCTCTCTCAGGTCGTGGACGAGACGATAGCCTTGTCCGGACCTCTTGGGGATCACGAATACAGGGGTGTTCCATGGGCTGGTGGAGGGTTCTATGTGACCCTTTTGCAGTTCGCGGTCGACCAGTTCCAGCAAGGCTGCCATTCGAGGCTCTATCAGGGGCCACTGCTCAACCCATACAGGGTCTGATGATTTCCAAGTCAATTTGATTGGCAGCAGAGGGTCTACGGCAGTGGCCTTCAGGATAGGTTTGTAATCCGAAATCCGAGCATGGAAAGGACGTCCCGTTTCCCCGGGGCCGGGATGCTTGGAGTGAGGGTGCTGGCAGGGAAAGCTGTGCCGGCTGGGGACAGCTCGCTGAGTTGCTGCCCTTCCCCGGAAGCCTGGACTAACGCGGTCGTCCTGCCATTCCTGCTTAAATACAGTCCGCCCCGACCCATCAAAAAGCATGCGGCTTATTTGCATAATATCAAAAGTGAGCAGATCGTTATTGCTAGAAAGGTCATCCTCAAGAGTGTGTACTACAGCTGAGTTGATCCCTATTTCTGAAATCGCTTTGGCTTCTTTTGGGTTAACCGGAGTATATGCCCTTTGTTGGTTCCCCCGCGC